>NC_133121.1:45484344-45794784 GCF_033568475.1 Henckelia pumila
CCGATCGAGGTTCGGATGTTCCGATCAAGGATCGGAAGTTCCGATCGTTGTCTATAAATAGAAGGCCGAGGCTTCACTTTCATTTGCCAATTCCGAGTTTTCCTTTCCATTCTAGTCCTTTTGGAGCTGTTATAGTCTTCTTAGGCTTGGTCCGGAGGTCGGCGAGACATTCCTGTTGGAAAACGCGGCGATCAGATCAATCAGGATTGATACCCGGTGCAGCGGAAGTTTAAAATTTTTTATATGGAACGATTTCATAATGGGTATCAACCTTACGATTAAATTGTGTGTGTGTAAAAATTAAATAACGATTATAAATTTTTACCTCCAATCTCGAAGCGAGATTATGGACACCAACAGATTGCTCTGCTCTTGTTGTATATCCCTGGAACTGATGGACGAACTGTTCTTCAATCAGGTCCACGAACGGATATTTAATCCCTCTGATAGATTGCACTAGAAAATCTATCAAAAGTTTCTACGAAGAGATTAACGAATTTGATCCGTTAAACCAGGATGTAAATCAAAATTCACAGACTGGATTTTTCGAGCAGAGGGGAGAAAGGGGGCGGCCACTATTGAGAGAAAAATACTAGGGTTTTCGAAAATTGTGACCTGTTGTGTGTAATTTCTGTACTGCAATAACTTATTTATAATGTAGGCCACTAACAGCTTAGGGCCCATTAGTCATAAGTTCAAGCCCGACAAGCAAAGCCCGCATGTTCAAAAATGAATATAAAATTCATCATGACTCCAATTGATAAACCGATTTCACCAATGTGTACAGAAACCATTTCTGCACCTTTTAAAGTCAAGATAAATTTTTCTGAATCCGAATTCAGTGATTTCCAAAAATGCCCATCCCTATGTCATTTTAGGAAATCTTACTCCTCTACTCATAATTAAGAAGTCCAACTTCTTTGTTCATTAAATTTAACTCTTTAAATTTAACTATCTCAACGGGGATTAAAAATCCATTACTCTGTGTGACCCTCAATGGTTCAGGGATACAGCTAGCCGTGGGCTCACAACTCCTTGTGACTCGGAACAACAATTTCCGACTTGCCCATCGAATCATGGTAAGAGCGCCTAGCAACATCGCCCCATGATTCCCTAGGTATTACTGATAGTGCCTGCAAGAACCAATAGATTTTGGTTAGCGTACAGTACGGTCCCTTCATCCATATATCCCGATCGAATCAACAACCATTGGTATATCGAGAGTCGTTCGAGATTCGATAACTATGCAATACATCTTGAAGATCAAATAGTGACATCGCATGTGTTACTAAGAAACCATTTCTTAAAACACATCATGTACTCTGGCCAGAGATTCGTCACACTAATATCTCCTCAGATCGCATAGGATATCCACACTCGCAAGTATGTGGTGAATCCTTGAAAACAAAGCATCGACTCCTATATGTGTTGTAACTGTACCCAATCCCAACACCTGATGACCCCAATAGAGTCGGTAAACGAGTCAAAGCACAGTACTAGCATATAGAGTCTCAATGATGTTTCAAGTAGTAAGGACTAATGGTGTACAACCAAAACCGCGGACTTTATCCACTCGATAAGTGATAACCACTTGGAAAGTCCGGATAGGGTAGTTCGATCATTCATCATATGAATATCCATTTGCATGCTTCGAACATCTCTATGTTCCTTACCAATGAAACGTGGTACTCTGCATCGCAAATGCTAGTCTCAAACTCGAGCGATCCTTATCCTTATTATCGGACGGCTCAATCGACTAGGAACAGTTTAGAATATACAGTGACTATAAGATGTGTTTCATGATAGACATCTCCATGTTCTACCACATCTTACATACACTATAGTATATTCAAGGTCTTTATCAAAACAACAATAGTATATCACAATATAACAATATGAAGAAAGATAAAGTCATTGCCATTAATAAAAGTGTAAATTATATTTAACAAAAGATTGTTTATACAAAGAGTCATCAAAGCCCTTAGCCACAAGTTGGCTCACCGGGCACCCACTCTTTCAATCTCCCACTTGCCCTAAAGCCAACTAGTCATACTACGTAGACCCATTGCTTCGCGATGTTTGTCAAATAATGGTCCTGGCAAGGGCTTAGTAAGTGGATCAGCGATATTGTCTGCAGAGGCCACTCTTTCGACAGTGATGTCTCCTCTTTCCACAATCTCCCGGATGATGTGGTATTTCCTCAGTACGTGTTTGGATCTTTGATGAGACCTTGGTTCCTTTGCCTGAGCAACGGCACCCGTGTTGTCACAGTACACCGGGACTGGACCAACAACTTCAGGAATGACGCCCAACTCTTGGACGAAATTCCTCATCCAAACGGCCTCTTTTGCAGCAGCTGATGCTGCAATGTATTCTGCTTCAGTGGTGGAATCCGCTATGGTGTCTTGCTTGGAACTCTTCCAAGAGACAGCACCGCCATTGAGCATGAACACAAATCCAGAGGTTGAATTCGAGTCATCCACATCACTTTGGAAGCTAGAGTCGGTATAGCCTTCCAATTTTATTTCTCTTCCTCCATATACCATGAACATATTCTTAGTCCTTCGTAAGTACTTAAGAATGTCCTTCACGGCTTTCCAATGCATTTGACCGAGATTAGCTTGATATCTGCTCGTGACACTCAGAGCAAATGCTACATCCGGTCTGGTAGATATCATCCCATACATGATACTACCTATGGCTGACACATATGGTACATGTGTCATTTTCTCTATCTCTTCATCCGTCTTGGGACACATAGACTTGGATAGAGAAACTCCATGACACATGGGTAGATGTCCTCTCTTGGACCAATCCATTGAAAACCGTTTCAATATGGTGTCGATGTAGGTTGATTGAGTGAGTCCTATCATTCTCTTAGATCTATCTCTATAGATCTGTATCCCAAGAATATAGGATGCCTCACCCAAATCCTTCATCGAGAATCTACCTAATAACCATATCTTTGTTGACTGTAACATCCCTACGTCATTCCCAATGAGTAGGATGTCATCAACATAAAGTACTAAGAATGTCACAGCATCCTTAACTACTTTCTTGTACACGCATGGTTCCTCCGGGTTCTTGATGAAACCAAAATCCTTTATTGTTTCATCAAATTTCTGGTTCCAACTTCTTGATGCTTGTTTTAGACCATAAATTGATCTCTGAAGCTTGCATA
This sequence comes from Henckelia pumila, assembly GCF_033568475.1. Classification (NCBI taxonomy): domain Eukaryota; kingdom Viridiplantae; phylum Streptophyta; class Magnoliopsida; order Lamiales; family Gesneriaceae; genus Henckelia; species Henckelia pumila. The sequence continues at coordinate 45,487,526 of NC_133121.1, forward strand.
CCTTATGCTCGCTTTCCATGGATGTGTACCCCTCAGGCTGCTTCATATAGATTTCTTCCTTAATGTCTCCATTAAGAAAAGTATTCTTCACATCCATTTGTCATATCTCATAGTCATACCAAGCAGCTATGGCAATAAGGATTCTTATGGACTTGAACATTGCAACTGGTGAAAAGGTTTCATCATAGTCAACTCCTTGTCTTTGAGTATAACCTTTCGCCACCAATCGCGCCTTGTAGGTCAATACCTTACCATCAGGCCCAAGCTTTCTCTTGTAGATCCATTTACACCCTATTGGAACAATTCCATCGGGAGGATCTACTAAAGACCAAACTTGGTTTGTATGCATCGAATCTATTTCCGACTGCATAGCTTCAAGCCATAAATTTGAATCCGCATCAAAAATTGCTTCCTTGAAGTTTCTTGGATCACATCCAACATCGGGTTCATCTTGATCCCCTTCAAGAAGAAGACCATATTGAATAGGAGGTCTAGAAGTCCTCTCGGATCTTCTAGGTACAGGCGTGTCTATCAATGGTTCCTGAGGTGTAGGATCGTTATTTTGTATTTCGGGTTCTTCTCGAATTTCTTTGAGTTCCATCATCTCGCCTTTCTTATCCAATAAGAACTCCTTCTCCAAGAAGGTGGCATTCCTTGAAACAAACACCTTTGTTTCAGCAGGATAATAGAAATAATATCCGATTGAATTCTTCGGATACCCTACAAAATAACATAAGCTGGATCGACTATCCAACTTATCTCCCACTGTCCGCTTCACGTAAGCAGGACATCCCCAAATCCTCAAGTACGAATACTTAGGAGCTTTGCCATTCCATAACTCGTATGGTGTTTTGTCCACTGCTTTGGTGTGGACGTTGTTCAACAACAATACCGCCGTTTCAAGCGCATAGCCCCAAAACGAAGGTGGAAGCTCAGTGAAGCTCATCATAGATCGAACCATGTCCAACAAAGTTTGATTACGACGCTCCGATACACCATTCAGCTGTGGTGTCATAGGAGGAGTTCACTGAGAGAGAATCCCATTCTCTTTTAGATAGTCCAAAAACTCGGTACTTAAGTATTCTCCACCTCGATCCGATCGAAGTGCTTTAATACTTTTACCTAGCTTGTTTTCTACTTCAGCCTTGAATTCTTTGAACTTTTCAAATGCTTCAGACTTATATTTCATTAAATATAAATACCCATACCTAGAATAATCATCAGTAAAGGTAATGAAGTAGGTGTGGCCATATTGAGTACCAACTCTAAATGGACCACAAACATCTGTATGGATCAAATCCAACAGATTTTGACTACGCTCAGGTTTCCCCTTAAAAGGAGATTTAGTCATTTTTCCTTTCAGGCAGGATTCACAAGTAGGTAGAGAGTTAATATCAGACATATCAAACATGCCCTCTCCCACTAGCTTGTTCATCCTCCTTGAGGAAATATGACCTAGCCTAGCATGCCAAAGGTTTGCCGGGTTTTGACTATCGATTTTCCTTTTGTTTGTTGTTGCCGGTTTATCAACATAATTTATTGGAACGTCTTTTAGTTTTAAGTTATTTAGATCGTTTTCAAGTTGTCCATGTCCAATCAAACATTCATTCTTGTAAATATTGCAAATCTCATTCACAAAATTGCAAGAATAACCATCTCTATCAAGCATAGAAACAGAAATAATGTTTTTAATCAAATCCGGAACAAATAAAACATCTCTCAAAAGTAACTTAAAACCGTTCTGCAAAAATAAATAAACATCTCCCACTGCTTTAGCTTCAACTCTGGAACCATTTCCGAGCCTCAGCTGGGTCTCACCCATTCTAAGCCTGCGACTTCTTGTCATCACCTGCAAATCATTGCAAATGTGAGATCCACATCCGGTATCCAATACCCAAGAAGTAGTATTAAGTGAAACATTTATTTCAATATAGAACATACCCTTCGCAGTTCGCAATTGCTCTAGATATTCCTTGCAGTTACGCTTCCAATGACCGGGCTTCTTGCAGTAATGGCAAACATCCTTGGACTTTTCCATGTTTGAAGCCTTTGTCTTGTACTTCTTCTCGGGTTCGATTTTCTTGGGTGGGGCAGAACGTTTCTTACCTTTTGTACTTGGCCCCTTCTTAGCAGAAGAAGAGGAGCCCACCAAGAAAGCCGGTTTATCCTTCTTTAATGTGGATTCATATGTCACAAGCATATTGACCATCTCTTCAAGGGAGGCCTCTATCTTGTTCATATTGAAATTCACCACAAATCCATCAAACGAAGAAGGAAGAGACAGAAGTAGTAAGTCCACGTTGAGTTCATGCTCCAACACCAAATCAAGGGTTACCAACTTCTGTATGAGCCAAATCACTCGTACCCCATGATCACGGACCAAAGTCCCTTCACGCATGCGACACGTCATTAGCTCCTTTACAGTAGCGAACCTTTCAGCCCTCGATTGAGCCCCAAAAAGTTCCTTGAGTTGTACGTGAATGTCAGCAGCATTCACGGTGTCCTCAAATCGCCTCTGGAGTTCATCAGACATCGAGGCTTGCATATAGCATTTGGCCTTGATATCATGGTCCCACCATGTATCAAGTTTGGCTAACTCTTCCGGACTTATGTCAGCTGGTGCTTCCTTCGGAGGAGATTTTTCTAACACGTAGAGCATCTTCTCCGAAGTCAAGACAATCTTCAACTTACGGAACCATTCCGTATAGTTTGCGCCAGTCAACTTATTTTGTTCGAGGATCGAGAAAAGTGGATTACGCGAATTCATCTTTATGAAATACTGAAAAGAAACAGACAAATATCAGTGATTGTTTAAGCAATTTACTAAGACATAAAATAGGCGAAATTTATTTTATGAATCTCACTCCCACTATTTTAACGATTTCACTACCCTCTAGTGAAAACGGGAAACTGTTTTCCTTAGTGAGAACATGGAGTCCAATTGACAAACTATGGTCCCGAATAATATCAGCCAACCATAATTTTCAAAAGGTAGAGCCCAATTGCTTCCAAAGCAACCTCCACGTGTTTACCTCATGTCCAATAAGGGCCCAATAATATGACGCCGATTATTGTGACATGTCAAGATGACCCATCAATATTAAGTTGTGATGGACGGTCGCCATGTGGATCCCCCAATAATATGAGCCGATCCCATGGGAGTTCCACCCAACTTACAACATGTGTCGATCCAATGTACAGCTTTCCGACGAACGGGCCCCCCCAATAATATGAGCCGGACCGTATCCGCGGGTAGCATCTCATACATTGATCGTTGATGGAAGGTAGGAACATTTAAACAAATTTAAATTTCCTTTATTTATCTTGATATCAATTTTAAATCATATTTAAAATGAGGGATTTTAATTATGAAAATTTGTCTCATCATTTTTAAAATTTTGTATGTTTGTCGGATTCACACAATTTTGTCTAAAACATGCATACAACAATAATATCATATATTATATAGGATGATCGATTCCATTTCTAATCGACACGTGGTTGCCAATCACGAGTCTTAGTCCAATCCTAGGTAATATGAAGTATGCAATGCAATCCTATTACATTGTGCTTCCAATTTACATTTCTTCGTCTTTATTGTCTGCTGGGCCCACCTCCGTCTTCAAATCTTCATCTCCCACTAAATCTAATGTATTTACAATAAATAACAATGACAAGTAGGGGATACATTTTCAAGGGGTGGGAACGGGCCATAAACCAAGCCCACTTTTATTACATATGACAATTCATATTGGGCCATAAACCAGGCCCATTAATAAATCCAACAACAATAAAAACAAATGTAAATTCCTAACATACACCTACAAAATTGGTCATGGAAATCGATCATCCTTATCCAATAACATTTAATTCAAAATTAATTTATTGAATAACATGCAATGACAATTTAAATTTAAAAGGATAAAATCATATTTCATACATAAAATCTCATTTTACATACAAAATCATATTTTATCTTTTTATCAAATAAAATCATATTTTATCTATAAAATCCAATTTTATACATAAAATCATATTTTACTCAATATATCCATAAGATCATATATTATCATCAATTGTACCAAAAATAATTAATTTCAAAATTCAATTTAACGGATAAAATATTTAAATTTTCCAAAAATTCAAATTTATCCAAAAATCAATTTTAAAATTTTCGGACTCGAACAATTCGATCCGACGCCTCGTGGACCAATCAAAAACAATTTTCGATCGGACCAAAAATAGAATTTTAACATATTAAAATTTAATTTAAAATTAAGAATAATTTTTCCGCAGGCCGCCCGGGAATGCCATCGGGCTCGGGCCGGGCAGCCCGGCTGCCCCTAGGGCAGCGCCGTGCGCTGCCCGGGGCAGCGACCATCGCTGCCCCCCCGGGCAGCGATCCAATCGCTGCCCGGGTTTTGCCCAAATTTTTTTTTTATTATTTTTAAAATATTTATTTTGTTTCAAAAACCGAGGCTTAAAAAAATTTTGTACAATCGATTAATTTAATCGCTTGATCTGAGCAACCTGGCTCTGATACCACTGTTGTAAAACGCGGCGATCAGATCAATCAGGATTGATAACCGGTGCAGCGGAAGTTTAAAAATTTTTATATGGAACGATTCCATAATGGGTATCAACCTTACGATAAATTGTGTGTGTGTAAAAATTAAATAACGATTATAAATTTTTACCTCCAATCTCGAAGCGAGATTATGGACACCAACAGATTGCTCTGCTCTTGTTGTATATCCCTGGAACTGATGGATGAACTATTCTTCAATCAGGTCCACGAACGGATATTTAATCCCTCTGATAGATTGCAGTAGAAAATCTATCAGAAGTTTCTACGAAGAGATTAACGAATTTGATCCGTTAAACCAGGATGTAAATCAAAATTCACAGACTGGATTTTCCGAGCAGAGGGGAGAAAGGGGGCGGCCACTATTGAGAGAAAAATACTAGGGTTTTCGAAAATTGTGACCTGTTGTGTGTAATTTCTGTACTGCAATAACTTATTTATAATGTAGGCCACTAACAGCTTAGGGCCCATTAGTCATAAGTTCAAGCCCGACAAGCAAAGCCCGCATGTTCAGAAATTAATATAAAATTCATCATGACTCCAATTGATAAACCGATTTCACCAATGTGTACAGAAACCATTTCTACACCTTTTAAAGTCAAGATAAATTTTTCTGAATCCGAATTCAGTGATTTCCAAAAATGCCCATCCCTATGTCATTTTAGGAAATTTTACTCCTCTACTCATAATTAAGAAGTCCAACTTCTTTGTTCATTAAATTTAACTCTTTAAATTTAACTATCTCAACGGGGATTAAAAATCCATTACTCTGTGTGACCCTCAATGGTTCAGGGATACAGCTAGCCGTGGGCTCACAACTCCTTGTGACTCGGAACAACAATTTCCGACTTGCCCATCGAATCATGGTAAGAGCGCCTAGCAACATCGCCCCATGATTCCCTAGGTATTACTGATAGTGCCTGCAAGAACCAATAGATTTTGGTTAGCGTACAGTACGGTCCCTTCATCCATATATCCCGATCGAATCAACAACCATTGGTATATCGAGAGTCGTTCGAGATTCGATAACTATGCAATACATCTTGAAGATCAAATAGTGACATCGCATGTGTTACTAAGAAACCATTTCTTAAAACACATCATGTACTCTGGCCAGAGATTCGTCACACTAATATCTCCTCAGATCGCATAGGATATCCACACTCGCAAGTATGTGGTGAATCCTTGACAACAAAGCATCGACTCCTATATGTGTTGTAACTGTACCCAATCCCAACACCTGATGACCCCAATAGAGTCGGTAAACGAGTCAAAGCACAGTACTAGCATATAGAGTCTCAATGATGTTTCAAGTAGTAAGGACTAATGGTGTACAACCAAAACCGCGGACTTTATCCACTCGATAAGTGATAACCACTTGGAAAGTCCGGATAGGGTAGTTCGATCATTCATCATATGAATATCCATTTGCATGCTTCGAACATCTCTATGTTCCTTACCAATGAAACGTGGTACTCTGCATCGCAATTGCTAGTCTCAAACTAGAGCGATACTTATCCTTATTATCGGACGGCTCAATCGACTAGGAACAGTTTAGAATATACAGTGACTATAAGATGTGTTTCATGATAGACATCTCCATGTTCTACCACATCTTACATACACTATAGTATATTCAAGGTCTTTATCAAAACAACAATAGTATATCACAATATAACAATATGAAGAAAGATAAAGTCATTGCCATTAATAAAAGTGTAAATTATATTAAACAAAAGATTGTTTATACAACGAGTCTTCAAAGCCCTTAGCCACAAGTTGGCTCACCGGGCACCCACTCTTTCAATTCGGGAGTCATAGCGGAGTTGTGTCCAAGTTCTGGAGGCATCGACATCAAAGGGCTAACGACGGACGAAGGTATAGCTTTTGCTTCCTATAAATATGTAGGAGTATGCAATAGCTTAGTTAAAGCTTTTAGAGCACTTTAATGATTGTAGTATCATTTGGCAGTGTAGAGCAGACTATAGGCGTGGACCTAGATTGGTAGAGCTTGCACTGTTTTGAGGTACGAAAGTACTGTTCGAGATATCCTGACTGAGTATGCATGTATTATGTGACTGCATGATTTATATGCCATGATATTATGCTGTATTCATTTGCATCTTGCTGTATCTCTTTCGAGATGTCTGTTAGTAGGGTTGTACCCTATCCTGTTATTGGATGGACTTCCATCGATTTGATTCTGGCATATCCACGGTTATCTTGGTATGGGAGCCACCTCCTGAAGCGACGGCACAGCGTGCTACATACCAGGGCCCGGTCTGTCTCTGTTATCTGATCCTTGACCTCGAGTCTATAGGGAGTTCACTTTGCATGCATGTATACTCATACTCTCGTACTGAGCATTTTATGCTCACGTCTCGTACTCTGTATTTTCTGGACACCCTATTCCATGGGGCAGGTTTGCGATTGGACGAGGAGGGTGGATCCAGGATGGTCTAGTCAGTGGTTGGCCAGCTGGAGCTTCGCTTAGGTTTTATTACTGTTGTTTGGGTTGATACAGCTATTCGATTTGGTTGTATATTATTTGGATAAATTACAGATTCCTTTACTTGGGATTGTATATTGTTTATGGTTTCCGCGGTTTTATTCTGATATCTGTTTAATTAAGTTAATTGCATGCCTAAGTTCTGTTTAGTAGGGGATCCGGGTAAGGGTCACTTCATTTATGGTATCAGAGCATGCAAAAGAATTCTTGGGATTTAGTCTCATCATGAGGTATTTTTGTAGATGGCAAATCGTGACGACCGGAGTTCTCATGGCAGTGTTGGTAGGCGTTGGGGTGATGCCGACCGGGAGCCTCGTCGAGAACGGCGTCATCGTCATCATGACGACGAGCATTTCACTGTGCGTAGATTCTTAGCTATGGGTCCTAAGCCCTTAGTTGGAGGTGAGTATCCAGAGGATGCGGAGAACTGGTTAGACCGCATGGAGACGACTTTTTAGACTTTCCAATGCACCGAGGAGAAGAAGGTGGAGACCCTTGGTGTAGTAGCCCATACCCTAATTGAGTAATTAAAGGATTAATGCTAATTAATTGAATTGGGTATCGGACGGATCGGAAGCTCCGAAGGCACGATCGGAAGTTCCGAACAGGATCGGAAGCTCCGATGAACGATCGGAGGCACCGATGTTATTACGTCAGGCATGACGTGTGGTTGGATCGGAAGCTCCGATCAGGACCGGAAGCTCTGATCACCCCTATCTGGAGTCATAAAGTGATATTTTGACACGTGGCAGATCAGGATCTTCGGAAGCTCCGATGACAGGATCGGACGTTCCGATCGAGGTTCGGACGTTCCGATCAAGGATCGGAAGTTCCGATCGTTTTCTATAAATAGAAGGCCGAGACTTCACTTTCATTTGCCAATTCCGAGTTCTCCTTTCCTTTCTAGTCCTTTTGGAGCTGTTCTAGTCTTCTTAGGCTTGGTCCGGAGGTCGGAGAGGCGTTCGGTAGTCGTAGCGGAGTTGTGCCCAAGTTCTGGAGGCATCGACATCAAAGGGCTAACGACGGACGAAGGTATAGCTTTTGCTCCCTATAAATATTTAGGAGTATGCAATAGCTTAGTTAAGGCTTTTAGAGCACTTTAATGATAGTAGTATCATTTGGCAGTGTAGAGCGGACTATAGGCGTGGACCTAGAGTTGGTAGAGCTTTCACTGTTTTGAGGTACGAAAGTACTGTTCGAGATATCCTGACTGAGTATGCATGTATTATGTGACTGCATGATTTATATGCCATGATATTATGCTGCATTCATTTGCATCTTGCTGTATCTCTTTCGAGATGTCTGTTAGTAGGGTTGTACCCTATCCTGTTAGTGGATGGACTTCCATCGATTTGGGTCCGGCGTATCCACAGTTATCTCGGTATGGGAGCCACCTCCTGAAGCGACGGCACAGTGTGCTACATACCAGGGCCCGGTCTGTCTCTGTTATCTGATCCTTGACCTCGAGTCTATAGGGAGTTCACTTTGCATGCATGTATACTCATACTCTCGCACTGAGCGTTTTATGCTCACGTCTCGTACTCTGTATTTTTTGGACACCCTGTTCCATGGGGCATGTTTGCGATTGGACGAGGAGGGTGGATCCAGGAGGGGCTAGTCAGCGGTTGGCCGGCTGGAGCTTCGCTTAGGTTTTATTACCGTTGTTTGGGTTTATACAGCTATTCGATTTGGTTGAATATTATTTGATAATTACAGATTCCTTTACTTGGGATTGTATAATGTTTATGGTTTCCGCAGTTTTATTCTGATATCTGTTTAATTAAGTTAATTACATGCCTAAGTTCTGTTTAGTAGGTGATCCGGGTAAGGGTCACTACATTTATGGTATCAGAGCATGCAAAAGATTTCTTGGGATTTAGTCTCATCTTGAGGTATTTTTGTAGATGTCAAATCGTGACGATCAGAGTTCTCATGGTAGTGTTGGTGGGCGTTGGGGTGATGCCGACCGGGAGCCTCGTCGAGAACGGCGTCATCGTCACCATGACGACGAGCGTTTCACTGTGCGTCGATTCTTAGCTATGGGTCCTAAGCCCTTAGTTGGAGGTGAGTCTCCGGAGGATGCGGAGAACTGGTTAGACCGCATGGAGACGACTTTTCAGACTTTCCAATGCACCGATGAGCAGAAGGTGGAGACCCTTGGCTATCTTCTGGATGGGCGTGCGCGCAGGTGGTGGAGGTTTACTTCTACACCTTTTGTTGCGGCGAGAGGAGTGGCCACCTGGGCCGAGTTTCGCACAGCTTTCCAAAAGCGGTATTTTCCTCCTGCACTCCGTCAGTCTAAAGCAGGCGAGCTACTGAGTCTGCGACAGGGAGCCATGTCTATCGATGAGTATCAGCAGAGGTTCTTTGATCTGCTATCCTATTGCCCCGAGATTGCTGATAGCTCAGAGATGAAGTATAATCTGTTTCTTCAGGGCCTTAACCCTGAGATCCATGACCGTGTGGCGGTTGGCGATGACATGTCCTACGAGGGTTTGGTGAGCCGTTGTCATCAGGCAGAGGACAGCATTCGGCGGAACAGGTCTTTCCCTCAGTCGAGGCCTGCTAGTTCTTTGGGTCCCCATGCCCAAACATTCAAGAAGTCTGGATCTTCTTCTTCCTCTGGTTCTGGGGGTGTTGTCCGTTTCGGTAAGAAGGACAAGTGTGATCACTATGGGAAGAACCATCCATCCGACAAGTGCCGCAGGGCTTCTGGAGCTTGTTTCCGTTGTGGAGAGACTGGTCATATCCAGAGGGATTGTCCACAGTCTGGGGGAGGCGGTTCTGGTTCTGGTTCAGGATCGGGTTCTCAGGCCACCGTACAGCAGAGGTCGCAGGGACAGTCTGTTGGGAGTTCTCATTTGAGGCCACGAGCTTCTGGTCAGGTGTTTGCCCTGAGACATGATCAGGCTGTGGAGGAGAATGAGAAAGTCATCGCAGGTACATTTATGCTTTATGGTATACCTGCTCTTGTACTTATTGACACTGGTGCATCTCATTCCTTCATTTCTGCACGTTTTGTTAAGAGGCATAAGTTACCATGCATTGCACTAGACGTAGTGATGTCTGTTTCTACTCCGACGGGCCAATCTGCTTTGGCTAAGCGTCTAGTGATGGGTTGCCCTTTAGAGTTCGAAGGGAACGTTCTGTTGGCGAATCTCATGGTCCTAGCGATGGACGACTTTGATTGCATTATGGGAATAGATGTGCTGACTACCTATCGAGCTTCAGTGGACTGCTATCAGAGATTAGTACGCTTTCATCCGGAAGGGAGTGAGAGTTGGTTTTTCTATGGTGAGGGAGCGCGACCCCCGATGCCTTTGGTATCAGCTTTGAGAGCCTGTCGAGCTCTGGAGTCTGGCGGGGAAGGCTTTCTTATCTATGCAGTTGATTTGTCCGCTGAGAGTATTGGGATAGAGAGCATTCCTGTTGTGGATGAATTTCCAGATGTGTTTCCTGATGAGATTCCGGGTTTTCCTCCTGCTAGGGAAGTCGAGTTTGGCATAGAGTTGATGCCGGGTACTTCGCCTATTTCTAGAGCACCGTATCATCTGGCTCCGTCGGAGATGCGTGAGTTGAAGAATCAGCTACAGGATCTTTTGGACAAGGGGTACATTCGTCCTAGTGTATCTTCTTGGGGAGCTCCTGTTCTCTTCGTGAAGAAGAAGGATGGGTCGATGCGGCTGTGCATTGACTATCGGCAGCTGAATCGAGTGACTGTGAAGAACAAGTATCCGTTGCCTCGTGTTGATGACTTGTTTGACCAGCTGCAGGGCACATCAATTTACTCCAAGATTGACTTGAGATCTGGGTATCATCAGTTGAGAGTTCGTGATCAGGACGTAGCCAAGACTGCATTCCGTACTCGCTATGGTCATTACGAGTTCCTAGTGATGCCATTTGGTTTGACTAATGCGCCGGCTATATTCATGGATCTGATGAACCGTGTCTTCAGGGAGTATTTGGACAAGTTTGTCGTGTTCTTCATTGACGACATCCTGGTTTATTCGCGTAATACGGAAGAGCATGTTTCTCACTTGCGGTTGGTACTGCAGACTCTTCGAGATGAGCAATTGTACGCCAAGCTGAGCAAGTGTGAGTTCTGGATGGATAGAGTGGTTTTTCTTGGCCATATCATATCCAGGGAGGGAATTTCTGTTGATCCAAGCAAGATTGAAGCGGTACTTAATTGGTCGCGTCCGACGACAGTTGCTGAGATCCGTAGTTTTCTGGGTCTAGCAGGGTATTATCGTCGCTTCATTCTGAACTTCTCTCAGTTAGCTCGACCGTTGACGCAGCTTACCCGTAAGGGTGTGGATTTTGAGTGGTCCTCCGAGTGTGAGGAGAATTTCCGTGAGCTTTGACGGCGGTTGACTTCTGCGCCGGTGTTGGCATTACCGTCAGGATCTGGAGGGTATGTAGTTTACACGGATGCTTCTCTTCAGGGGTTAGGTTGTGTCCTGACTCAGAATGGGCATGTGATCGCATACGCTTCTAGACAGCTGAAGATTCACGAGGACAACTATCCAGTCCATGATTTAGAATTGGCAGCCATTGTGTTCGCTTTGAAGATCTGGCGTCATTATCTTTATGGCGAGAAATTTGAGATCTTCACCGACCATAAGAGTCTCAAGTATTTGTTCACTCAGGCAGAATTGAACATGAGACAGAGACGTTGGATGGACTTGCTTAAGGACTATGATTGCGAGATTAAGTACCATCCGGGAGCTGCTAATCTCACCGCTGATGCTTTGAGTCGCAAGGTGCGACTATCCGTACTTCAGACTTGTTCGATGTCTAGTGCGATCAGTGACTGTTGTACTTCAGGTTTTACCTTCAAGCATAAGAAAGGTATGCAGAGTATCCAGATGTTTGCGATATTATCTGAGCCAACCTTGTATTCGCGGATCCGAGATGCTCAGATGTATGATTCGAAGACCCAGCGTTTAGCTCGTCTAGCTAACGAGGGTAGCTCGTCTGGATTTCATTATCAGTCAGATGGCTTTTTGTGTTTGTCTGGTAGGCTTGTGATTCCGCAGGATGAAGAGTTGCGAGAGGAGATTTTGTCTCAGGCGCATCGCACTAAGTTGAGTATTCATCCTGGGAGCAACAAGATGTACAAGGATCTACGTACTCGTTTCTGGTGGAAGGGAATGAAACGCAGTGTTTATCAGTTTGTTTCGAGATGTTTGGTGTGTCAACAGGTCAAGGCAGAGCATGACGACCTGGAGGATTGCTTCACAGTCTGCCTATTCCTGAATGGAAATGGGAGTTTATCACAATGGACTTTGTGACCCATTTGCCGGTATCCCCGAGGAACTGTGATGCTATCTGGGTGGTGGTGGACCGAATCACCAAGTCAGCGCATTTCATTGCCTATAGCCGAGAGTACTCTGTGGATCGCATGGCACGGATGTACATTCAGGAGATCGTTCGACTTCATGGAGTGCCTGTGAGCATTGTCAGCGATCGGGACCCCAAGTTTACTTCTAGATTCTGGGGGAGTGTTCAACATGCGATGGGTACTACTCTCAGTTTGAGTACAGCCTATCATCCGGAGACTGATGGTCAGTCAGAGCGCACTATCCGTACCCTTGAGGATATGCTTAGAGCGTGCGTCATGGATTTTGGTTCAGCCTGGTAGGATCATTTGCCGTTGATCGAGTTCGCTTACAACAACAGCTATCACACTAGTATTGGGATGGCACCTTTTGAGGCGTTGTATGGGCGACGTTGTCGTACTCCACTCTTTTGGGAAGAAGTGGGGGAGAGACAGGCTGAGGGACCGGAATTTATCCAGCAGGCGATAGACATGGTTGATCAGATCAAGAAACGGATTAAGACTGCACAGGATCGTCAGGCCAGCTATGCTAATATCAAGCGTAGGCCTTTGCAGTTCGAGGTCGGGGAGAAAGTGTTTCTGAGAGTGTCACCTTTCCGCAAGATTCTCAGATTTGGCCTTAAGGGAAGTTGTCTCCAAGATTTATCGGTCCGTTTGAGATCTTGGAGAGTATTGGCGATTTGGCTTATCGACTAGCATTGCCACCGCATCTATCCAGCATTCACGACGTATTCCACGTATCTCTGTTGCGACGGTATGTGGCGGATGAATCTCATATTCTGCAGCGATCTGAGGTTCAGGTAGACAAGGATTTGACTTATGTTGAGAAACCTCTTCGTATCCTGGATTATAAGGATAAGGTTTTACGGAACAAAGTCATTCCTTTGGTTTTAGTTCAGTGGCAGCGCCGAGGCACTGAGGAAGCTACTTGGGAGCTTGAGGACAGGATGCGTAAAGACCATCCTGAGTTGTTTTGATTTCATTCTTTAAGTTGTATTCAGTTGCAAATTCTGTAAACGTTTGATTTGAATAAAGAATGTTTTTGATTTCTGTATTTTGCATTCGGTACTTAAGATCTGATTTCGAGGACGAAATATCTTAAGTGGGGGAGAATGTAGTAGCCCGTACCCTAATTGAGTAATTAAAGGATTAATGCTAATTAATTGAATTGGGTATCGGACGGATCGGAAGCTCCGAAGGCACGATCGGAAGTTCCGAACAGGATCGGAAGCTCCGATGAGCGATCGGAGGCACCGATGTTATTACGTCAGGCATGATGTGTGGTTGGATCGGAAGCTCTGATCAGGACCGGAAGCTCCGATCACCCCTATCTGGAGTCATCAAGTGATATTTTGACACGTGGCAGATCAGGATCTTCGGAAGCTCCGATGACAGGATCGGACGTTCCGATCGAGGTTCGGACGTTCCGATCAAGGATCGGAAGTTCCGATCGTTGTCTATAAATAGAAGGCCGAGACTTCACTTTCATTTGCCAATTCCGAGTTCTCCTTTCCTTTCTAGTCCTTTTGGAGCTGTTCTAGTCTTCTTAGGCTTGGTCCGGAGGTCGGAGAGGCGTTCGGTAGTCGTAGCGGAGTTGTGCCCAAGTTCTGGAGGCATCGACATCAAAGGGCTAACGACGGACGAAGGTATAGCTTTTGCTCCCTATAAATATTTAGGAGTATGCAATAACTTAGTTAAGGCTTTTAGAGCACTTTAATGATAGTAGTATCATTTGGCAGTGTAGAGCGGACTATAGGCGTGGACCTAGAGTTGGTAGAGCTTTCACTATTTTGAGGTACGAAAGTACTGTTCGAGATATCCTGACTGAGTATGCATGTATTATGTGACTGCATGATTTATATGCCATGATATTATGCTGCATTCATTTGCATCTTGCTGTATCTCTTTCGAGATGTCTGTTAGTAGGGTTGTACCCTATCCTGTTAGTGGATGGACTTCCATCGATTTGGGTCCGGCGTATCCACAGTTATCTCGGTATGGGAGCCACCTCCTGAAGCGACGGCACAGCGTGCTACATACCAGGGCCCGGTCTGTCTCTGTTATCTGATCCTTGACCTCGAGTCTATAGGGAGTTCACTTTGCATGCATGTATACTCATACTCTCGCACTGAGCGTTTTATGCTCACGTCTCGTACTCTGTATTTTCTGGACACCCTGTTCCATGGGGCAGGTTTGCGATTGGACGAGGAGGGTGGATCCAGGAGGGGCTAGTCAGCGGTTGGCCGGCTGGAGCTTCGCTTAGGTTTTATTACTGTTGTTTGGGTTTATACAGCTATTCGATTTGGTTGTATATTATTGGATAATTACAGATTCCTTTACTTGGGATTGTATAATGTTTATGGTTTCCGCAGTTTTATTCTGATATCTGTTTAATTAAGTTAATTGCATGCCTAAGTTCTGTTTAGTAGGTGATCCGGGTAAGGGTCACTACACTTGGCTATCTTCTGGATGGGCGTGCGCGTAGGTGGTGTACTTCTGCACCTTTCGTTGCGGCGAGATGAGTGGCCACCTGGGCCGAGTTCCGCACAGCTTTCCAAAAGCGGTATTTTCCTCCGGCACTCCGTCAGTCGAAGGCAGGCGAGCTACTGAGTCTGCGACAGGGAGCCATGTCTATCGATGAGTATCAGCAGAGGTTCTTTGATCTGCTATCCTATTGCCCCGAGATTGCTGATAGCTCAGAGATGAAGTATAATCTGTTCCTTCAGGGCCTTAACCCTGAGATCCATGACCATGTGGCGGTTGGCGACGACATGTCCCACGAGGGTTTGGTGAGCCGCTGTCACCAGGTGGAGGACAGCATTCGGCGGAATAGGTCTTTCCCTCAGTCGAGGCCTGCTAGTTCTTTGGGTCCCCGTGCCCAAACTTTCAAGAAGTCTAGATCTTCTTCTTCCTCTGGTTCTGGAGGTGTTGTCCGTTTCGGTAAGAAGGACAAGTGTGATCACTGTGGGAAGAACCATCCATCCGACAAGTGCCGTAGAGCTTCTGGAGCTTGTTTCCGTTGTGGAGAGACTGGTCATATCCGGAGGGATTGTCCACTGTCTGGGGGAGGCGGTTCTGGTTCTGGTTCAGGATCGGGTTCTCAGGCCACCGTACAGCAAAGGTCGCAGGGACAGTCTGCTGGGAGTTCTCATTTGAGGCCACGAGCTTTTGGCCAGGTGTTTGCCCTGAGACATGATTAGGCAATGGAGGAGAATGAGAAAGTCATCGCAGGTACATTTATGCTTTATGGTATACCTGCTCTTGTACTTATTGACACTGGTGCATCTCATTCCTTCATTTCTGCATGTTTTGTTAAGAGGCATAAGTTACCATGCATTGCACTAGACGTAGTGATGTCTGTTTCTACTCCGACGGGTCAATCTGCTTTGGCTAAGCATCTAGTGATGGGTTGCCCTTTAGAGTTAGAAGGAAACATTCTGTTAGCGAATCTCATGGTCCTGGCGATGGACGACTTTGATTGCATTCTGGGAATATATATGTTGACTACCTATCGAGCTTCAGTGGACTGCTATCAGAGATTAGTACGCTTTCATCCAGAGGGGAGTGAGAGCTGGTTTTTCTATGGTGAGGGAGTGCGACCCCCGATGCCTTTGGTATTAGCTTTGAGAGCCTGTCGAGCTCTAGAGTCTGGCGGGGAAGGCTACCTTATCTATGCAGTTGATTTGTCCGCTGAGAGTATTGGGATAGAGATCATTCCTGTTGTGGATGAATTTCCAGATGTATTTCCTGATGAGACTCCGGGTTTTCCTCCTGCTAGGGAAGTCGAGTTTGGCATAGAGTTGATGTCGGGTACTTCGCCTATTTCTAGAGCACCGTATCGTCTAGCTCCGTCAGAGATGCGTGAGTTGAAGAATCAGCTACAGGATCTTTTGGACAAGGGGTACATTCGTCCTAGTGTATTTCCTTGGGGAGTTCCTGTTCTCTTCGTGAAGAAGAAGGATGGGTCGATGCGGCTGTGCATTGACTATCGGCAGCTGAATCGAGTCACTGTGAAGAACAAGTATCCGTTGCCTCGTATTGATGACTTGTTTGACCAGCTGCAGGGCACATCAGTTTACTCCAAGATTGACTTGAGATCTGGGTATCATCAGTTGAGAGTCCATGATCAGGACGTAGCCAAGACTGCATTCCGTACTCGCTATGGGCATTACAAGTTCCTAGTGATGCCATTTGGTTTGACTAATGCGCCGGATATATTCATGGATCTGATGAATCATGTCTTCAGGGAGTATTTGGAAAATTTTGTCGTGGTCTTCATTGACGACATCTTGGTGTATTCGCGTAATACAGAAGAGCGTGTTTCTCACTTGCGGTTGGTACTACAGACTCTTTGAGATGAGCAGTTGTACGCCAAACTGAGCAAGTGTGAGTTCTGGATGGATAGAGTGGTCTTTCTTGGCCATATCATATCTAGGGAGGGGATTTCTGTTGATCCAAGCAAGATTGAAGCGGTACTTAATTGGTCGCGTCCGACGACAGTTGCTGAGATCCGTAGTTTTTTGGGTCTAGCAGGGTATTATCATCGCTTCATTCTGAACTTCTCTCAGTTAGCTCGACCGTTGACGCAGCTTACCCGCAAGAGTGTGGATTTCGAGTGGTCCTTCGAGTGCGAGGATAATTTCTGTGAGCTTCGACGGCGGTTGACTTCTGCGCCGGTGTTGGCATTACCGTCAGGATCTGGAGGGTATGTAGTTTACACGGATGCTTCTCTTCAGGGGTTAGGTTGTGTCCTGACTCAGAATGGGCATGTGATCGCATACGCTTCTAGACAGCTGAAGTTTCACGAGGACAACTACCCAGTCCATGATTTGGAATTAGCAGCCATTGTGTTCGCTTTGAAGATCTGGCGTCATTATCTGTATGGCGAGAAATTTGAGATCTTCACCGACCATAAGAGTCTCAAGTATTTGTTCACTCAGGCGGAGTTGAAAATGAGGTAGAGACGTTGGATGGACTTGCTTAAGGACTATGATTGCGAGATTAAGTACCATTCGGGAGCTGCTAATCTCACCGTTGATGCTTTGAGTCGCAAGGTGCGACTATCCGCACTTCAGACTTGTTCGATGTCTAGTGCGATCAGTGACTGTTGTACTTCAGGTTATACCTTCAAGCATAATAAAGGTATGCAGAGTATCCAGATGTTTGCGATATTTTCTGAGCCAGCCTTGTATTCGCGGATCCGAGATGCTCAGATGTCTGATTCGAAGACCCAGCGTTTAGCTCATCTAGCTAACGAGGGTAGCTCGTCTCGATTTCATTATCAGTCAGATGGCTTTCTGTGTTTTTCTGGTAGGCTTGTGATTCCGCAGGATTAAGAGTTGCGAGAGGATATTTTGTCTCAGGCACATCGCACTAAGTTGAGTATTCATCCTAGGAGCAACAAGATGTACAAGGATCTCCGTACTCGTTTCTGGTGGAAGGGAATGAAACGCATTGTTTATCAGTTTGTTTCGAGATGTTTGGTGTGTCAACAGGCCAAGGCAGAGCATCGAAGACCTGGAGGATTGCTTCACAGTCTGCCTATTCCTGAATGGAAATGGGAGTTTATCACAATGGACTTTGTGACCCATTTGCCGGTATCCCCGAGGAACTGTGATGCTATCTGGGTTGTGGTGGACAGACTCACCAAGTCAGCGCATTTCATTGCCTATAGCCGGGAGTACAATGTGGATCGTATGGCTCGGTTGTACATTCAGGAGATCGTTCGACTTCATGGAGTGCCTGTGAGCATTGTCAGCGATCGGGACCCCAGGTTTACTTCTAGATTCTGGGGGAGTGTTCAGCGTGCGATGGGTACTACTCTCAGTTTGAGTACAGCCTATCATCCGGAGAATGATGGTCAGTCAAAACGCACTATCCGTACTTTAGAGGATATGCTTAGAGCGTGCGTCATGGATTTTGGTTCAGCCTGGCAGGATCATTTGCCGTTGATCGAGTTCGCTTACAACAATAGCTATCATACTAGTATTGGGATGGCACCTTTTGAGGCGCTGTACGGGCGACGTTGACGTACTCCACTCTTCTGGAAAGAAGTGGGGGAGAGACAGGCTGAGGGACCGGAGTTTATCCAGCAGGCATTAGACATTGTTGATCAAATCAAGAAACGGATTAAGACTGCACAGGATCGTCAGGCCAGTTATGCTAATATCAAGCGTAGGCCCTTGCAGTTCGAGGTCGGGGAGAAAGTGTTTCTGAGAGTGTCACCTTTCCGCAAGATTCTCAGATTTGGCCTTAAGGGCAAGTTGTCTCCCAGATTTATCGGTCCGTTTGAGATCTTGGAGAGCATTGGCGATTTGGCTTATCGACTAGCTTTGCCACCGCATCTATCCAGTATTCACGACGTGTTCCACGTATCTCTGTTACGATGGTATGTGGCGGATGAATCTCATATTCTGCAGCGGTCTGAGGTTCAGGTAGACAAGGATTTGACTTATGTTGAGAAACCTCTTCGTATCCTGGATTATAAGGATAAGGTTTTACGGAACAAAGTCATTCCTTTGGTTTTAGTTCAGTGGCAGCGCCGAGGCACTGAGGAAGCTACTTGGGAGCTTGAGGACAGGATGCGTAAAGACCATCCTGAGTTGTTTTGATTTCATTCTTTAAGTTGTATTCAGTTGCAAACTCTTTAATGTTTGATTTGAATAAAGAATGTTTCTGATTTCTGTATTTGCATTCGGTACTTAAGATCTGATTTCGAGGACGAAATATCTTAAGTGGAGGAGAATGTAGTAGCCCGTACCCTAATTGAGTAATTAAAGGATTAATGCTAATTAAATAAATTGGGTATCGGACGGATCGAAAGCTCCGAAGGCACGATCGGAAGCTCCGAACAGGATCGGAAGCTCCGATGAGCGATCGGAATCACCGATGATATTACGTCATCCATGACGATTGGCTAGATCGGAAGCTACGATCAGGATCGGAAGCTCCGATCACCCCTATCCAAAGTCAACAAGTGATATTTTAACTAGTGGCAGATCAGGATCTTTGGAAGCTCCGATGGTAGGATCAGACGTTCCGATCGAGGTTCGGACGTTCCGATCAAGGATCGGAAGTTCCGATCGTTGTCTATAAATAGAAGGCCGAGGCTTCACTTTCATTTGCCAATTTCGAGTTTTCCTTTCCATTCTAGTCCTTTTGGAGCTGTTCTAGTCTTCTTAGGCTTGGTCCGGAGGTCGGCGAGACATTCGGGAGTCGTAGCGGAGTTGTGTCCAAGTTCTGGAGGCATCGACATCAAAGGGCTAACGACGAACGAAGGTATAGCTTTTGCTTCCTATAAATATTTAGGAGTACGCAATAGCTTAGTTAAGGCTTTTAGAGCGCTTTAATGATAGTAGTATCATTTGGCAGTGTAGAGCAGACTATAGGCGTGGACCTAGAGTTGGTAGAGCTTGCACTGTTTTAAGGTACGAAAGTACTATTCGAGATATCCTGACTGAGTATGCATGTATTATGTGACTGCATGATTTATATGCCATGATATTATGATGCATTCATTTGCATCTTGCTGTATCTCTTTCGAGATGTATGTTAGTAGGGTTGTACCCTATCCTGTTAGTGGATGGACTTCCATCGATTTGGGTCCGGCGTATCCACGGTTATCTCGGTATGGGAGCCACCTCCTAAAGCGACGGCATAGCGTGCTACATACCAGGGCCCGGTCTGTCTCTGTTATCTGATCCTTGACCTCGAGTCTATAGGGAGTTCACTTTGCATGCATGTATACTCATACTCTCGTACTGAGCGTTTTATGCTCCCGTCTCGTACTCTGTATTTTTTGGACACCCTATTCCATGGGGCACGTTTGCGATTGGACGAGGAGGGTGGATCCAGGAGGGGCTAGTCAGTGGTTGGCCAGCTGGAGCTTTGCTTAGGTTTTATTACTGTTGTTTGGGTTGATACAGCTATTCGATTTGGTTGTATATTATTTGGATAAATTACAGATTCCTTTACTTGGGATTGTATATTGTTTATGGTTTCCGCAGTTTTATTCTGATATCTGTTTAATCAAGTTAATTGCATGCCTAAGTTCTGTTTAGTAGGGGATCCGGGTAAGGGTCACTACAAAAGAAGCACAGAAGTCTGATCCGAGCATTCAGGTTTCAGTAGAGAAAGTCAGATCTGGGCATCAGTCTGAATTCCAGGTTAGAGATGATGTTTTGTTTGTGATTAACGTATTGTTGTGCCTGATATTTCAGAGTTGAGACAGCGTATTCTCCAATAGGCTCATTGCAGTCGGTTCAGTGTTCATCCGGGAGGTCGGAAGATGTATAACGATCTGAAAAATCAGTTTTGGTGGAAGAGAATGAAGAGAGATATTGCGAGGTTTGTATCTCGATGTTTGACTTGTCAGCAAGTAAAAGCAGAGAGGAATCGACCCGGTGGTCTGTTGCACAATCTATCTGTTCCTGAATGGAAATGGGATCACATTTCTATTGATTTCGTCATGAAGCTACCACGATCTGTTCGAAGATGCAATGCTATTTGGGTAGTGATGGACCGATTGACGAAATCTGCTTGTTTTATTCCGTACAGGATGACGTATCGTCACAATCAGATGGATGAGTTGTATGTTAGCAATGCTTTGAGATTGCATGGTGTGCCAAAGTCGATCGTTTCAGACCGAGACCCTAGATTCACTTCGCACTTTTGGCACAGTCTGCAGGAGGCACTTGGTACTCGATTACATCTGAGTACAGCTTATCATCCTCAGACCGATGGACATTCAGAGCGGACTATCAAGATGTTAAAGGATATGCTGCGAGCAGTAGTGCTATAATTTGGCACTAGCTGGCAAGATTCTTTGCCTCTTGTTGAGTTTTCTTATAACAACAGCTTCCAAGCGAGTATCGGTATGGCGCCTTTTGAGGCTTTGTACGGTAAGAAGTGCCGATCTCCTTTGTTTTGGGACGATTTGTCCGAGTCACCTGATTTGGGAATGGATAGGCTTCGAGATATGGCAGAGCAAGTAAATATCATTCAGTAGAGAATGAAGTCATCTCAGCATAGACAGGCGAAGTATGCAAATGTCAGACGTAGACCTCTGAGTTTTGAGCAGAGAGACCGAGTTTTCCTTAAGATTTCTCCTTTCAGAGGCACTGTCAGATTTGGTAAGAGAGGGAAGTTATCTTCGAGATTCATCGGGCCGTACGAGGTTCTGGAGAAGTTAGGAGATCTTGCCTACAAACTTGTACTTCCTCCATCTTTATCTGGTATTCATGAGGTCTTTCACGTCTCTATGCTACGGAAGTATCATCCAGATCCTTTTCATATTCTTCAGCCTGACGAAGCCGAGTTAGACGGGACTCTGAGTTATTTTGAACGATCGATTCAGATCCTTGATTGGAAGGAGAAACAGCTCATAACCAAGTTGATTCCATTGGTGAAAGTACAGCGGAGCCATCATAGAGTCGAGGAAATGACTTGGGAGACCGAGTCAGATATGAAACAACGTTTTCTAGAGCTATTATGATATTGTGAGTTCTTATTTCAGTTTATGGTTCTTTATTCTATCTTATGTGATTGATTCTGTTTGATTTCGGGGACGAAATCTCTACTTAGAGGGGAGAATTGTAACGCCCCGATTTTATCTTAATTGAGCTTATTTGAAATAATCAGAGTTTGAAGAGTTCAAGAGCCGACTTTTTATTGATCAAGGTCTATTTTGTAAATTATGAAAATTTCAGGGACTAAAATGCAAATATTGGATTTTATATATTATCTACTCATATTTGACTTGGTCTATCTTCTTCATCTCCTCCCTTGCACTCCTCCCTCCATTGTTAGCCGCCCTTTTGAGTTCCAAGCTTCCAGATTTTAGTCCGAGCTCGATCCGTCCGTTGGAATTTAATTC
Organism: Henckelia pumila; assembly: GCF_033568475.1. Lineage (NCBI taxonomy): Eukaryota > Viridiplantae > Streptophyta > Magnoliopsida > Lamiales > Gesneriaceae > Henckelia > Henckelia pumila. Next base: position 45,509,835 of record NC_133121.1, read on the forward strand.
TGAAGGCAGATTAGCGATCACGGTAGCGAGAGCTCCGTTATATCGTAAGTATTTCTCCGATCAGATTTGTTCTATTTTTCGGATGTTTTTAGAATCGATTGAGTTTCGAGTATGTTGTTCTTGGTAGAGTTCTGATCGTTTATTATCTGTCGGTTTTGAAATAGAGCGACGTTCGGAATTGTTATGATTTTTGGAAGTTTATTCAAAAATTTAGAGTTTGAGATTTGATGGGTTTGCTTTGTTGTTGTTACCTTAGCATTGTTATGAGTTGATATCGATGATGTACTGTTGTCTGCGTTTCTGGTTTGATCAGTTTATAGCCGTTATGCCGCCAGTTTGAGTTTTAGATATTTTGAACCATTTTGTGTTGTTGAACCTTGGCTTATGAGTTGATCGTCATTATTGATCTTCTTTGCCTCCGTACAGATTCGTTTGGAGTTTTTCGAGCCCTGTGTTAGCAGCATTGGATCGTCGAAGAGTTGGACGAAGAACGGTAAAGAGATTACCTTGAGCCGTTGTTGTTGTTAGGTTGTATAGTTTCTGATATAACCTTTTGTTGTAGCTTATCCAGAGTTGGAGCTACTTGCATTGAAAGGTAAAAGCAGTCATCGTTAGCGGGATAGAATACTCGGGGCATTTGGTTCTCGAGTTTCCCTTAAAATCACATACTTGCATCAATACTTGTTCTAGCATGTGGAACTTGTATTTTGTTGTTGATTGAGTTCTTGTTATGTGGCTTATGTTTTATGTTCCTTATGCATTCATCTTGAGCCAAACCTTTGATTTCAGCGGGCAGAAAAACCCTTTTTAATTAGACGTTTTGGGGGCTATGTTGCGAGTGGCCTGAGTTGTAGAAGTTCACCTTGTAGTGACCCGCACCGTGATCACCTACTAATCAGAACTTAAGCATGCAATTAATTAATAAAATAATCTTAATCATAGAAACTGCGGAATTAAAGTAAGTCAAATACCAGGTAAGCAAAACCTAGTGGTCAACCCCGCTATCCAGCCTTAGTCACCACCTAACCTCCATGTCTCCGGGAGAACTACCTGCATCTGCCCCATGGAATAGGGCATCCAGCCAACAGAAAATAACCGAAAGTGAGCCTAACATGCTCAGTACGAGAGTATGAGTATATGGTGTTATGTGTGCATGTATGCAAGTGAACTGGGTACCAAGACTTGAGGGTCAATAAACAAGCTCATAGACCGGGCACAAGGTATATAGCACGTTGCGCCGTCGCATCAGGAGGCGGCTCATATACCCAGTGGATAATGGTGACCTGATACTAGTACATGTGTCCAACCATAAAGGTGACCTGACACAAGACTTACGTATCCAACCATCCACAAACTCGTAGGGTGAGCGCCTTACTACAGGATACCTCTAAGGTAAAAGCTCAATATGCTCATTTATGCAACATACAGTCATGACATGCTGTATATAAAGGCATATAAAACATGCAATCACATAATCCATGCAAACACATAATACATGCATACTCAATCTGGATATCTCGAATATTACCTCTGTACCTTACTAAGGCAGATCCTAGAATCTCCCCCTCTAGGTCCAAGCCTACCATGCAGCACTACAACATAAATAACCATGCATTACCTAGCATGCTAAACATCACCTACTAGGCACTAAAAGCCATAATTAAACTATAGCCTACTCCCTATTTACTATAGGGAACCAAAGCCATACCTTCGTCCATCGTCAGCCCGCTGATGTCGCATGCCCCAGAGCCTGGGCATAGCCTAGCTACGACTCCTAGATGCCTCGCCAGAGCTCCGCCGCCTGGCTGCTACTGCAGACACTGTCCGCTATAAAATAAACTATTTCCTACTCCAACTCTTAAAGAAAGAGTCCCGAAGCCCTTAAATAGAGCGATTACCAGGAGAGGAGAGGGAAAATTGCACTTAAGAATGAGGGATTCGGACCCCTATTTATAGGCCACGATCGGAAGCTCCGATCGGTGCATGTTTGCCACATTTTGGACGGCCGAGATCGGAAGCTCCGATCGCAGGATCAGAAGCTCCGATCTCCTGCATCTAGCCACGTGTTTCAATCTCCTTGACACCTGTTTCTGGTTGAGATTGGAAGCTCCGTTCTCGGATCGGAAGCTCCTATCTCGGATCGGAAGCTCCGATCTGCCCGGTAGCTCTGAACTATTTCTCATGCTTCCAAACTGGTTTTGGTCCTCCGGGACCCCCGGGACCTACCCCACCATTTTCGGAAGTTCCGGATCTGATTTTCCACTTATTTTAACCAAATAAGGACTTCTTAAACATGTTTTGATACTTTTAAAATTATATGTCATTTTTTAACATGTTTAAAATAACTTAATCTTGTAAAATGGAAACGGGCTACTACATTCTACCCCTACTTAAGATATTTCATCCTCGAACAATCTTAAGTATTGAATGCAGTAAAATATTGAATAAACATCTTTTATTCAAACTGGTTCATTTTACAAGTTACAACCTGAAAATACAACAATTCAAAATCGCTCTGGATAATCTGTACGCATACGACTCTCAAGTTCCCAAGTGGCCTCTTTAGTGCCTCGACGCTGCCACTGAACTAGAACAAGAGGAATGGTCTTGTTGCGTAACACCTTTTCCTTGTGACCTATGATACGCAAAGGTCTCTCCACATATGTCAAATTCGAGTCCAACTGTACCTCAGACGGCTGTAAGATATGAGACTCATCCGCCACATACCGTCGTAACAGTGAAACATGGAACACGTCGTGGATACTTAGAAAAATACGGGGGTAAAGCCAACCTATAAAGCAGATCTCCAACACTTTCCAATATTTCAAATGGACCAATAAACCTAGGAGATATCTTAACCAAATCTCAAAAATCCTGCGAAATGGTGAGACTTTCAGGAATAATTTCTCACCCACCTCAAACTATAAAGTTCTGCGCTTGACATTCGCATAACTAGCTTGTCGATCCTGCGCAACCTTAATTCTCTTCTTGATCTGTCCAACAATATCAACAGCCTGCTGGACTAACTCTGGTCCCTCAACCTGTCGCTCCCCCACTTCCTCCCAGAACAGTGGAGTACGACATCATCGCCCGTATAATGCCTCAAACGGAGCCATCCCAATACTGCGATGGTAACTGTTGTTGTACGCAAACTCAATCAATGGCAACTGATCTTGCCATGCTGGACCAAAATCCATAGAACATGCTCGCAACATGTCTTCAAGAGTACGAATCGTGCGCTCTGACTGCCCGTCAGTCTCTGGGTGATATGCTTTACTCAAACTAAGAGTAGTACCCATAGCGCGCTGAAGACTCCCCCAGAACCTAGAAGTAAACCTGGGATCTCGATCGCTGACGATGCTCACAGGCGCTCCATGCAATCGAACAATATCCTGAATGTACAATCGTGCCATCCTATCAAAACTAAAGTCTCAGTTATAAGGAATGAAATGTGCTGACTTGGTGAGTCGGTCCACCACAACCCAGATAGCATCACAATTCTTCGAGCTTACCGGTAAATGGGTCACGAAGTCCATCATGATCAACTCCCATTTCCACTCAGGAATGGATAAACTGTGAAGCAATCCTCCAAGTTGTCAGTGTTCTGCCTTGACCTACTGATACACCAAATATATAGAAGCATACTAATACACATTTTTCTTCATTCCTTTCCACCAGAAAGAACCTCAGACGCAAATTTTTCTACACCGAAAGGATTCGCATACTTTATGACTAACACTTGTCATAACAACTGCGACAATGTCGTTGTCCAAAATTCTTGATTTCTTGAACCTCTCAGGTTTTCTTCCTGGAAAACATCAATACAATTATTCTTTTGATTAAAAAATCGATTAGTGCAATCTCTAGTGCCAATTTATATTGACACCCATCTCATAACTTCAGATAACACCTAAAAATGAGAATATTGCCTATCCTCTCACGGATAATCATTTCTTGTTGAATCCTGACTTGCACTACTGGATGAACAAAACCGTTTCATCCCTCTTACGCAAAGTCCTAAAAACAATACAACCTAGCAAAAACCCCTGAATCGATCTCATCGAATCAGACTTATCAATGCATCCATTAGACATCCTGAAAAATCAGTGACAATAATCTCGTTGGATCTGATAACCTTAGATCTCAGCTGCTGTCCTTTTTCCATGTCTAAACACTTGATGTTATCCAGTTAGTATTCATTAAAATTCAAATGCTTGCTAGATCAATTTCTGTCACTGAAGTCCGAGAATTACTTCAAATCATTCCTGAGAACTGAATATCTGAGTACTATACTCATCTTATCAGTCTACCAAAAATTGAATAATTCCAATCGTTTTTTATGGAAAAGAATATTTAGCTCCTCCGTCATGGGGTTATAACATCTCTATCTACCTCAGACAAATAGTTGCAAATAGTCATTGGCACCAAACTTGCACCAATTTAACTGACCATTTCGAAACATACATGAACACCTAAGTGCCCAGCTTTCACTAACCAAGTGAATTCTCATACTGATGAATCCATGCTGTAACTTAGCATGCTCATGACATCTGTCAATAGAATCGAGTATCTTTTCAAGGTTATCAAACTGACACCAAACTATAGTTTTAACGTAATTGTTGCAATGATCTCTAGACTGAGTAAATTTTCCATCCTTTCCTGAAGTACAAAAGACTTCCAGAATATCAATGGAAATATACTCTCCCATGTCTATCGTTGATCACAGTTCACGTCTCCTAGTATAAGTCAACACAGTGCCCTGATAAAATTCTTCTTTGCTTGACAATCCATCGATCAAATTCCAATTCTTACAGGAAAATTTACCTAAGTAAACTCATCACTTAGAATTTCCTGTTCATCTCGTAATCAAGATCCTGATCACTAAAATACCTCTGATAGAATCAGACAATACTGGTAAAATCTCCTGGTTCTCCCCCAGTATCACGTGCGAGAAATACCCGTCCAAAATATTCACTTGTCAAGGAATCCTTTCCAAGACTATTCTGTCCAAGGAAACGAAAGTCTGTATCTCTGATGAAGTCAAACGATAACTCAAATCCCTTGAAACTAATCCAGTACCAAGTATAACTCCAGAAGACTCAAATAAATCCTGAATATTCTCCTGATAATTATACCTATTGCTATGACTATACAAACAACGAGACTGAGGTAAGTCTTCCTATAATTCCAAACTAAAACAAAAGAATCCTTTCAGAGTACACCGGCATAAGGTCGCACTTACTATACCATCTCGGAACCCGACAGTCAAGAGCACCCTGGCATAACTCATCCCTGAGTCGCTGATATTATGCAATCATTCCTTTCTGGACCAAAATCATTGGTCAAGGAAAATTCTCTGTAGAGGCACGACTCAAATCACGAGTCTGCAAGCATCTGATAATTAAATCATGTTGAATATCAATTCAACTAATCTCCTGGATTAAATCCCGATATCACAAATCAAGATCAAAAACTTATCTACTCAGAACAATTACTTGTCAAGGAAAAATCCATTCCAAGACTGTTCTGACAATGTAACATCTTTATCTCAAATAAACGATAACTAAACCTTGATACCACACCTGGTATCTGTCCTATCCAAAGTCATACCCTGTTGTGACTGTTGCCAAATTTCTAAACTGAGTAGCCTTCCCTATATAGTCCCTGGAGCACCAAGGCCTCCAAACAATCTCCGAAGTATAGAAACTTCCAGAGGAATAACCGACTAAGGGTGGCACCCCCTCATGTCTAGTACTGGTCACAATCCACAACTCTTGGTATTAGTTAATCTGTCATCCTGATGAAAATCCATTACCACTAGGTAACAACCTAAAAAGATCAAAACAGCCAACTGTTCCAAATAAATCCGTCTAGAACAAACATTCATGCATCCTGATAAATCACATCATCTCTGAAAACACTTGGTTTACTAGAATATTTTAGGTAAAACATCTAGAACTATTCATTGAAAACATGCAAAATCCCAAGTTCTCATTAAAACAATGATCAATCTTTTATTCAAAATAACCAAGTTAATCTCAAAGATTACAGCACTTGAACGACAAATTTAGGTTCTAATACAATCTTTATTACAATCTCATGTAATACATAACTTAATCAAAAGATTACACTGAAAGATGTACGATAAAACAATAACTGAGTACATCAAATACTGAAATCTTTAATACATATGATTACAACTGAAATACTGTTTACAAGAGAATACAGTATTTAAACTCTTGCGGAAGTCTTTCATTCCGTCTACTGATCTTGAACATGAAGTTTTCCTCAGGTCAGCAGACCTTCTTCATTGCAAGATCTCAAAGATAAAATCTTGCTAATCTACCGGATCCTTCCAATATTGTTGGGTTCCTTATCTGGTAGATGAGACAAGATTTTCCCGTCAATTTCTCCAACTACTAGTGAAGAGTCTTCCGGGGTGGCTTCCTTGGTCTACTTATAATGGATGACTACATGTCACACATTCCGTTCAACCTGGAGAAGTGTCTGGCGTTGAAAACTGGATCTTCTCTTCCAGCTCCATCCTGCTGGGATCCACATAATACGATCCTCCGCTGCCAACCTTGGCAATGACAATCTTGGAAAAACCTAGACATTCTGCTATTCCAATTCCTGATACTGCTATCGTTATTGAATCCAACTTGTAATCCTACAAAGGATAACCCAAAATCAATACTATGTCCCAAAGAATCTTATTGCATGCTCTGATACCATAAATATAGTGACCCGCACCGTGATCACCTACTAATCAGAACTTAAGCATGCAATTAATTAATAAAATAATCTTAATCAGAGAAACTGTGGAATTAAAGTAATTCAAATACCAGGTAAGCAAAACCTAGTGGTCAACCCCGCTATCCAGCCTTGGTCACCACCTAACCTCCCTGTCTCCGGGAGAACTACCTGCATCTGTGTAGTAACCCGTATCCAAAAGTAATGATTAATAGGTAATTAATCAAGTGATCATGTTTAAATTTAATAAAACATGATTGAAGAAATTCCAAATGGATTAACGGAGCCCGAAAATAGATCCAGGATACTCGAAAATGGTGGGCATGGCTCGGGAAGTTCGGACGCTCCGAACTGGTGTTCGGAGGACCCGAACGTGACCGGAGTCAGGATCGGAGGCCCGAGGAGTTCGGACGATCCGAAGAGGAGTTCGGAGGATTCGAAGAGGATTGGAGGCTCCGTCGGTGGGATCGGAGGACCCGAACAGGGTTAGGGCTTACATCATCAATTACGTCAGCAAGGTGACATCATGGCTGACGTCACTTATGGGACTTCGGAGGATCCGAAGTAAGGTTCGGATGGTCAGATCGTGTTCGGACGATCCGAAGTCATGATCGGAGGATCCGAACCAGTTCGGAGGGCCCGAAGCTGAGTTAGGATGGCCCGAACGCCGTCTATAAATAGAGGAGAGGTTCATTTGTGACTCGCTCATTTCCTCTCTTCTCTCTCAATTCCTAAGCCTTCTAACTCAGATCTAGGGAGAGCTAGGCGTCCTACGGGAAATCCGGAAGTGGCTTAGTGATCTGGACGTCGTCGCGGAGCTATGGCCTAGTTTTGAGGCTATCTACAGCAAAGGGCTAACGACGGACACAGGTATAGCTTTGGCATCCTAAAAATATTTAGGAGTATGCAATAGATTAGTTAAGGCTTTTAGAGCTTTATTGTTGATGCATGGATATTTGCATTGTAGTAACAGTAGACTGGACTAGTAGGCTTGGAGTCTAGACCAGTGGAGCTAGGTTTGACCAGCAGTGTTAGAGGTACGTAAGTACTGACCGAGATAGCCGGCATGATATATTTGCATGTGTGTTGCATGAGTATGTGCTATATGCTTTATCATGTTTTAGCATGTTTTACCGTCTTAGCACATACATGATTTTACGTGTGACTGCATCCGGAGAGATGTGAGTCATTGACAGTCTCCATAGGGAACTATGATCTCATTTTGGACTCGAGTCAGGTATGACAGTTTCCATATGGGACTTGTATCCTGTTTTGGATTTAGGTCAGGATGGGGTTGGCTCAGCCCTGACATGGAGTATACGAGTACCCCGCGGAGTCGCTCTCTAGCCGGTACTGTATATTCCCGGCGACATGAGCAAGTGTTTACACTTGAGTTTTAAATCATCTGTATGCGCATATTTGTATTTATATTATTGCTTTCGTATTGAGCGTTGTCGCTCACACCTCTGTGTTTGGGTATCGTGGTGTACCTTGTGGGGGGGCAAGTTTGAGGCTGGACGGTCCAGGTGGCTCTCAGCAGGATTGAGCTTTGGAGAGTGCGAGGTTGTAGAGGGTAGGGATTTTTTTACCCTGAACCTTCGATTTGGTTGTATAACAGTACTTTTATACTTGTGATATCGTCGGTTGTATTCTGCCGATTGGATTTGTTGTATTTTGATTATCCGCTCTTTACGCTTTAAGTTTTAATTGCATGCACTTTTATCGTAACTCTGATTAGTTAGTGGACCCGGGTTGGGTCACTACATTTTTGGTATCAGAGCGCATTGCACTGGGAATATCGTAAAGCGGATTAAGTAATTATCTGTTCTTATGTAACAGATGGCAGATTACGATGAGAGCCACGATAGCGGAGGCGGCGGTCGTTGGGGCGATCCAAATGATCGTAGACATCGTCGTGGTCAGCCAGAGGAGTGCAAGCGAGTGAGTATGCGCAGATTCAAGGAGGTTAGCCCGAAGCCTTTGATGGGTGGTGAGACAGCTGAAGAGGCGGAGGATTGGCTTGAGAGGATGGAGCAGTGCTTCCAGTTGTTCCGTTGCATGGCTGAGGATAGGATGAAGATTCTTGCCTTTATGCTTGAGGGCAAAGCGAGGAAGTGGTGGAGATCTACTTCTGCACCGTTCATAGCAGCTAGAGGTGCAGCTACGTGGGTTGAGTTCCGTACTGCTTATCAGAGGTTGTATTTTCCTCCAGCTCTTCGTCAGGCAAAAGCCAGTGAGTTGTTGAGTTTGCGACAGGGGACGATGAAGATCGAGGAGTACCAGCAGAAGTTCTTTGATCTGCTACCTTTTTGTCCTCATGTTGCTGATAGTTCTATGGCGAAGTTTGATCATTTCCTTCAAGGGTTGAACCCTGATATTCATCGGATGGTTGTTGTGGGCGGCGATGGGACTTACGAGGATTTGGTGGACCGTTGTCACCAGGCCGAGGACAGTATTCGGAGGAACAGGGGACTTTACTCTTCTTCTTCCAGGTCAGCGAGTGCTAGTGCTTTGGGCCCTAGGGGGCAGTCCTTCAAGAAGCCAGGAGGTACTTCTTCTTCTTCCTCTGGATCTGGGGGAGTGCATCGTTTTGGTGGACAGAGACCGAACTGATGTAGTCAGTGCAGACGCAGGCATCCTCCAGGACAATGTGGTCGATCGACCACTGCATATTTCCAGTGTGGCCAGGAGGGTCACATGAAGATAGATTGTCCTATGCTGTTTGGGGCAGTGAGTGGTTCCGGAGGTTCTCAGGCATCTGTTCAGCCACCTCACTACCAGCAGCAACCCTTCCAGCAACAGTATTCACAACAGCACCAGCAGCCGCAGCAGTCTCAGAGACAGCCTACTCAGACTCCTTCTCGGGGTCATTCTTCTTTGAGGCCACGTACCCAGGGTCAGGTCTTTGCGCTTAACCAGGAGTAGGCAGAGGCTGACAGTGATCGGATGATTGCAGGTAATTGTAGTTTATGTGGTTTTTCTGCATATGTTTTGATTGATACCGGTGCATCACATTATTTTGTCTCAGCACGTTTTGCTAAGAAGTATAGATTGTCGTTTATTCCTTTAAACGTGTTGCTAGTGGTTTCTACTCCTATGGGGAGCGAGGTTTTAGCCAAGCGTCTAGTTGTGGGTTGTGTTTTGGATTTCGAGGGACATCAGCTTAGTGCTAACCTGATGATTCTAGCGATAGAGGATTTCGATTGCATCATTGGGATAGATCTATTAACTACCTACCGAGCGATAGTGGATTGCTATCAGAGGTTTGTTCAGTTTCTTCCAGAGGATGACGATTCATGGTATTTCTATGGTGAGGAAGCGCGACCCCCGATGCCAGTGTTTTCAGCTCTGAAGGCCCGGCGTGCTTTAGAGTCTGGCGGGGAAGGCTACCTTATCTACGCCATTGACGCATCCTTAGGAGAGCCAGATATCCGAGAGATACCAGTGGTTTGTGACTTTCCAGATATGTTTCCGGAGGAGATTCCAGGTTTGCCACCAGTTAGGGAGATTGAGTTTGGCATTGAGTTAGTGCCAGGGACTGCACCGATTTCCAGAACTCCTTACCGATTGGCACCGTCAAAAATGAAAGAGCTGCAGAAACAATTGCAAGATCTTCTTGATAAGGGTTATATTCGACCTAGTGTTTCGCCATGGGGAGCCCCAGTACTGTTTGTCAAGAAGAAGGATGGTTCGATGCGGTTGTGCATTGTCTACCGTCAGTTGAATCAGGTGACAGTGAAGAATAAGTATTCTCTTCCGCGAATAGATGATCTCTTTGATCAGTTGCAGGATACTTCTGTCTATTCGAAGATTGATCTTCGGTCTGGGTATCATCAGTTGCGAGTTCGATAGGAGGATGATCCTAAGACAGCATTTCGTACGCGGTATGGACACTATGAGTTTCTAGTGATGCCGTTTGGTCTGACGAATGCTCCAGCTGTTTTTATGGATCCGATGAACAGAGTTTTCCGCGACTTTCTGGATAAGTTCATGGTGGTTTTCATCGATGACATTTTGGTGTATTCTCACAGCATGGATGAGCATGCCTACCATCTCTATACTGTACTGCAGGTCTTGAGGGAGAAACAGTTGTACGCGAATTTGAGAAAGTGTGACTTCTGAGATTCGTAGTTTTCTTGGTTTAGCAGGATACTATCATCGTTTTGTGGAGAATTTCTCTCAGATAGCTAAGCCTTTGAGTCAGTTGACAAAGAAAGACATTTCTTTTGTTTGGTCTGATGCTTGTGAAGATAGTTTTCGTGAGTTGAGACGTCGTCTGACGACAGCTCCAGTTCTTGCTTTACCGTCTGGATCAGGTGGTTTTGTAGTCTTCACTGATGCTTCTCTCCAGGGTTTGGGGTATGTGTTGACTCAGAATGGCCACGTGATCGCTTATGCGTCCAGGCAGCTGGATACTCACGAGGAGAACTATCCCGTACATGATTTAGAGCATGCAGCCATAGTCTTTGCTCTTAAGTTATGGCGTCACTATTTGTACGGAAAACGATTTGAGATATTCACCGATCATAAGAGTTTGAAGTATCTGTTCACTCAGGCTGAGTTGAACATGCGGCAGCATCGTTGGATGGATCTGTTGATGGATTATGATTGTGAGATCAAGTACCATCCAGGTTCTTTTAATCCTGTTGCTGACGCGCTTAGTCGCAAGATCTATATTAGTTCCCTTCGTACTAGTTCAGTTTAGAAGGCAGTGGAGGAGTGTTGTTCTTTGGGATTCACATTCCGTCATAAGAAAGAACAGCAAGGGATTCATGTTTCTTCTGTGCTTGCAGAGCCAGCGTTGTATCGACGAATCCGGGAAACTCAAAATTCTGATCTAAAGACTCAGAAGTTGGCCCATTTGGCTGAGGGTAGTAATACTTCTGGTTTCCATTTGCAGGGAGACGGTTTGTTGTGTCTTTCTGGTCGAGTTGTGGTACCCGAGGACTCTACTTTGAGGGATGAGATCTTATCGCAAGCTCACCGCAGTCGATTCTCTGTACATCCAGGCAGCATGAAGATGTATAAGGATCTTTGCACTCGATTTTGGTGGAAAGGGATGAAGCGCAGCGTTTATCAGTTCGTATCCCGATGCCTTGTGTGTCAGCAGGTCAAGGCAGAGTTTAGACGACCCGGAGGGTTACTTCACAGCTTAGAGATTCCTGAATGGAAGTGGGAGCATGTGACGATGGACTTTGTCATCCACTTGCCTATGTCTTCCAGGAATTGTGATGCTATTTGGGTTGTCGTGGATCGGTTGTCAAAGTCAGCGCATTTTTTTTCCTATAACCGCGATTACACCTTTGATAGGATGGCGCAATTGTATGTGCGGGAGATTGTTCGATTGCATGGGATTCCGTTGAGCATTGTCAGCGATAAAGATCCGAGATTCACCTCGAGATTTTGGGGTAGTTTCCAGCGAGCCCTTGGTACTACCTTGAGCTTGAGTACGGCTTATCATCCAGAGATGGACGGACAGTCGGAGCGTACTATTCGCACTTTAGAGGATGTGCTTCGCGCGGCGATGATGGATTTTGGTCCAGCGTGGCATTATCATTTACCCTTGGTGGAGTTCGCTTATAACAATAGTTTCCATCGCAGCATTGGCATGGCATCATTTGAGGCTCTTTATGGACGTCATTGTCGTACACCTTTGTTTTGGGACGAGGTTGGCGAGCGTTAGGTTGAGGGTACTCAGATGATTCAGCAAATGATTAGTGCAGTGGAGTTGATCCGACGCATGATTAAGGCGGCCCAGGATCGACAGGCTAGCTATGCGAACACTCACCGAAGGCCGTTACACTTCGAGGTGGGAGAGCATGTTTTCTTGCATGTGTCACCTTTCCGGAAGGTGATGAGGTTTGGTCGCAAGGGTAAGCTGACACCTAGATTTATTGGTCCTTTCGAGATTCTCGAGAAGGTTGGGGATGTTGCTTATCGTCTGGCCTCGCCACCCGATCTTTCGGAGATCCACAATGTGTTCCATGTGTCCTTGTTGAGGCAGTATGTGGCGGACGAGTCGCATATTTTGCATCCGACCGAGGTAAAGGTAGATCGGGATCTATCGTATGTGGAGAAACCCCTGCGGATTCTAGACAGAAAGGACAAGGTACTTTGTAACAAGCGTATACCGTTGGTGATGGTACAGTGGCAGCGCAGAGGTATAGAGGAAGCTACTTGGGAGTTGGAGAGTCGGATGTTAGCCGAGAACCCCGAGTTATTTTGAGATTTTGTACTTCTTTGTACCGAGTTTGTACTTGTTCAATTGTAAAAAGGGATATTCGTGCTGAATCCTGTACTTTTCCTCTAACTTTAATTTCGAGGACGAAATTTCTTAAGTGGGGGAGAATGTAGTAACCCGTATCCAAAAGTAATGATTAATAGGTAATTAATCAAGTAATCATGTTTAAATTTAATAAAACATGATTGAAGAAATTCCAAATGGATTAACGGAGCCCGAAAATAGATCAAGGATACTCGAAAATGGTGGGCATGGCTCGGGAAGTTCGGACGCTCCGAACTGGTGTTCGGAGGACCCGAACGTGACCGGAGTCAGGATCGGAGGCCCGAGGAGTTCGGACGATCCGAAGAGGAGTTCGGAGGATCCGAAGAGGATCGGAGGCTCCGTCGGTGGGATCGGAGGACACGAACAGGGTTAGGGCTTACGTCATCAATTACGTCAGCAAGGTGACATCCTGGCTGACGTCACTTATGGGACTTCGGAGGATCCAAAGTAAGGATCGAACGGTCCGATCATGTTTGGACGATCCGAAGTCATTATCGGAGGATCCAAACCAGTTTGGAGGTCCCGAAGCCGAGTTCGGACGGCCCGAACGCGTCTATAAATAGAGGAGCCAAGGTTCATTTGTGACTCGCTCATTTCCTCTCTTCTCTCTCAATTCCTAAGCCTTATAACTCAGATATAGGGAGATCTAGGCAAACTACCGGAAATCCGGAAGTGGCTTAGTGATATGGACGTCGTCGCGGAGCTATGGCCTAGTTTTGAGGCTATCTACAGCAAAGGCTAACGACGGACGCAGGTATAGCTTTGGCATCCTAAAAATATTTAGGAGTATGCAATAGATTAGTTAAGGCTTTTAGAGCTTTATTGTTGATGCATGGATATTTGCATTGTAGTAACAGTAGACTGGACTAGTAGGCTTGGAGTCTAGACCAGCGGAGCTAGGTTTGACCAGCAGTGTTAGAGGTACGTAAGTACTGACCGAAATAGCCGGCATGATATATTTGCATGTGTGTTGCATGAGTATGTGCTATATGATTTATCATGTTTTAGCATGTTTTACCGTCTTAGCACATATATGATTTTACGTGTGACTGCATCCGGAGAGATGTGAGTCATTGACAGTCTCCATAGGAAACTATGATCTCATTTTGGACTCGAGTCAGGTATGACAGTTTCCATATGGGACTTGTATCTTGTTTTGGATTCGGGTCAGGATGGGGTTGGCTCAGCCCTGACATGGAGTATACGAGTACCCCGCGGAGTCTCTCTCTAGCCGGTACTGTATATTCCCGGCACCATGAGCAAGTGTTTACACTTGAGTTTTAAATCATCTGTATGCGCATATTTGTATTTATATCATTGCTTTCGTATTGAGCGTTGTCGCTCACGCCTCTGTGTTTGGGTATCGTGGTGTACCTTATGGCGGGACAGGTTTGAGGCTGGACGGTCCAGGCGGCTCTCAGCAGGATTGAGCTTTGGAGAGTGCGAGGTTGTAGAGGGTAGGGATTTGTTTACCCTGAACCTTCGATTTGGTTGTATAACAATACTTTTATACTTGTGATATCGTCGGTTGTATTCTGCCGATTGGATTTGTTGTATTTTGATTATCCGCTCTTTACGCTTTAAGTTTTAATTGCATGCGTTTTTATCGTAACTCTGATTAGTTAGTGGACCTGGGTTGGGTCACTACAATCTGCCCCATGGAATAGGGCATCCAGCCAACAGAAAATAACCGGAAGTGAGGCTAACATGCTCAGTACGAGAGTATGAGTATACGGTGTTATGTGTGCTTGTATGCAAGTGAACTGGGTACCAAGACTCTCAGGTCAAGAAACAAGCTCATAGACCGGGCCCAGGGTATATAGCACGCTGCGCCGTCGCATCAGGAGGCGGCTCATATACCCAGTGGATAATGGTGACCTGATACTAGTACATGTGTCCAACCATAAAGGTGACCTGACACAAGACTTACATATCCAACCATCCACAAACTCGTAGGGTGAGCGCCTTACTACAGATACCTCTAAGGTAAAAGCTCAATATGCTCATGTATGCAACATACAGTCATGACATGCTGTATATAAAGGCATATAAAACATGCAATCAAATAATCCATGCAAACACATAATACATGCATACTCAATCTGGATATCTCGAATAATACTTCCGTATCTTACTAAGGCAGATCCTAGAAGCTCCCCCTCTAGGTCCAAGCCTACCATGCAGCACTATAGCATAAATAACCATGCATTACCTAGCATGCCAAACATCACCTACTAGGCTCTAAAAGCCTTAATTAAACTATAGCCTACTCCCTATTTACTATAGGGAACCAAAGCCATACCTTCGTCCATCGTCAGCCCACTGATGTCACATGCCCCAGAGCCTGGGCATAGCCTAGCTACGACTCCTAGATGCCTTGCCAGAGCTCCGCCGCCTGGCTACTACTGCGGACACTATCCGCTATAAAATAAACTATTTCCTACTCCAACTTTTAAAGAAAGAGTCTCGAAGCCCTTAAATAGAGCGATTACCAGGAGAGGAGAGGGAAAATTGCAATTAAAAATGAGGGATTCGGACCCCTATTTATAGGCCACGATCAAAAGCTCCGATCTCCTGATCGGAAGCTCCGATCGGTGCATGTTTGCCACGTTTTGGACGGCCGAGATTGGAAGCTCTAATCGCAGGATTGGAAGCTCCGATCTCCTGCATCTGGCCACATGTTTCAATCTCCTTGACACCTGTTTTTGGTTGAGATCGGAAGCTCCGTTCTCGGATCGGAAGCTCCGTTCTCGGATCGGAAGCTCCGTTCTCGGATCGGAAGCTCCCATCTTCCCGGTAGCTCCGAACTATTTCTCATGCTTCCGAACTGGTTTTGGTCCTCCGGGACCCCCGGGACATACCCCACCATTTTCGGACGTTCCGGATCTGATTTTCCACTTATTTTAACCAAATAAGGATTCTTAGACATGTTTTGACACTTTTAAAATTATATGTCATTTTCTAACATGTTTAAAATCACTTAATCTTGTAAAATGGAACCGGGCTACTACACACCTAGTGTCAGCATACTCCTCATAGTCGCACCAAAGTGTAGAGGTATGAGATATGTGGCACCACCTCGATCGGGAGAGTCGGTGAGTTGTTACGTGATCTCATCCTCGGGATCCCAAAAGCAGCGCAGCAATCCCTTGTTTATCAGAATTGATATCCCAATTTTAAAGGCATGCATATTATTAGCTTCGATTTGATTGTGTTGTCTTGAAATCATGTTGTTGATACATTACTTGTATTGCTTGTTATGTTGTTTTTACTGGGAATATCATTCTCACAGGAGTTATTTGACTGTTGCTCTGTTTTGCATGTGTACTTGGCAACAAGTGGGGCACGATCAAGTCAGCGAAGTCCTGGTTAGCAACAAGAGGGAGAGTTAGTAGTGGGACTTTGGTTTAGAAATGAAATTGCATGCCAATCTAGTTATGTTTTGAGAGCTTTTTAGACTCGAATTGTTGTTGAATCTTGTTGTATTGAATAAGTCGACTTTGGTTATCGAATATTGATGTTTTCATGTTGTAATTTTTAATTTTAATTGTTGTTGAAAGTTGGAAAAACCTGTTCTGTTTTCTGATGTTTTTCTGGGCTCAGGGTGCGCTTGATCGCACGAGTTGGCACGATTGAGCGCAGCCCCTTTTATTCTTGGACAGAAGAAAGAGCACGAGGGCACACTCGATCGCACGAGTTCATGTGATCGAGCGCGACACATCCAATTTTCCCGGCAGTGTGTTTTGCTGGATGGCGCGATCGATCGCACGAGTTCATGCGATCGAGCACGGCAACTTTGAAAATAAATTTTTTTTTATGTCTTATATTTTGGATCTTGATTGATTATCGATAGAATTAACTCTTTATTAGACGATTAGAATCGAGTTCTCACACTTAATGTCTCAACAAAGACACGTGGAACACATCATGAATCCCGAAAAGATAAGGCGCCAAGGCTAGATGATATGCCATGTCTCCAGCCTTCTCAAGGATCTCAAACGGACCTATGAATCTCATCGATAACTTGTATTTGAGGCCAAATCTCGTCACCTTCCGGAATTGTGAAACACGCAAACACACATGTTATCCTACCTCAAAATGAAAAGGTCTGCGATGCTTATTAGCGTAACTCGCCTGTCGATCTTGGGCAGCCTTATTCCTCCGTCGGATCAATTCCACTGCATCAGTCATCTGTTGAATCAACTGCGGTCCTTCAACCTGACACTCGCCAACCTCATCCCATAACTAAGGTGTACGAAAGCGATGTCCATACTAAGCCTCAAATGGTGTCATGTCAATACTGCGATGGTAGCTGTTATTATAAGCAAACTCCACCAACGCCAAATGGTCATGCCATGATGGTCCAAAATCCTTCACTGCTACTCGAAGCATATCCTTGAGGGTACGGATAGTTCTCTCAGACTGTCCGTCAGTCTCCGGGTGATAAGCTGTACTCGGACTCATTGTAGTACCCAGAGCACGCTGGAAGCTACCCCAAAACCTAGAGGTAAACCTCGGTTCTCGGTCACTGAAAATGATCAAAAGAATTCCCTGCAGACGAACAACTTCTTGCACATACAGATGTGCCATCTGATCAAAACTAAAGTCCCTATTATACGGCAGAAAATGCGCGGACTTCGAAAATCGATCCACAACAACCCAAATTGCATCACAATTTTTGGAAGATACGGGAAAGTGGGTGACTCGTTACATGCTCCCACTTCCACTCAAGAATCTCTAAGATATGGATCAATCCACCGGGTTGTCGTAATTTTGCCTTGACTTGCTCACACACAAGGCACCGAGACACGAACTGATATATACTGCGCTTCATTATTTTTCACCAGAATCTTGTTCGTAGTTCCTTGTACATTTTCATACTACTTGGGTGAACAGAGAATCTACTACGATGAGCTTGTGACAAGATCTCCTCTCTTAGCGCGGCATCATCAGGAACTACCACACGACCATAAAAAAACAACAGACAATCATTCTGGGAATGGAAACCAGATGTACTCTCCCCTTGAGCTAACTGGACTAAATTTTGAGTCTTTGGATCGAAAATCTGTGCCTATCTGATTCGAGTATACAAGGTTGGCTCGGAAAGAACTAAAGAAACGCAAACTCCCTACTGTTCCTTCTTGTGTCGGAAAGTAAACCCTAAGGAACAACATTCCTCCACGACTCGTGAAACTGAGCTGGTACGAAGGAAACTAACATACGCCTTGAGACTAAGCACATCAGCAATGGTCTTCGAAGAACCTGGATGGTACTTGATTTCACAATCATAGTCTTTTAACAAATCCAACCATCGTCGTTGTCTCATGTTCAACTCAGCCTGAGTGAATAGATACTTCAAGCTCTTATGATCGGTTAACATCTCGAACCTCTCGCCGTAAAAGAAATGACACCATATCTGGAGAGCAAAGACAATGGATGCAAGCTCTAAATCATGTATGAGATAGTTCTCCTCGCGAGTCTTCAGTTGCCTAGAGGAGTAGGCAATGACATGTCCTGTCTGCGTCAACACACATCCTAATCCCTGGAGAGAAGCATCGGTGTAAACCACAAAACCACCTAATCCAGATGGTAAAGATAACACTGGAGCTGTAGTCAGATGATGTCGCAACTCGTGAAAACTCTCCTCGCACTCTGACGACCAAACGAAAGGAACATCTTTCTTTTTCAACTGCGTCAAAGGCATGGCAATTTGAAAAAATTTCTCCACGAATCTATGATAGTATCCTACCATCCCAAGAAAACTACGGATCTCCGAAACTGTCGTCTGATGCAACCAATTCAGAATAGCCTCCATCTTACTAGGATCAACTGAAACACCGTTTTGTGAAATCACATGACTAAGGAACACAACTCGGTCAATCCAAAATTCACACTTGCTCAGCTTAGCATACAACTGTCTCTCTTGCAACACTTGCAATACAGTATGGAGATGAAAAGCATGTTCTTCCATACTGCAAGAATACACCAAGATATCATCGATGAACACAACCATGAACTTATCCAAGAAATCACGGAAAACCTTGTTCATAAAATCCATAAAGACAGCTGGAGCATTCGTCAATCCGAACGGCATCACTAGAAACTCGTAGTGCCCATACCGCGTACAAAATGCTTTCTTAGAGATGTCCTCATCTCTAACCCGTAACTGGTGGTATCCTGATCGCAGATTGATCTTCAAATAAACGGAAGTACCCTGCAGCTGATCAAAAATATCGTCTATTCGCGGAAGAGGATACTTGTTCTTCACAGTAACTTAATTCAGCCGTCGATAGTATATACACAGACGCATCGAACCATCCTTCTTCTTGACAAACAGCACTGGGTCTCCCAATGATGAAACACTAGGTCGAATGCTGCCCTTATCAAGAATATCCTGTAACTTCTTATGCAATTCCCTCATCTCAGAAGGAGCTAATCGGTAAGGAGCTCTGGAAATTGGCGCTGTCCCTGGCAAAAACTCTGCCAAACTCGATCTCCTGCACAGGTGGTAAACCGGGAATCTCGTCCGAAAACACATCTGGAAACTCGTGGACCACCGATATCTTCTGAATTTCGGGCCCCTCCAAAGATTCATCGATGGCGTAGATATGGTAGCCTTCCCTGCCAAACTCTAAAGCACACTGGGATTTCAGAGAAGAAACCACTGGCATTAGGGGTCGCACTCCCTCACCATAAAAGTACCATGCCTCTCCATCCCAGGGACGAAACTGAATGAACCTCTCATATCAATCCACTACAGCCTTGTAGGTAGTAAGTATGTCTATCCCAATGATACAATCAAAGTCCATGGCCAAAATCATCATGTTAGCAATTAACTGATTTACCTAAAAATCCAAGATGCAACCCATTACTAGACTCTTCGCTAAAACCTCCTGACCCATCGGATTCGAAACCACTAGTAACACATCTAAAGGAACAAAGGGTAGTCTATACCTCTTAGCAAACCATGCCACAACAAACGAGTGAGACACACAAGTATCAATCAGAACACATGCAGGAAAACCACATAAACTGAAAGTACCTACAATCATACGATCATTGTCGGCCTCTGCCTGCTCCTGATTCAATGCAAAGACTTGCCCCTGGGTACGTGGTCGCAAAGAAGAATGACCCCATGAAGAAGTCCGGGAATGATGCTGTTGCGACTGCTGGCGTGGCTGTTGAGACTGATGCTGCTGAAACTGCAGCTGCTGCTGAATTGTGGCCTGAGAACCACCAACACTCCCTAAAATACTTGCTTCTCCCATAAAGTTAGGGCAATCTCTCTTCATATGACCCATCCCTCCACAAAGAAAATAGGAACCAGTCACATGAGCACACTTTCCTGGGAGATGCCTCCATGTACACTGCTGGAAATGATCCAAATTTTAGCTACCGAAAAGATGCACTCCACCATATCCTAAAGAATAAAAAGAAGTGTCACCCTATTTCTTGAAATACTGAGCACGCGGACCCAACAAACTAGTCGGCTTGGAAGAAATCAAAGTCATGTTCCTCCGGATACTGTCCTTTGCCTGGCGACAATGGTCCACTAAAACTCGTAGATCACGTTGCTCCCAACAACCACCAGTTGATGAATCTCAAGGTTCAGACCATGACAAAAATGATCATATTTGGCCTCAGAACTGGCAGAAATATGCGGACAATAGGGTAAAAGCTCGAAAAACTTCTGCTGGTACTCCTCGATAGACATCGTCCCCTGCCACAAACTTAGCAACTCCTAGCTTTTGCCTGACCAAGGGATGGAGGAAAATACAACCTCTCGAAAGCAGTATGTAACTCGGCCTAGGTAGCTACTCCTCTCACTGCTATAAATGGTGCAGAATTAGATCTCCACCAATTCCTTGCTCAACCCTCTAGAAGAAAACCCAATGTCTCAATCTCTTCCTTAGTGCAACGGAACTCTATGAAGCAGTTCTCCATCCGTTCTAGCCAATCCTCGGAAACCTCTGGAGCCTCATTACTTTCCAATGGCTTAGGACTCTCTGTAGAAATCTGTGCATACTAAATCACCTCCGCTCCTCGTGGTGTCCACGACTACTTCTGCGATCGTCTCCATCGACCCAGCGTCCGCCTCCGCTGTCATGGCTTTCGTTGTAGTCTGCCTTTTGTCAAAGGATAAAAGATAATCATTTCAATCCGCTTTACTAATTCCCAATTTCAATGATCTCTGATACCAATAAATGTAGCGACCCAACCCGAATTCAATACCTAATCAGAGTCTTAATAGTGCATGAAAATATAATTAACTGAAGCGTAAAAGCATAGAATTAAAATACAACAAACCTAATAGGCAAAATACAACCGATGATCAAAAGTTGTGCATAATCTCTATTATACAACCAAATTGAAACTAGGCACTCACTCTATAGTGCTGACATCGGCCTCACTCATGGTGTGAACCTCCTGGACCATCAAGTCTCAATGTAGCGACCCGATCCGGATCCACTACCTAATCAGAGTTAAGAGCATAATTAAGCATGCATTAAATAAATTGTTGCGGAAGACTTAAATACAAGCATACCGGCGGAAAACAACCGGTTAAACAAATTTGATTATACAACCCAATCGAATAACTTAAATAAAACCTACAGCTAATCATGTTGTCTTCAAGGGTCACTGGCCTCTCCAAGCTCCTGGTGCTCAATCCTGCACCTATACCTGCCCCGTCGAATGGGGTGTCCAGATAGACAGAAAAGACTTGACATGAGCTCTAAGCTCAATACGCAAATATGGATAAACATACAAATATGATGCGTGCAAATGACAGGGTATCCAAATCAGGGATAACTGTATGCAAACTGCTAAAACTGGCGTCTGGGATATGAGCTCGTCACATCGGGGTAGCTAACCACTGTGTGTGACCACTCATTCCAGAATCTTGGATGCGGACCACGGAGTCCTCTAGGTACCTGTACCTAAGGTTACTCGATATCAAACGTCCAAACAGGGCTGAGCAACCCTAACTGGTTCATCTCAAAAGATGTACAGAGGTACATGCACAAGATAATATGTACATGCCACATAAAAATAATAACATGCAAACACATAAATGCAACATATAAGCATGCATATCCGCTGGCAATCTCAGTCAGTACTTACGTACCTTACTACAGGTAGTTCTAGTAGTCCCACTTTAGGTTCCAAGCCTATCATCAACTCTACAATGCAAATACCCATGCATCATTCAATAAGCTCTAAAAGCCTTAACTAATCTATTGCAGACTCCTAAATAATTTAAGGAGACCATAGCTATACCTGCGTCCGTCGTCAGCCCACTGATGGCGACTATCCCGCAACTAGGGGCACACCCCTGCTGCAGCTCCACAGCCTCGAGCACGGCTTTACTGCACGAGCACTGCTCCGCTACTATGTCAGACACTGTCTGACTATGCTAATATATATTCCTTACTATAACTCTAAAATAAGAGTCCCCAAGGCCCTAAAATAGAACCACGTGGGCGAAGGAGAAGAAATTGGTGCGGCTAACAAATGAGCCTCTCGGCCACTTTATATAGGCAAGGGTTCGGACCGTCTGAACCTCACTTGGGACCGTCCGATCCTTGCATGCGTGACAAGTGTGCCTGCCAGCACTTTGGACCGTCCGATCCTGCACTTCGGAACGTCCAAAGTCACCTCCGTGACATCACCGATGACATATTATATTTGGACAGCTGGACGTACACGAACAGATCGTCCGATCGGACTTCGGGTCGTCCAAACTCCTCGCGGCCTTCGATCCTTGGCTCCGTTTACGTTCGGATCCTCCAAACTCAGTTCGGGTTGTCTGATCCTACCGAACCTTTCCCACCATTTTTGAGTGTCCTGGATTCATTTCTAGACTCCGTTAATCCATTGGGAATTTCCTTAATCATGTTTTAATTAATATAAACATGATTGTACGATTAAGTACTCATTAATCATTTGTTTTGGATACGGGCTACTACATTCTCCCCCCCTTAAAAGATTTCGTCCTCGAAATCTATGATAAAACCTCGAGAATATAATATAGACCACTTGTCCGATTTCACTAATAGTTCCGGTTTGAAACATCTGGTCAAATAACCTTCGACAACCCCAAACCTCACTAAACCTGTAGGGTCTGTTCAATCACTGAACCACATCAGAACATATACTCCGTTTAGAATCCGCACTGGTTCCAAAATCACACGCCTTTAACGATCATCCTGGCAATAACTGCCTTTTTATCATCAATTTTGCTAGAATTGTGTAACACTACTTACTACCATCAGTTATCCATCGTTAACCGCAAACGACATGACACATTCGATTCAAATTGCCGACTGTATCAGTCACACTTCCTACAAATCTTAGCGATGAAACTCCTTCTAAGATCGTAACTAGTCATCAGCTATCTCTAGACATGCACGAACTCCATCGCTGCTCAATGAGAAAAACAAGATACAACACATTGTATCTCATTGGTCTAACGATAACATCGCATCCCGCGATGTTATCGCAAAGCACTAGACAATCGATCTAGATTCAACTCTCGGTCAAATCCTAGATATCCCTTTCCAAGAACTCGTGTGAGTTACTCCTTATCACTAAGGATAAAATATTTATTCCCAAAACAGTACCTTATGCGAAGAGAAATGGCAACTACCGGACACCAGCTCGCAAAGCAATCGCATCACTGTACACCACTCTAACCATCTAAAATTCTCAGACTGATTGCGATCAACCTTGATCAGAATCTCTCTATCGTAGATAACATCTACTTAATCACACTAGTCATCCTGCCACGAATAAAAACCAAACCCTGACAATTCCTGGCATCATAGTACGCACCTTCAGTACTTACCCTGCCTGATGTCAACAAATTTTTCTCTAAAGAACACCAAGTAAGTAAACAGTTGACAAACTCTCTGTTTACTAACTCCAATTGTGTCAACATCCTTGTACACAATTTCTTGTCTTAATTCAATCTTCGAGGTCGTCGCCTCGAAAGACACTACCATTGTGAGACCTCGGTTCTAAACAACTAATCTCGGATTAAACAATTAATAAAGCATACAATAATCCAAGGTCCAAACAATAAATAAAAAAAATTCTTTCTTTTTTTTTAAAAGGCCTCGCGCTCGCACGAGATAGACATCTCGCGCGCGCGCAGGCCACGCTTCCAAAGCCTCAGTAGAAGACTCGCACCCGCGCGAGATAGGATCTCATGCGCGTGCGGGCCATCGCACCAAAACCCTGGAAAATCACCACGCGCTCGCGCAAGGTACCATCTCGCGCGCGCGCGGGTAGTTTGGGAAGAAAATGCTCAGCCCAAAAAAAAAAGATCTTCCCGCACTCGCTTCGACATGCATTCCAATCCCAATTCAAATCCATTATTTCAACATACAACATGCATAAATCCAATACAAGGTAGTTCTAAAGTTATACAATCTCAAACTAGTAGAACATGCTTCAATCTAACTTATTCAAAACAATACAACAACACGAGTTCGAATACAATCTAAGTTCGATTACAAATTCAACTTTCAAAACACCAAGTCTCACTTCTAATCGACTCAACCCTTAGCCATGCTGCCTCTGACTGGGTTTGCCCCACCTGTTACCAAGCACACATACAAATACAAAAGAACAGCCGGATAATCCGATGAGAATAACATTCCCAGTAAAAGAGACAAACATGCATATCAAATAATATATCAAAACATGATATATATATATATATATATATATATATACAAGACAAGCAAATCCCAAAAGCATTGTTTAAACTCAACTCAAATGCCTAAAATTCAATGCATGTCTTTAAAAATCTGGGACTATCAAGTCTGGATAATCACAAGGTAAAGGTTCTCTGCTCTTTTCCTCTATTGGGATCTCGAGGATGAAATATCACACAAATCACACCGACTCTCCCCTCGAGGTGGATAGTGCATATTTCAATCCTCTAGAATCTAAAGCAACTATAAAGAGTTAAGTCGGTCATTGTAGTAAATTGTCTGCCAATCCCCCCTACTGTAGTTCTCAGAACTTCTAACTCAAAATGAAATAAAATCCATTGGCTCAATATGAATGCAATGCAAATCATAACTCATTCAAGTAAATCAATTAACATGCAAGTATGTGATTTTTCTGGAACACTCGAATCAAGTCGGATTCGAGTCACTCGTTCCATTCCAGTCTAAGTCGTCTTATACCTCTTTCAAACGTCGATGCTCCAACCGGATACAATCTCTAAAACGATACAACTCCTGCAACCTCGCAACTCAACGACCTTCAAATGAATCTGCGAAAGAAGTAATAAAGGCCCGAGATCACTATCGACATTCAAACACAACTGAAAATGGCTCAAATCAATTCAAACCAAACTATAGCCCAAAAACTCAAACCGGCGGCATAACGGCTAGATTCTGATCAAACCGAAAACGCAGACAGCAGTACAATATTGATAACATCTCAAAACAATGCTAAGACAACAACAACAAAGAAATTCCAACACATCTCAAAACCTCATTTCCGAAAATAGGCTTCCGAAAATCATAACAATTCCGAACAACGCTCTATTCCAAAATCGACAGAGAATAAACGACCAGAACTCTGCCAAGAACAACATACTCGAAACTCAACCGATTCTAACAACATCCGAAAAATAGAATGTATCTGATCGGAGAAAAACTTACTATAGAACGAAGCTCTCGTAGCCGTGATCGCTAATTTGCCTAAAGAAATAAATTCTAACGGACGGATCGATCTCGGGAAGAAATCTGGAAGCTTGAGAAAGCTATGGGGCATTTCAATGGAGGAGAGGCGATGGAAGGGATGAATATGGAGTGTTCCATAAGTCAAAATCCCTTATAAATATCTAACAAAACCCATATTTGCATTTTAGTCCCTAAAAATTCAGAAATTTGCAAAAAGGACCCTGATCAAAATCAAGTCAGATCTTGAACTCTGTAATCTCCGATTATCTCAAATAAAGTAAATTAAGATAAATTTGGGGCGTTACAATTCTCCCCCTCTAAGAAAATATTTTGTCCTCGAAATCAAACACGGTTTCAACACGAACTCTGTCCCTCAATTTACTCCTTCAAGTCCGTCAATCAAAAGTCGACTCACTTGATCTGGCTGTCCTTTGTTCTGAGGATATTGAACTGAAATAAGTTGAAATCAGACAACAAAAGTCCCTTCGAAGTCCTTGCCAAAAGAACTAGTGCATCAAGGATCTCTGTCTAAACTGACAGACTTCGGCAAAACATGACATTTGGCAACCTCTGACAAAATATCAGTCCTCTGATCCTGACTAAAAGTCATTCTGTACGGAATACGGCAACAGATTTCATCAATCAGACAATCATAAACAGATAGTAGATAAAATAAGATCAAATCCTACGGCTCAAGACATCAGCTGTTGCATTCAATTCTTCAGATAAAGATTCGCAGTCAGAAATCTCATACAATCTAATCCTCTTCTCTACCTCCAAATCAGTTCCATCTGCGAAAACAAATACTCCAACTCTTAAGATTAGAAAAGATCACGGAAATCTCCTCATAAGACAATAGATAACAGATCTACTAATCAATAAGATCGCTGCGAGCTCAATGTCCAGATTCAGACATTGAGTCTCGAGCGTCTTCAGCTGTCTCGATGTCTAGACTAGAGCATTATTCCTCTGAATAAGAATACAACCCAAAATCTTGATAAGAAGAATTCCAAGTATTGAAAGATCATCAGTATTGAAATCAGTATACTGGAGCGCTGATCGACAGAATTCCATCACCAGATCATAAAATCAAGGAAGGAAACTTGATCCAAATAGAATTCAGACATCAAAGAATAGCATACGACTGCTCGGCACCAAAATCTGCTATACGATTCTTCAAAAGCTCTGAATGATCAGTACAGTTCTTATTCCAAAATGATATGAAATCATCGATAAAAATTCCTAGTCCCAACTAATTCTTCTGAAAGATCCGATTTAAAATAAAAATTAACAACACTACTGGAGTATTCGTCAATTGAACGACTCAACAAAAGTTTAGAGGCACAATAAACGTTAACATATTCTTCAATAAGAAGGCAAGAGACTCACCAGAATCTAACAGTCAATAAGAGTAGGAAAACCAAAATCGAACATTTACCTGTCATGTCATTATCGGGTGCAGCATGAGCCTGATCCTCGGCCAGAGCAAAAACTTGTGTCTGCTGTCTGGGAGACTGGTTCGCATACTGATTACCTTCCTGTCTATTCTGCTGCTGAGGTTGGAAAGAGTGGACATTAGATGCTTGCCTTTGAGGCTGAGCTGACTGTCTCGAAGAACTTCCACTCTGTGCTTGCTCAGGGACACGCTGAGGACACGCTCTGGCAAAGTGCCTCGCCTGGTTATAGATATAATAGCTTTCAAAAATACCTCTACACTGATCACTGGAGTGATGACCTCCGCAATTGGCACAAGACATGCCTGACTGACCCGAACTCTATCCCGATCCATACTGCCTCGAGCCACTAGAGCTCGAAGAACTGGTTCTGTGCTTCTTAAACTGCTTCCCCTTTGGAAGATAGTAATCCTTTTTATTACCTCCATTGCTTCCACCCTCAGAACTCGGTGGTTGATTCTGAAACTGAAAAGGTTGATTCTGGTACTGGGATGGTTGGTTCTGGTATTGAGAAGGTTGTGCCTGGAACTGTCCCTGCTGTTGCTGAGGCACAAACTAACTTCCTCTCTATCTCCACAAACCTACTTCAGCTCCTTTTGCATGATTCATAGTATCCGCAAACTTATCAGGCCTAGCAGTTTTTACCAAAGTGAAGGTATCATGGTTCAGACCATTCATAAACTGATCAGCTTTTGCTTCTTCATTGTCGGCAATGTACGGTGCAAAACGTAACAAGCTGTAAAACTTGGCTACGTACTCCTCAATGTTCAAATTCTCTTGCCTTAGATTGGAAAACTCGGCTCCCTTGTCCTTTCGGTACGAAACAGGGAAAAACCGCTTATAAAGCTCAGACTTAAACAGATTCCAGTTAATAGCTGCACCTCGGTTCTCCATGGATCCCTTCGTCGTGATCCACCAGTTCTTTGCAATGCCACGAAGTTGATGAATGACCAACCTAGTTCGGCGGTCGTCCGAGTAATCTAGGGAATCGAACAAATGATCAATGTCGTCCAACCAGCTCTCACAGTCAACAGGATTCTCTGTACCCAGCAACAAAGGAGGGTTAAACGACTGAAACCTCATCAGAAAGGTTTCCATCGGCGTCGCTGTAGCATCCCAACTTCAGTAGTAGCTTCCTCAGTCGTAGGAGTTTCTGTTTATAACTCGACGAGGACCCATCTGATAATCAAAGGTTAGGACACGATATATCTCAATTGCTACCAATCGGTGCCCTTTCAACCTCTCAGAAAATCGGATACCAGTTGATAAAAAAAACATTTATATCTTAAGTAGATCATGCTTTATAAATTTAAATCACATAGTCATGTAATTCAAATAATTCTCAATAATAAAGCATGCTCGCATGGAATTAAATAATCGAATAAAACAACTCAATCACATGCGAGGAGCCAATACACGCAGACTCGATCTACCCCGCTCACTCTAGTTCGACCAAGAACTTAATGCTCTGATACCACTTAATGTGAGACCTCGGTTCTAAACAACTAATTTCGGATTAAACAATTAATAAAGCATACAATAATCCAAGGTCCAAACAATAAAAAAAAATTTGTTTCTTTCTTTTTTTTAAAAAAAGGCCTCGCGCTCGCGTGACAGGCCACGCTTCCAGATCCTCAGCATAAAACTCGCGCCCGCGCGAGATAGGATATCGTGCGATCAGGCCATTGCACCAGAACCTTGGAAAATCACCCCGCGCTCGTGCGAGGTACCATCTCGCGCGCGCGCGGGTAGCCTGGGCAAAAAATGCTCAGCCCAAAAAAAAAGATCTTCCCGCACTCGCTTCGACATGCATTCCAATCCCAATTCAAATCCATTATTTCAACATACAACATGCATAAATCCAATACAAGGTAGTTCTAAAGTTATACAATCTCAAACTAGTAGAACATGCTTCAATCAAACTTATTCAAAACAATACAAAAACATGAGTTCGAATACAATCTAAGTTCGATTACAAATTTGACTTCCAAAACACCAAGTCTCACTTCTAATCGATTCAACCCTTAGCCATGCTGCCTCTGACTCGGTCCTGCCCCACCTGTTTCCAAGCACACATACAAAAACAAGACAACAGCCGGATAATCCGGTGAGAATAACATTCCCAGTAAAAGAGACAAACATGCATATCAATTATATATCAAAACATGATATATATATATATATATATATATATATATAAGACAAGCGAATCCCAAAAGCATTGTCTAAACTCAACTCAAATGCATAAAATGAAATGCATGTCTTTAAAAATCTGGGATTATGAAGTCTGGATAATCACAAGGTAAAGGTTCTCTGCTCTTTTCCTCTATTGGGATCCCGAGGATGAAATATCACACAAATCACACCGACTCTACCCTTGAGGTGGATAGTGCATATTTCAATCCTTTAGACTCTGAAGAACTATAAAGATTTAAGTCGGTCATTGCAGTAAATTGCCTGCCAATGCCCCCTAGTATAGTTCTCATAACGTCTAACTCAAAATGAAATAAAATCCATTGGCTCAATATGAATGCAATGCAAATCATAACTCATTCAAGTAAATCAATTAACATGCAATTATGTGATTTTTCCGGAACACTCGAATCAAGTCGGATTCGAGTCACTCGTTCCATTCCAGTCTAAGTCGTCTTATACCTCTTTCAAATGTCGACGCTCCAACCGGCAACAATCTCTAAAACGATACAACTCCTGCAACCTCGCAACTCAACGACCTTCAAACGAATCTGAAAAAGAAGTAATAAAGGCCCGAGATCACTATCGACATTCAAACACAACTTAAAATGGCTCAAATCAATTCAAACCAAACTATAGCCCAAAAACTCAAACCGACGGCATAACGGCTAGATTCTGATCAAACCAAAAAGCAGACAACAGTACAATATTGATAACATCTCACAACAATGCTAAGACAACAACAACAAAGAAATTCCAACACATCTCAAAACCTCATTTCCAAAAATAGGCTTCCGAAAATCATAACAATTCCGAACGACGCTCTATTCCAAAACCGACATAGAATAAATGACCAGAACTCTGCCAAGAACAACATACTCGAAACTCAAATGATTCTAACAACATCCAAAAAATAGAATGTATCTGATCGGAGAAAAACTTACTATAGAATGAAGCTCTCGCAGTCGTGATCGCTAATCTGCCTTCAGAAATAAATTCTAACAGACGGATCGAGCTCGGGAAGAAATCTGGAAGCTTGAGAAAGCTATAGGGCATTTCAATGGAGGAGAGGCGATGGAAGGGATGAAGATGGAGTGTTCCATAAGTCAAAATCCCTTATAAATATCTAACAAAACCCATATTTTCATTTTAGTCCCTAAAGAATCCAAAATTTGCAAAAAAGATCCTGATCAAAATCCAGTGGGCTCTTGAACTCTGTAATCTCTGATTATCTCAAATAAAGTCATTTAAGATAAATTTGGGGCGTTACAACCATCCTGCTGAAGCCCTCAGATTGAGTAACACCATCCTCAGCATTAGTAGTCTATATCGAACGCTTACCTTTATCTCGTCACTAGAGATATTATCGACGAAACAATTCCGGTTATCCTGTCCTAGATAACAAAAAATCCTTGACTCACCAACTGGGATAACTAAACTGGTTCACCTTGATCCCACACAGAACCCATCAATACTAGCGGCAATCCCGCTATCTCAACATCTCAATGACACAGCATATCAGAACGCACTGGGATATTAGCGACAATTGTAACGTCCTCAACCTATGAAAACGTTACTCGACTAACATGACCTAAAATTTAAGCGGAATAAAAAAATTCAATAGATGTATGCATACATCAAACTTTACTTAAAACATTTCAGAATAGTTTACAAACCAAATCCAAACCTTAAAATTTATAAAACTTGTTTTCAACATTAAAATACCTCATAAAGTTGCAAAGGACTCAATACATAGCACACTCATCACACAACACACTCATAACTGTAACACACTCATGCATCGCCCGCCGGTCTGACTCCTTGCTCTTCTTCATGCCCGACATTGAACTCGTCGACATATGCATAAATGTCATCTTCATTACCTGCACCATTCAAGTATAGTGAGTCTAAAGACTCAGCAAGTATATGCAGTAAAAATCGTGAGATTTCAAATATCATTTAAACGTAACTTAACATAACATAAACCCATCATTTAGTGACGAATTATGCAAAATTATGGCAACCGTCATAATGTGCACATTCATCCTTTTCTTGTTGATCAACAAGCATATGGCATTAAGCCTCATAACATTCGTTCTTTGGAAAGGCCCTCTCCGGAGCTCATCCCGGAGCACCAGTCCCGTGTACTTATCTATCTCATGAGCCATGTTTGGAAAGGCGCTCTCCGGAGCCCAAACCGGAGCACCAATCTCGTGTTTGCCACCACAAAGACACATAAGACATCAAAAGCGTTTTCATACATTAACATGTCATTCATTTTTCATATCATATCATTATCATCTCATCATAACATTCCATCTTTGCATGACTTGTATGCCATAAATCATTCATCATAACATCATGATTCCTTTCATAAACTTTTAGGTCGTGATCTTAAAACTTACTCGATAACTTCATGCATATCATAGATGATTAAAAATCATATTTTCATATTGAATATAGCTTTCATGAATGAAAATAGACATGTACATGCATCACATAACATAACCGATCCACGTAAGTCATTCTTTTCGTTCTTGAGTTAAAACTTGAAACTTTTTGCATAAAAACTCTTAAATATATTTTGGAAGCCTTAAAAGATCATAACCAAGAATTTAGGACCCTAAAATAACATATCAAAATCATGAATTTCGAAGTTTAGGCGCGGCCGCTCCACTTCTTTGGCGCGGGCGCGCATTCCCTGCGCGGATGGGTCTTATTTCTTGCTCTCAAACTCTATTTTAAAATATTAGTTTGAAAAGGTGGAAACATGAAAATTGTAGCCCTTGATCTTGGATTTATAATGCCGAAAATCTCACCTCAATTGGATTTTTCAGTAAAAGGTTATACACATTCTCCCAAGACAGGTCGGTTAAGGAAATTCAAAACAACCGACACACTTCGAGGCGATTTTGGCCAAACATCCAAAACGATTTTGACAAAACTCAAAACACAAAAATTGTAGAAATTTAAACTAGCTTTCAAATAAAGTAAGACTCATCTCAATTGGAATAGGACACTAGTCGTTACCCTCAAAATTGTGACGAGCGTCGCTAATCCGGAACAACCCAACACATGTAATAATTCAAAACTTTAACTCAAACTAACTCAACACTTCAAATTCAACACATATTTTCAAAATCATTCCTTTTTCAACTCTAACCCATAACAATCCATCAACACACATTATTTATCAAGAATTTCTCAACCCATACTTCAAGAACTCATCAAGAACGGTTTACATTTCACGATTTCATAACATCATAATTTCATGCTTTTGAAATTCTAAAAAAATCATGCATATATATCTCAACATACATAATTTCATATTAACATAATAATACCTTGAATGGTGGTTTCAAAATCTTTAAAAACTTGCCTTGAATTGAGGTTAAGATGATCCGGATTTTTGGAGACGAACTAACCACGAAGAGGAGCAAGATTGGAGTTTAACTTCGAAATTTCTTGAAGGAACCGTGTAGTGCTCCGGGAAGAATCAGAGAATAAGGATGAAAAGAAAAAGAAAGAAGAATAAGATAGACGTGAAGGAGAGGAATTATTGGGAGACAAACTCATAATGAAGTGGGGAACGTGGTAGAAGAGTGTTCCTTTCAACACTTAATTCGCGTCGTGGTGAATAATTAAAATGTAGTCTACCACTCTTCCTTGACTCGACTGATAAAAATACTATCTCCCAACTTGTTTATTCAAAGTATATCAATATTATACTTAAAATACTCGTGAAATTACGTTCTAACACTTCATTCGTAGATTAGCCTCGTCCTGCGAGTCCAGAATCAAGCTCAACCTGGAATCATTTACTTAATCGAAATTGTTAAACATGAATAAACATAATCACTAAATCATAATCATTAAATAATAACTTAAACAATTTAAGGCATAAAATCATATAAAAATTATTTTAAAATCATCGTGAGCAAGTTTAGTAGATTCGGACCTTACAACTCTACCCTCCTTAAAAGAATTTCGTCCTCGAAATTCGACTTACCAAAAAGTTCCGGGTATCGACTACGCATATCCTGTTCGGTTTCCCAAGTAGCTTCTTCCACCAATTGATTTCGCCACAAAATTTTTACCATCTTGATTTCTTTGTTCCTCAACTTCCGAACATGCCTATCCAATATTTGAATAGGTACCTCCTCATAAGACAAGTCGGGTGTCCATTGAACTGGTTCGTGGCGAATGACATGCGAAGGATTTGAGATATACTTTCTCAACATCGAGACATGGAAGACATTGTATACTCCTTCCAGACTTGGAGGCAATGCTATTCGGTAAGCTCTTGTTCCAATCTTGTCTAGGATCTCAAAAGGCCCTATATATCTCGGGCTCAGCTTCCCTTTCTTCCCAAATCTCAAGACCCCTTTCCAAGGTGACACCTTCAAGAACACGTGATCACCTACCTGGAACTCCAATTCCCTACGTCTCCGATCGGCATAGATTTTCTGACGGCTCTATGCTATCAACATCCTGTCTCTAATTTTTGCTATCATATCAATTGTCTGTTGCACTATTTATGGTCCCAACACAGCTCTCTCTCCAATCTCATCCCAATGTAGAGGAGTCCTACACTTTCTTCCATACAAAGCCTCATAAGGAGCCATTCCAATAGTAGCTTGATAACTATTGTTGTAGGTGAACTCCACTAAAGGCAACTTCGATTTCCAATTTCCTCCAAAGTCAATCATGCAAGCCCTAAGTAAATCCTCCAGTATTTGAATTACTCGTTCAGATTGTCCATCTGTTTGTGGATGAAAAGCAGTACTGAAGGCCAATTTAGTTCCCAAACCATGATGTAAACTCTTCCAAAAGTTTGAAGTAAACCTGGGATCTCTGTCAGAGACTATCCTTGCTAGAACTCCATGCAATCTAACTACTTCTCGAATATATAACTCTGCATATTGATTCATCGAGAAGTTGTTTTTGATGGGTAGGAAATGAGCTGACTTTGTCAATCTGTCAACTATTACCCATATTGAATTCATTTTCCGTGGTGTAATTGGCAATCCAACAATGAAGTCAATAGTGACATCTTCCCATTTCTATGTAGGAATGGGTAATGGTTTCAAAAGTCCTGCTGGCCTCTGATGTTCAACTTTCACCTGTTGACATGTAAAACATTCGTTAACAAACTTAGCGATGTCTTTCTTCATACCTGGCCACCAGTATAGCATCTGTAAATCCTTGAACATCTTTGTACTCCCTGGATGAATGAAATACGGCACAATGTGGGCCTCAGTCATCACATCTTTCCTCAGTGAATCTACTGCTGGTACCCATATTCGCTGTTTGTGATGTACGATCACATCCTTCACTGTGTACAAGACACCACCCTTGGTTTCATCTTTTTGCTTCCAAGTTAATAATTGCTGGTCTGAAGCTTGACCTGTTCGAATCTTGTCGAGAAAACTTGGAACCATTGTTAAAGCTGATATGGTACACATCTCCATAGGTTCAATCACTTCCAATCTGAGTCGTTCAAAATCTACAATCAACTCCTGTTGAGTTGTCATTCTGTTCAAAGCCGCAGATTTACGACTCAAAGCATCAGCTACTATATTAGCTTTACCCGGATGGTAGCTAATATCACAATCATAATCTTTCACCAATTCGAGCCATCTTCTCTGCCTCATGTTCAACTCCTTTTGGGTGAAGAAGTACTTCAAACTCTTATGATCGGTGAAAATCTGACACTTCTCACCATAAAGGTAATGTCTCCATAGTTTCAGTGCGAATATAACTGCTGCCAATTCGAGATCATGGGTAGGGTAATTCTTTTCATGAATCTTCAGTTGTCGTGAAGCATATGCTATTACCTTTCCATCTTGCATCAAAACAGCCCCTAATCCATACTTGGAAGCATCTGTATAAATTACGAATCGACCGATGCCTTTCAAATTAAAATTTCTTAACCCTCGTTCATAGGCTAGTCTCGATTCCATTCGTCACCGGAATTAAACTCATACCTGAAAAACATCAAAAGCTAACTTGGAACCAATAAACATCAGATAAATTACATAATATTAAATTATTTAACATAATAATTAAACATATATTTTAACACCTAAAAACTCAACTTTGAAACATAAAATCTCATGCAATATACATGACATGAAATCTTTCGTAGTGACCCGCACCGTGATCACCTACGAATCAAGATCTTATGCATGCATTTAAACTTAATCAAGTACAATCAGATAAATCACAGCGGAAGCTATTAAAGATATACAATTCCAAGATAATTAAATCTTAAATACAACCAAATCGAATAAATACCAAATAATAAAATCTTAATCTAAAAATCTCTGGTGACTCCTGCTACCAAGCCCTGGTCACCGACCAACTAATGATCTCGCTCTTGGTCCACCTGCAAACCTGCCTCGTCAAATGGGTGTCCGAGATAAAAGCACGGACGTGAGAGCTAACGCCCAGTACGAAATATATCGAATATACAAGTTTATATGATGCATGCAACATGAAATATGAATGCTCTGGATAAACTGGGATCATATATGGAAAATCATGTTCATAACATAGGAACCATCAGTATGTGCACGCTGCTCCAAAGATTCAGTGGGTGCCACACATACTGAACCCGATCTTGGACTATCACCGTCCTGGGTAAACCGTACACGCTGCCCCGTCATTCCAGTGGGTGTCACACGGTACCCGATCGTATAATAAAAACAACCCTAAGGCTGAGCGACTTTAGAACAACTGGCTATCTCAAAAGGATAACAGGCTCAACATGGTATGCAAATACCGCATACAAATCGTGAACAGTATATCATGCATATCATGACAGATAATAATGCAACACATAATCATGCAACACATAAACATGTATATTCAGCTGGTTATCTCAGTCTGTACTTACGTACCTCTATAAAAACAGTCCTAGAAGCACCACTCTAGGGTCCAAGCCTACAAGCCAATATTTCCATGCATCACTAATACTGATCTAAAATCCTTAACTAGACTAATAGCTACTCCCAAAAGCTAATCAGAGTCTAGACTTATTCCTGCGTTCGTCGTCAGCCCTTTGATGTCGATTCCCCAGAACTTGGGTACAACTCCGCTATGACTTTCGGACGCCTCGCCAAGACTCAACCCCACGTCTAGGAAGGCTGGAAACTCTCAAAACCCCACACAACACGAGAGAAAAGGATTGGAATTCGTGTGAAAATGAGCTCCTCGAACTCTTATTTATATATGGAGATCGGAAGCTCCGATCTGCGCATGCAGGACACGTTTCAGACGGCCACGATCAGAAGCTCCGATCTGCGGAAGCTCCGATCTACGCATGCAGCTACGTGTTCAAGCCACCTTAACACCTGTTAACTGGATGATTTCGGATCCGAACTGGAGATCGGAAGCTTCGATCTGATCGAAAGTTCCGAACTGGTTCGGAAGCTCCGAACGCATCGCTCCTTCCGAACTATTTTTGGGTGCTTCCGAACTAGTTTGGACCCCCAGGACCCTCCTACCATTTTCGGACGTTTCGGATTTTATTTTCCACTTATTTTCACCAAATAAGGACTCCTTAAATATGTTTTGACACTTTTAAAATTATATGTCATTTTCTAACATGTTTAAAATCACTTAATCTTGTAAAATGGAACCGGACTAATACATATTTTAAGCAGAATTTTAAATCATTAATACATCACAAAAAATCATTTAATTAAACAAAACTTTTAAATCATAAATAAATCAAATAAAATCATTTAAATTTTATTTAAAATCTCATTAATACTTGTAGTGACCCTTACCCGGATCACCTACTAAACAGAACTTTTGGCATGCAATTAACTTAATTAAACAGATATCAGAATAAAACTGCGGAATCCATAAACAAAAATACAACCCCAAGAAAAAGAATCTGTAATTTATCCAATAATATAAAACCAAATCGAATAGCTGTATAAACCCAAACAATAGTAGTAAAACCTAAGAGAAGCTCCAGCTGGCCAACCACTGACTAGCCCCTCCTGGATCCACCCTCCTCGTCCAATCGCAAACCTGCCCCATGGAATAGGGTGTCCAGAAAATACAGAGTATGAGACGTGAGCATAAAACGCTCAGTGCGAGAGTATGAGTATACATGCATGCAAAGTGAACTCCCTATAGACTCGAGGTCAAGGATCAGATAACAGAGACAGACCGGGCCCTGGTATGTAGCACGCTGTGCCGTCGCTTCAGGAGGTGGCTCCCATACCGAGATAACCGTGGATACGCCGGACCCAAATCGATGGAAGTCCATCCACTAACAGGATAGGGTATAACCCTACTAACAGACATCTCGAAAGAGATACAGCATGATGCAAATGAATGCAGCATAATATCATGTCATATAAATCATGCAGTCACATAATACATGCATACTCAGTCAGGATATCTCGAACAGTACTTCTGTACCTCAAAACAGTGCAAGCTCTACCAACTCTAGGTCCACGCCTATAGTCTGCTCTACACTGCCAAATGATACTACTATCATTAAAGTGCTCTAAAAGCCTTAACTAAGCTATTGCATACTCCTAAATATTTATAGGAAGCAAAAGCTATACCTTCGTCCGTCGTTAGCCCTTTGATGTCGATGCCTCCAGAACTTGGGCACAACTCCTCTACGACTACTGAACGCCTCGCCGACCTCCGGACCAAGCCTAAGAAGACGAGAACAGCTCCAAAAGGACTAGAATGGAAAGGAGAACTCGGAATTGGCAAATGAAAGTGAAGCCTCGGCCTTCTATTTATAGACAACGATCGGAACTTCCGATCCTTGATCGGAACGTCCGAACCTCGATCGGAACGTCCGATCCTGCCATCGGAGCTTCCAAAGATCCTGATCTGTCACGTGTCAAAATATCACTTGTTGACTCCGGATAGGGGTGATCGGAGCTTCCGGTCCTGATCGGAGCTTCCGATCGCGCCACACGTCATGCCTGACGTAATACCGATCGGAGCTTCCGATCCTGTTCGGAGCTTCCGATCCTGATCGGTGCTTCCGAACTCACCTTCGGAGCTTCCAAACTTTACCCAAGTAATTATTATTAATCCCTTAATTACTGATTTTGGTTACGGGCTACTACATTCTCCCCCACTTAAGATATTTCGTCCTCGAAATCAGATCTTAAGTACCGAATGCAAATACAGAAATCAAAAACATTCTTTATTCAAATCAAACATTTACAGAGTTTGCAACTGAATACATCTTAAAGAATGAAATCAAAACAACTCAGGATGGTCTTTACGCATCCTGTCCTCAAGCTCCCAAGTAGCTTCCTCAGTGCCTCGGCGCTGCCACTGAACTAAAACCAAAGGAATGACTTTGTTCCGTAAAACCTTATCCTTATAATCCAGGATATGAAGAGGTTTCTCAACATAAGTCAAATCCTTGTCTACCTGAACCTCAGACCGCTGCAGAATATGAGATTCATCTGCCACATACAGTCGTAATAGAGATACGTGGAATACGTCGTGAATACTGGATAGATGCGGTGGCAAAGCTAGCCGATAAGCCAAATCGCCAATGCTCTCCAAGATCTCAAACGGACCGATAAATCTAGGAGACAACTTGCCCTTAAGGCCAAATCTGAGAATCTTGCGAAAAGGTGACACTCTCAGAAACACTTTCTCCCCGACCTCGAACTGCAAAGGCCTACGCTTGATATTAGCATAACTGGCCTGACGATCCTGTACAGTCTTAATCCGTTTCTTGATTTGATCAACAATATCTATCGCCTGCTGGATAAACTCCGGTCCCTCAGCCTGTTTCTCGCCCACTTCTTCCCAGAAGAGTCGAGTACGACAACGTCGCCCATACAACGCCTCAAAAGGTGCCATCCCAATACTAGTATGATAGCTGTTGTTGTAAGTGAACTCGATCAACGGCAAATGATCCTGCCAGGCTGAACCAAAATCCATGACGCACGCTCTAAGCATATCCTCTAACGTACGGATAGTGCGTTCTGACTGGCCATCAGTTTTCGGATGATAGGCTGTACTCAGATTGAGAGTAGTACCCATCGCACGCTGAACACTCCCCCAGAATCTGGAAGTAAACCTGGGGTCCCGATCGCTGACAATGCTCACAGGCACTCCATGAAGTCGAACGATCTCCTGAATGTACATCCGTGCCATGCGATCCACAGAGTACTCCCGGCTATAGGCAATGAAATGCGCTGACTTGGTGAGTCGGTCCACCACAACCCAGATAGCATCACAGTTTCTCGGGGATACCGGCAAATGGGTCACAAAGTCCATTGTGATAAACTCCCATTTCCATTCAGGAATAGGCAGACTGTGAAGCAATCCTCCAGGTCGTCGGTGCTCTGCTTTGACCTGTTGACACACCAAACATCTCGAAACAAACTGATAAACACTGCGTTTCATTCCCTTCCACCAGAAACGAGTACGTAGATCCTTGTACATCTTGTTGCTCCCAGGATGAATACTCAACTTAGTGCGATGTGCCTGAGACAAAATCTCCTCTCGCAACTCTTCATCCTGCGGAATCACAAGCCTACCAGACAAACACAGAAAGCCATCTGACTGATAATGAAATCCAGAGGAGCTACCCTCGTTAGCTAGACGAGCTAAACGCTGGGTCTTTGAATCAGACATCTGAGCATCTCGGATCCGCGAATACAAGGCTGGCTCAGATAATATCGCAAACATCTGGATACTCTGCATACCTTTCTTATGCTTGAAGGTATAACCTGAAGTACAACAGTCACTGATCGCACTAGACATCGAACAAGTCTGAAGTGCGGATAGTCGCACCTTGCGACTCAAAGCATCAGCGGTGAGAATAGCAGCTCCCGGATGGTATTTAATCTCGCAATCATAGTCCTTAAGCAAATCCATCCAACGTCTCTGCCTCATGTTCAACTCCGCCTGAGCGAACAAATACTTGAGACTCTTATGGTCGGTGAAGATCTCAAATTTCTCGCCATACAGATAATGACGCCAGATCTTCAAAGAGAACACAATGGCTGTAGTGGCCCGTATCCTAAACTAATGAGTAATGAGTAATTAAATCGTATAATCATGTCGGGATTAAGTAAAACATGATTAAGGAAATTCCAGAAGGGTTAACGGATTCCAGAAATGGATCCAGGACACTCGAAAATGTCTTAGAG
Source organism: Henckelia pumila (assembly GCF_033568475.1). NCBI lineage: Eukaryota > Viridiplantae > Streptophyta > Magnoliopsida > Lamiales > Gesneriaceae > Henckelia > Henckelia pumila. The sequence continues at coordinate 45,550,384 of NC_133121.1, forward strand.
GGTTTCATGACTCGAGTGGGATCGGAACCACCGATCCAGGATCGGAGCCTCCGATCTTGGTGAGTTCGGAACCACATCGGAAGCAGGGAGATCGGAACGTCCGATCAGGATCGGAGCTTCCGATGGCTGTCGGTGACAGGTGTGTGGTTGCATGTGGACCGAATTGACACGTAGCGAACGGAACTTCCGATCGGGGAACGGAGCTTCCGATCTAAACGAACGGAGCTTCCGATCAAGGAACGGAGCTTCCGATCGATGCCTATAAATATGAGGTCCGAGCTCCTCATTTCTTGCCAATTCCGAGTTCCTCTCCTTCGCCTAGTAGCTCTATTTTAGGGCTTTGGGTACTCTTATTTTAGAGTTGGAGTAGAGAATATATTTTAGCATAGTCAGACAGTGTCTGACATAGTAGCTGAGCAGTACTCGTTTAGCGGAGCAGTGCTCGAGGCTGTGGAGCTGCAGCAGGGGTGTGCCCCTAGTTGCGGGATAGTCGCCATCAGTGGGCTGACGACGGACGCAGGTATAGCTATGGTCTCCTTAAATTATTTAGGAGTATGCAATAGCTTAGTTAAGGCTTTTAGCGCTTATTGAATGATGCATGGGTATTTGCATTGTAGACTTGATGATAGGCTTGGAACCTAGAGTGGGACTACTAGGACTGCCTTAGAAAGGTACGTAAGTACTGACTGAGATTGCCAGCGGATATGCATGCTTATATGTTGCATTTATGTGTTTGCATGTTATTATTGTTATGCGGCATGTGCATGTCATCTTGTGCCTGTACATCTGTATATCTTTCGAGATGAGCCAGTTAGGGTTGCTCAGCCCTGTTAGGACGTTTGATATTGAGTACCCTTAGGTACTGATATCTAGAGGACTCCGCGGTCCGCGTCCGGGATTTGGGAATGAGTGGTCGCACACAGTGGTTAGCTACCCCGATGTGACGAGCTTATATTCCAGGCGCCAGTCTGAGCAGTTTGTATACAGTTATCCCAGATATGGATACCCTGTCATTTGCATGCGTCATATTTGTATGTTTATCCGTATTTGCGTATTGAGCTTAGAGCTCACGTTCAGTCTTTTCTGTATATCTGGACACCCTATTCGACGGGGCAGATTCAGGTGCAGGGTTTGAGCACCAGGAGCTTGGAGAAATCAGTGACCTTGAAGACAGCAGGATTAGCTGTAGGTTTTATTTAAAGTTATTCGATTGGGTTGTATGATCGAATCTGTTTAACCGGTTGTATTCCGCCGGTCTTTTTATATTTAAGTCTTCCGCAGCGATGTTATTTAATGCATGTTTTATTATGCTCTTATCTCTGATTAGGTAGTGGATCCGGGATGGGTCGCTACATTTATTGGTATCAGTGTAAGAGTGGGTGCCCAGTGAGCCAACTGTGTGGCTATGGGCTTTGATGACTCTTTGTATAAACAATCTTTTGTTTAATATTATTTACACTTTTATGGCAATGACTTTATATTACTTCATATTGTTATATTGTGATATACTATTGTTGTTTTGATAAAGACCTTGAATATACTATAGTGTATGTAAGATGTGGTAGAACATGGAGATGTCTATCATGAAATACATCTTATAGTCACTGTATATTCTAAAAACCGTTCCTAGTCGATTGAGCCGTCCGATAATAAGGATAAGGATCGCTCGAGTTTGAGACTAGCATTTGCGATGCGGAGTACCACGTTTCATTGGTAGGGAACATGGAGATGTTCGAAGCATGCAAATGGATATTCATAGGATGAATAATCGAACTACCCTATCCGGACTTTCCAAGTGGTTATCACTTATCGAGTGGATAAAGTCCGCGGTTTTGGTTGTACACCATTAGTCCTTACGACTTGAAACATCATGGAGACTCTATATGCTAGTGCTGTGCTTTGACTCGTTTACCGACTCTATGGGGGTCATCAGGTGTCGAGATTGGGTACAGTTACGACACATATAGGAGTCAATGCATTGTTGTCAAGGATTCACCACATACTTGCGAGTGTGGATATCCTATGCGATCTGAGGAGATATTAGTGTGACAAATCTCTGGCCAGAGTACTTGATGTGATTTAAGAAATGGTTTCTTAGTAGCACATGCGATGTCACTAATTTGATCTTCAAGATGTATTGCATAGTTATCGAATCTTGAGCGACTCTCGATATACCAATGGTTGTTGATTCGATCGGGATATATGGATGAAGGGACCGTACTGTACGCTAACCAAAATCTACTAGTTCTTGTAGGCACTATCAGTGATACCTAGGGAATCATGGGGCGATGTTGCTAGGCGCTTTACCATGATTCGTTGGGCAAGTCGGAAAGTGTTGTTCCGAGTCACAAGGAGTTGTGAGCCCACGGCTAGCTGTATCCCTGAACCATTGAGGGTCACACAGTGTAATGGAGTTTTAATCCCCGTTGAGATAGTTAAATTTAAAGAGTTAAATTTAATGAACAAAGAAGTTGGACTTCTTAAATAAGAGTAAGGGAGTAGGATTTCCTAAAATGACATAGGGATGGACATTTTTGGAAACCACTGAATTCGGATTCAGGAAAATTTATTTTGACTTTAAAATGTGCAGAAATGGTTTTTGTGCACATTGGTGAAATTGGTTCATCAATCGGAGTCACGATGAATTTTATATTAATTTCTGAACGTGCGGGCTTTGCTAGTCGGGCCCTAACTTATGATTAATGGGCCCTAAGGTGTTAGTGGCCTGCATTATAAATAAGTTATTGCAGTACAGAAATTAGACATAACAGCTCATTATTTTGAGAAGCAAAAATCGAAAACCCTAGCCTCTTAAAGTAATAATCGGCCGACCCCTCCCATACTCTGCCCGAGAAATTCCTGTCTGTGATTTTGAATCGCAGTCAGAATAACGAATCAGATTCGTTTAATCTCTTCGCAGAAAAACTTCTGATAGATTTTCTAGTGCAATTTATCAGAGGGATTTAAACCCCATTCGTGGACCTGATTGAAGGAGTTCATCAGTTCCTGGGAGATACAAGAAGCGCAGAGAAATCTGTGTGGTGTCCATTAATCTCGATTCGAGATTGAAGGTAAAATTTAATTAATTGTTATTTGAATTTTACACACACAATAATTTAATCGTTGAATGGTTGATACCCACACCATGGAATTGTTCCATGATAAAATTTTTAAACTTCCGCTGCACCGGGTATCAATCGTGATTGATCTGATCGCCAGTTTTTCCAACAGTGGTATCAGAGCCAGGTTGCTCAGATCAAACGATTGAATTAATCAATTGTACAAAATTTTTGAGTCTCGGTTTTTGAAACAAAATAAATATTTTTAAATAAAATTTTTTTTTTTTTTTTCGGGGCAAAACCCGGGCAGCGATTGGATCGCTGCCCGGAGGGGGCGGCGATGGTCGCTGCCCCCGGGGGAGGCGCACGGCGCCGCCCAAAGGGGGCGCACGGCGCCGCCCAGGGCGGCGACCGTCGCCGCCCAAAGGGGGCGCACGGCACCGCCCAGGGCAGCGCTGTGCGCTGCCCAGCGCAGCGCTGGGCGCTGCGCAGGGCAGCGCTCGGCGCTGCCCAGGGCGGCGCACAGCGCCGCCCAGGGCGACGCACGGCGCCGCCAGGGCAGCAATTGTTGCTGCCCTAAGGGGGCAGCCGGGCTGCCCCCGGCCCGCGCCCCGGGTGCGAACCGGCCCGGGAGTGTCCCGGGCGGCCCGCGGGAAAAATTAAATTTTTATTTAAAATTAATTTTAATGTGATAAAATTTTATTTTTGGTCCGGTCAAAAATTGTTTTTGATTGGTTCACGAGATTTCGGATCGAATTGTTCGAGTCCGTAAATTTTAAAATTGATTTTTTGGATAAATTTGAATTTTTGGAAAATTTTAATGTTTTATCCGTAAATTGAATTTTGAAATCAATTATTTTGGTACAATTGATGATAAGATATGATCTTATGATATATATTGAGTAAAATATGATTTTATTTGTAAAATTGGATTTTATAGATAAAATATGATTTTATTTGATATAGAGATAAAATATGATTTTATATGTGAAATGAGATTTTATATATAAAATATGATTTTATCTTGTTTAAATTTGAATTGCCACTGCATGTTATCCAATAAATTAATTTTGAATTAAATGTTATTGGATAAGGATGATCGATTGCCATGACCAATTTTGTAGGTGTATGTTAGGAATTTACATTTTGTTTTTATTGTTGTTGGTTTTATTAATGGGCCTGGTTTATGGCCCGATATGAATGTCATATGTAATAAAAGTGGGCTTGGTTTATAGCCCGTTCCCACCCCTAAAAATGTATCCCCTACTTGTCATTGTTATTTATTGTAAATGCATTAGATTTAGTGGGAGATCAAGATTTGAAGATGGTGGGCCCAGCAGACAATAAAGACTGAAGAAATGTAAATTGGAAGCACATGTAATAGGATTGCATTTCATACTGCATATTACCTAGGATTGGACTAAGACCCGTGATTGGCAACCACGGGTCAATTAGAAATGGAATCGATCATCCTATATAATATTTGATATTATGATTGTATGCATGTTTAGACATAAATTGCGTGAATCCGGCAAGCATGCAATAAAATGAATATGATGAGACAAATATTTTTATAATTAAAAATCCCTCATTTTAAATATGATTTAAAATTTATATCAAGATAAATAAAGGAAATTTAAATTTGTTTAAATGTTCCCACCTTCCATCAACGGTCAATGTATGTGATGCTACCCGCGGATACGGTCCGGCTCATATTATTGGGGGGGCCCGTCCGTCGGAAAGCTGTACATTGGATCGACAAATGTTGTAAGTTGGGTGGAACTCCCATGGGATCGGCTCATATTATTGGGGGATCCACATGGCGACCGTCCATCACAACTTAATATTGATGGGTCATCTTGACATGTCACTTTAAACGGCGTCATATTATTGGGCCCTTATTGGACATGAGGTAAACACATGGGGGTTGCTTTGGAAGCAATTGGGCTCTACCTTTTGAGAATTATGGTTGGCTGATATTATTCGGGACCATAAGTTTGTCAATTGGACTCCATGTTCTCACTAAGGAAAAAGTTTCCCGTTTTCACTAGAGGGTGGTGAAATCGTTAAAATAGTGGGAGTGAGATTCATAAAATTAAATTCGCCTATTTTATGTCTTAGTAAATTGTTAAACAATCATTGATATATGTCTGTTTTTCTTTTCAGTATTTCATACAATGAATTCGCGAAATCCATTATTCTCGATCCTCGAACAAAACAAGTTGACTGGCGCAAACTATACGGAATGGTTCCGGAAGTTGAAGATTGTCTTAACTTCGGAGAAAATGCTCTACGTGTTAGAGAAAGCACCTCCGAAGGAAGCACCAGCTGACATAAGTCCGGAGGAATTGGCCAAACTTGATGCATGGTGTGACCATGACATCAAGACCAAATGCTATATGCAAGTCTCGATGTCTGATGAACTCCAGAGGCGATTTGAGGACACGGTGAATGCTGCTGACATTCACGCGCAACTCAAGGAACTTTTTGGGGCTCAGTCGAGGGCTGAAAGGTTCGCTACTGTTAAGGAGTTGATGACGTGCCACATGCGTGAAGGGACTTCGGTCCGTGATCATGGGGTACGAGTGATTTGGCTCATACAGAAGTTGGCGACCCTAGATTTGGTGTTGGAGCATGAACTCAATGTGGATTTATTGCTTCTGTCTCTTCCTTCTTCATTTGATGGATTTGTGATAAATTTTAATATGAACAAGATAGAGGCCACCCTAGAAGAGATGGTCAATATGCTCGTTACATATGAATCCACACTTAAGAAGGATAAGTCAGCTTTCTTGGTGGGCTCCTCATCTTATGCTAAGAAGGGGCCAAGTATGAAGGGCAAGAAACGTTCTACCCCACCCAAGAAAGTCGAGCCCGAGAAGAAGCAAAAGACAAAGGCTTCAAACAATGGAAAATCCAAGGATGTTTGCCATTACTGCAAGAAGCCGGGTCATTGGAAGCGCAACTGCAAGGAATATCTTGAGCAGTTGGGAACTGCAAAGGGTATGTTCTATATTGAAATAAACATGTCACTTAATACAACTTCTTGGGTATTGGATACCGGATGTGGATCTCACATTTGCAATGATTTGCAGGTGATGACAAGAAGTCGCAAGCTTAGAATGGGTGAGACCCAGCTGAGGCTCGGGAATGGTTCCAGAGTTGAAGCTACGGCCATTGGAGATGTTTGTTTGACTTTGCAGAACGGTTTTAAATTATTGTTAAGAGATGTTTTATTTGTGCCAGATTTAATTAAAAACATTATTTCTATTTCTATGCTTGATAGAGATGGTTATTCTTGCAATTTTGTGAATGGGATTTGCAATATTTACAAGAATGAATGTTTAATTGGAAATGGACAACTTGAAAACGATCTATACAACTTAAAACTAAAAGACGTTCCAGTGAATTATGTTGATAAACCGGCGACAACAAACAAAAGGAAAATCGATAGTCAAAACCCGGCAAACCTTTGGCATGCTAGGCTAGGTCATATTTCCTCAAGGAGGATGAACAAGCTAGTGGGAGAGGGCATGTTTGATATGTTTGATATTAATTCTCTACCTACTTGTGAATCCTGCCTAAAAGGAAAAATGACTAAATCTCCTTTTAAGGGGAAACCTGAGCGTAGTCAGAATCTGTTGGATTTGATCCATACAAATGTTTGTGGTCCATTTAGAGTAGGGACTCAACATGGCCACACCTACTTCATTACCTTTACTGATGATTATTCAAGGTATGGGTATTTATATTTAATGAAATATAAGTCTGAAGCATTTGAAAAGTTCAAAGAATTCAGGGCTGAAGTAGAAAACAAGCTAGGTAAAAGTATTAAAGCACTTCGATCGGATCGAGGTGGAGAATACTTGAGTACCGAGTTTTTGGACTATCTGAAAGAGAATGGGATTCTCTCTCAGTGGACTCCTCCTATGACACCACAGCTTAATGGTGTATCGGAGCGTCGTAATCGAACTTTGTTGGACATGGTTCGATCTATGATGAGCTTCACTGAGCTTCCACCTTCATTTTGGGGCTATGCGCTTGAAACGGCGGTATTGTTGTTGAACAACGTCCACACTAAAGCAGTGGACAAAACACCATACGAGTTATGGAATGGCAAAGCTCCTAAGTATTCGTACTTGAGGATTTGGGGATGTCCTGCTTACGTGAAGCGGACAGTGGGAGATAAGTTGGATAGTCGATCCAGCTTATGTTATTTTGTAGGGTATCCGAAGAATTCAATCGGATATTATTTCTATTATCCTGCTGAAACAAAGGTGTTTGTTTCTAGGAATGCCACCTTCTTGGAGAAGGAGTTCTTATTGGATAAGAAAGGCGAGATGATGGAACTCGAAGAAGTTCGAGAAGAACCCGAAATACAAAATAACGATCCTACACCTCAGGAACCATTGCTGGACACGCCTGCACCTAGAAGATCCGAAAGGACTTCTAGACCTCCAGTTCGATATGGTCTTCTTCTTGAAGGGGATCAAGATGAACCCGACATTGGATGTGATCCAAGAAACTTCAAGGAAGCAATTTCTGATGCGGATTCGAATTTATGGCTTGAAGCTATGCAGTCAGAATTGGATTCGATGCATACAAACCAAGTTTGGTCTTTAGTAGATCCTCCCGATGGAATTGTTCCAATAGGGTGTAAATGGATCTACAAGAGAAAGCTTGGGCCTGATGGTAAGGTATTGACCTACAAGGCGCGATTGGTGGCGAAAGGTTATACTCAAAGGCAAGGAGTTGACTATGATGAAACCTTTTCACCAGTTGCAATGTTCAAGTCCATAAGAATCCTGATTGCCATAGCTGCATGGTATGACTATGAGATATGGCAAATGGATGTGAAGACTGCTTTTCTTAATGGAGACATTAAGGAAGAAATCTATATGAAGCAGCCTGAGGGGTACACATCCATGGGAAGCGAGCATAAGGTATGCAAGCTTCAGAGATCAATTTATGGTCTAAAACAAGCATCAAGAAGTTGGAACCAGAAATTTGATGAAACAATAAAAGATTTTGGTTTCATCAAGAACCCGGAGGAACCTTGCGTGTACAAGAAAGTAGTTAAGGATGCGGTGACATTCTTAGTACTTTATGTTGATGACATCCTACTCATTGGGAATGATGTAGGGATGTTGCAGTCAACAAAGATATGGTTATCAGGTAGATTTTCGATGAAGGATTTGGGAGAGGCATCCTACATTCTTGGGATACAGATCTATAGAGATAGGTCTAAGAGAATGATAGGACTCACTCAATCAACCTACATCGATACCATATTGAAACGGTTTTCAATGGATGGGTCCAAAAGAGGACATCTACCCATATGTCATGGAGTTTCTCTATCCAAGTCTATGTGTCCCAAGACTGATGCAGAGATAGAGAATATGACACATGTACCATATGCGTCAGCTATAGGTAGTATCATGTATGGGATGATATCTACCAGACCGGATGTAGCATTTGCTCTGAGTGTCACGAGCAGATATCAGTCTAATCCTGGTCAAATGCATTGGAAAGCCGTGAAGGACATTCTTAAGTACTTGCGAAGGACTAAGAATATGTTCATGGTGTATGGAGGACGAGATCTCAAATTGGAAGGCTATACCGACTCTAGCTTCCAAAGTGATGTGGATGACTCGAAGTCAACCTCTGGATTTGTGTTCATGCTCAATGGCGGTGCTGTCTCTTGGAAGAGTTCCAAGCAGGACACCACAGCGGATTCCACCACTGAGGCTGAATACATTGCAGCATCAGCTGCTGCTAAAGAGGCCGTTTGGATGAGGAAGTTCGTCCAAGAGTTGGGCGTTATTCCTGAATTTGTTGGTCCAGTCCCGGTGTACTGTGACAACACGGGTGCCGTTGCTCAAGCAAAGGAACCAAGGTCTCATCAAAGATCCAAACACGTACTGAGGAAATACCACATAATCCGGGAGATTGTGGAAAGAGGAGACATCATTGTCGAACGAGTGGCCTCTGCAGACAATATCGCTGATCCGCTTACTAAGCCCTTGCCAGGACCATTGTTTGACAAACATCGCGAAGCAATGGGTCTACGTAGTATGACTAGTTGGCTATAGGGCAAGTGGGAGATTGTAAGAGTGGGTGCCCAGTGAGCCAACTGTGTGGCTATGGGCTTTGATGACTCTTTGTATAAACAATCTTTTGTTTAATATTATTTACACTTTTATGGCAATGACTTTATATTACTTCATATTGTTATATTGTGATATACTATTGTTGTTTTGATAAAGACCTTGAATATACTATAGTGTATGTAAGATGTGGTAGAACATGGAGATGTCTATCATGAAATACATCTTATAGTCACTGTATATTCTAAAAACCGTTCCTAGTCGATTGAGCCGTCCGATAATAAGGATAAGGATCGCTCGAGTTTGAGACTAGCATTTGCGATGCGGAGTACCACGTTTCATTGGTAGGGAACATGGAGATGTTCGAAGCATGCAAATGGATATTCATAGGATGAATAATCGAACTACCCTATCCGGACTTTCCAAGTGGTTATCACTTATCGAGTGGATAAAGTCCGCGGTTTTGGTTGTACACCATTAGTCCTTACGACTTGAAACATCATGGAGACTCTATATGCTAGTGCTGTGCTTTGACTCGTTTACCGACTCTATGGGGGTCATCAGGTGTCGAGATTGGGTACAGTTACGACACATATAGGAGTCAATGCATTGTTGTCAAGGATTCACCACATACTTGCGAGTGTGGATATCCTATGCGATCTGAGGAGATATTAGTGTGACAAATCTCTGGCCAGAGTACTTGATGTGATTTAAGAAATGGTTTCTTAGTAGCACATGCGATGTCACTAATTTGATCTTCAAGATGTATTGCATAGTTATCGAATCTTGAGCGACTCTCGATATACCAATGGTTGTTGATTCGATCGGGATATATGGATGAAGGGACCGTACTGTACGCTAACCAAAATCTACTGGTTCTTGTAGGCACTATCAGTGATACCTAGGGAATCATGGGGCGATGTTGCTAGGCGCTTTACCATGATTCGTTGGGCAAGTCGGAAAGTGTTGTTTCGAGTCACAAGGAGTTGTGAGCCCACGGCTAGCTGTATCCCTGAACCATTGAGGGTCACACAGTGTAATGGAGTTTTAATCCCCGTTGAGATAGTTAAATTTAAAGAGTTAAATTTAATGAACAAAGAAGTTGGACTTCTTAAATAAGAGTAAGGGAGTAGGATTTTCTAAAATGACATAGGGATGGACATTTTTGGAAACCACTGAATTCGGATTCAGGAAAATTTATTTTGACTTTAAAATGTGCAGAAATGGTTTCTGTGCACATTGGTGAAATTGGTTCATCAATCGGAATCACGATGAATTTTATATTAATTTCTGAACGTGCGGGCTTTGCTAGTCGGGCCCTAACTTATGATTAATGGGCCCTAAGGTGTTAGTGGCCTGCATTATAAATAAGTTATTGCAGTACAGAAATTAGACATAACAGCTCATTATTTTGAGAAGCAAAAATCGAAAACCCTAGCCTCTTAAAGTAATAATCGGCCGACCCCTCCCATACTCTGCCCGAGAAATTCCGGTCTGTGATTTTGAATCGCAGTCAGAATAACGAATCAGATTCGTTTAATCTCTTCGCAGAAAAACTTCTGATAGATTTTCTAGTGCAATTTATCAGAGGGATTTAAACCCCATTCGTGGACCTGATTGAAGGAGTTCATCAGTTCCTGGGAGATACAAGAAGCGCAGAGAAATCTGTGTGGTGTCCATTAATCTCGATTCGAGATTGAAGGTAAAATTTAATTAATTGTTATTTGAATTTTACACACACAATAATTTAATCGTTGAATGGTTGATACCCACACCATGGAATTGTTCCATGATAAAATTTTTAAAGTTCCGCTGCACCGGGTATCAATCGTGATTGATCTGATCGCCAGTTTTTCCAACAATCAGAGCAATGCATGCAAGGGACTTAGGAAATTGATAATAAGTCTTCTTGATTATCCTTGTAGGATTGATTGAGGCCCAGCGAAAGAAGATTTGGTTCTTCATTGCCGAGGTTTGCGACATAAGTCTTTACTATAAGGAATGCAACAGTGATGAGAACACCAGTAGTAGCATATCGATAGATAGACTGACTGCTGTGGACAGTTCATCATTCGATGCATTGGGATGTTGATCGAAGAATATATGCATTCCAGCCAAGGAAGACTGGAAGAGAAGATCGAGTATATCGCGTCAGATACCTCTGAGGGCTTTTTGGAACGAATGGTGTTTAATAATCCATGTGGTTCCAGTCCTCGAATATTCTCCACTCGTAGTTGGAGAGATTGTCAGATAGATCTTTACCAGGGAATGCTTCGAGTGCCTAAGGCATGGCAGGTTCCTAGCGTAAGGTCTGTAAACTCATGCAGAACATGGTTTTGCCGGTATGCTTGCATTGATGCTTTTGTTAGGCATACGGGAAACTTCATGTTCAAAAGCATGATTCGGATACAAGAAGAACGCTGATGGTAGATCGCGAGCAAAAGAAATCGACCGACATGCACTGACGCAGAGCATAGCTGGTTAGCTATTACGTGCCATTTCTCCGGAGTTCTTCGCGGGAGGACATGTAGAGAGACTTGGACGAGAGTATGCTTGTATAGATGCGTGTGTCGATGGGAAGCTTCATGCTCAAGGAACGAAGACAAGATTTGATGATTTTAAATACTGTATTGTTGTAGTTGTAAACAGTATTTCAATTGTAATAAATCGTCAGAATGTGGTTGTATCAGTTCAAGTTATTGGATGTACATTTGTTGTATTTTGAATACTGTATGTATTACATGGGATTGTAATAAAGGAAATTGTACATAACATGAAGTAATGATACATGTTTTATTTATTCAGCAATTCGTGATTGATTGCAAGTAATTTTATAAAGTTTGGCTTGGAATTAGTTGATTGGTAATCAACTAGGTTAGCTCATGGATTTTGGGTAAGCCAGCGGTAACGAATTGAAGTGTGGTTAGTCTAGGTGTTTTCCTAGGATTGACCTATTTAGTCATTTGACTGGGTTAGTGCCATTGATGAGGTGATTCATCTGGGGGCATGGGATTATTGATCTTGTTTTGGAATTTTGAGTTTCGTTCTAGGTGATTTCCGTAGATCAATAACTTGATTAACCTTCATAGGTTGAGACTTCGTGATGATGGGATTTCATCGGGATACCAAGTCGAGTATATATATACCGAGAGTTGTGGACTATGACCATGACTAGACATGATGGAGCGCGACCCTATGCCAATGTTACTCTGGGAGTCTTTCGTACTTTGGAGAATGTCTGGAAGCCTTCGTGCTTCAGGATTGGCGGTGGTAAGGCTACTAGTCTAGAGTTGTGGTAACAGTCACAACGGGGTATGAATTTGGATTAGTTGCCTTGGTTAGGTATCAGTGGTTTAGATATCGTCTGACTGTCGTCAGAGATATTGGCTGGTTAAGTATCTGTGGTTTAGATATCGTCTGACTGTCGTCAGAGATATTGCTTTGGATTTTGTCATAAGGACCAGTCTTGGAGGGATTTCCTTGACAAGTGCGTACTCTGAGCAGATAGTTTTAGACTATTGGTTGCTGCTAGACTAGTGGATCTAGTCGGTGTTTGGATGCTCTGGTGATAGGGGCTAACTAGGAGTTTGGTTTGTGAACTTCCTATAACGTTTGACTCGAGGATTAGTATTTCTTTCAGCATTGATGGTTTCCTTCAGTGATAGATTATATCCGATGCTAAGGATTGTACATGACGATTTGAGGCGTGAGGATAGCGTGATTTATGCCAGTGTACACTTGGTGGTGATTTCAGGTGGGACACCGCGGCAAGCAACCTCAGTCTCGATTTGTTGCAGTCTTAGCAAGAGATATAATTATCAGGAGTATGTTCAACGATAGTTGAAATCATTCGGACTTGTATTGCGGCTTGAGTTGAACAAGTCCTTATGATCATCTTGGATGAAGATAGACAGTGGATAGTATGTCTAGACTGGTGCAGGTTTAGCACTAGTGACTACTTGTAACTGTTGTCTGACTCTGTCAAAGATGAGTGATTGAATTAGCTGTGATTCTTTTGATTTCAAGTATTTGGAATCTGCGGACGTGTGGCATTGAGATCATTGATAGTGATCGGCCATGGGATTTTTCTTTGATCTGTGATTGTCTGATTAGAATTTGTATCGTCAGGCATAGCAAGAGCTACAGTAGATCAACTTGATTGATCAGAATATTCCAATTGGTACTGATTGGGATATAGTGAATCAAGAAGTGCTGGAATAGTACTTAAGTATGGTATGCTATGATATAGCGATTCAAGTGCATTTAAGAAATTCTTTAGTCGCTAAGAAATCTCCAGGGATGCGGGAATCGAGACTTTTGGATTCTGCGGATCACGAAAGTGGTCATTAGTTTTCTTTTGCGATCGTAGTTGTTGGTAACGTTTCTTTGGCTACCAGTGACGGATTTTGATCTGAACATTGCTTGGTTTTAGCAATGATTTATTCAGTTGCGGAAAAAGGATTCAGTGATTGTTCCAGGGTTGTCAGTGAACGAATTTTGGAGACTGTTAGTCGGAATGATCAGCTTGGGTGCTTCCAGCAGATTTCTCAAGAGTTGTTCTTGAGCGGTAATTCGACAAGTGCTTTTGGATTTCAATGAGCATTAGCATGATAGCATTAGTTGTTTCATGGGATGAGACAACAGCTGAGACTTGTGTTTCTGAGTCTGGCAGGATTGTTGTCACTGATATCCCAGTGCGTTCTGATATGCTGTGTCATTGAAAGGATTTGATAACGTAATTGCCATCCGTATTGATAGATTCTGTGCGGGATCGCGGTAAATCAGTTTGGTTATCCCCGCTAGGGAGCCAAGGGTTTGGTTATCTGGAACAGGATTAACCGGAATCGTTTTCGTTGATACTATCTCTAGTTCTGATATGGAAGTAAACATCTGATTGAGACTACTGCTGAGGATGGTGTGGTCCATCTGGGAGTTTCAGCATGATGTTAGTGAATTTCGAGACGACGACCTCGAAGAATGCTTTTAGACAAGAAATTGTGTATAAGGATCTTATCACAATTGGGGTTAGTAATCTTTGTTTGCTAGTTGTTGTTCTTTGGGAACATTTGTTGGCCAATGACAGGGTGAGTACTGAAAGTACATACTATGACGCCAGGAATTGTCAGGATTTTGTTGTTATCCATGGCAGGATGACTAATGTAATCGAGTAGATGCTATCTACGATGGCGAGATTCGGATCAAGGTTTATCGCAATTATTCTAAGGATTTCAAATGGTTAGAGTCGCGTGCAGTGGTGCGATTGCTCTGCGAGCGGGTGGCCGGTAGCTGCCATTTCTATTCGCATAAGGTACTGTTTTGGAAAATATATTTTATCCTTCGTGATAAAAAGTAACTCACACGAGTTCTTGGAAAAAGGATATCTAGGATTTGACCGAGAGTTGAATCTAGGTCGATTGTTTAGGGCTTTTCGATAACATCAAGAGATGAGATGTTACCGTTAGACCAGTGAGATACAATGTGTTGTATCTTGTTCTCTAGTTGGACTGCGATGGAGTTCGTACATATCTATAGATAACTGCTGATTAATTACTATCTTAGCAAGGGTGTCATTGCTAAGATTTGTAGGCAGTGTGACTGATTCAATGGGCAATTTGGACCGAAGGTGCCGTGTTGTTGAGGTTATCGATGGATAACTGACGGTATCCAATAGTGTTACACTATTTTATCAAGGATTGGGTCTGTCGAAGGTTATTCGACCCAATATTTGGAACCGGAACTATTACTGAATTGGACAAGTGGTTTGTACTATATTCCGAGGTTTACCTTAGATTTCGAGGACGAAATCCTTTTAAGGTGGTGGGAATGTAGTGGCCCGTATCCAAAACTAATGAGTAATGTGTAATTAAATCGTATAATCATGTCGGGATTAAGTAAAACATGATTAAGGAAATTCCAGAAGGGTTAACGGATTCCAGAAATGGATCCAGGACACTCGAAAATGTCTTAGAGGGTTTCATGACTCGAGTGGGATCGGAACCACCGATCCAGGATCGGAGCCTCCGATCTTGGTGAGTTCGGAACCACATCGGAAGCAGGGAGATCGGAACGTCCGATCAGGATCGGAGCTTTCGATGGCTGTCGGTGACAGGTGTGTGGTTGCATGTGGACCGAATTGACACGTAGCGAACGGAACTTCCGATCGGGGAACGGAGCTTCCGATCTAAACAAACGGAGCTTCCGATCGAGGAACGGAGCTTCCGATCGATGCCTATAAATATGAGGTCCGAGCTCCTCATTTCTTGCCAATTCCGAGTTCCTCTCCTTCGCCTAGTAGCTCTATTTTAGGGCTTTGGGTACTCTTATTTTAGAGTTGGAGTAGAGAATATATTTTAGCATAGTCAGACAGTGTCTGACATAGTAGCTGAGCAGTACTCGTTTAGCGGAGCAGTGCTCGAGGCTGTGGAGCTGCAGCAGGGGTGTGCCCCTAGTTGCGGGATAGTCGCAATCAGTGGGCTGACGACGGACGCAGGTATAGCTATGGTCTCCTTAAATTATTTAGGAGTATGCAATAGCTTAGTTAAGGCTTTTAGCGCTTATTGAATGATGCATGGGTATTTGCATTGTAGACTTGATGATAGGCTTGGAACCTAGAGTGGGACTACTAGGACTGCCTTAGAAAGGTACGTAAGTACTGACTGAGATTGCCAGCGGATATGCATGCTTATATGTTGCATTTATGTGTTTGCATGTTATTATTGTTATGCGGCATGTGCATGTCATCTTGTGCCTGTACATCTGTATATCTTTCGAGATGAGCCAGTTAGGGTTGCTCAGCCCTGTTAGGACGTTTGATATTGAGTACCCTTAGGTACTGATATCTAGAGGACTCCGTGGTCCGCGTCCGGGATTTGGGAATGAGTGGTCGCACACAGTGGTTAGCTACCCCGATGTGACGAGCTTATATTCCAGGCGCCAGTCTGAGCAGTTTGTATACAGTTATCCCAGATATGGATACCCTGTCATTTGCATGCATCATATTTGTATGTTTATCCGTATTTGCGTATTGAGCTTAGAGCTCACGTTCAGTCTTTTCTGTATATCTGGACACCCTATTCGACGGGGCAGATTCAGGTGCAGGGTTTGAGCACCAGGAGCTTGGAGAAATCAGTGACCTTGAAGACAGCAGGATTAGCTGTAGGTTTTATTTAAAGTTATTCGATTGGGTTGTATGATCGAATCTGTTTAACCGGTTGTATTCCGCCGGTCTTTTTATATTTAAGTCTTCCGCAGCGATGTTATTTAATGCATGTTTTATTATGCTCTTATCTCTGATTAGGTAGTGGATCCGGGATGGGTCGCTACAATGGCTGCTAACTCCAAATCATGGACTGGGTAGTTGTCTTCGTGAAGCTTCAGCTGTCTAGAAGCGTATGCGATCACATGCCCATTCTGAGTCAGGACACAACCTATCCCCTGAAGAGAAGCATCCATGTAAACTACATACCCTCCAGATCCTGACGGTAATGCCAATACCGGTGCAGAAGTCAACCGCCGTCGAAGCTCACGGAAATTCTCCTCGCACTCGGAGGACCACTCGAAATCCACACCCTTGCGGGTAAGCTGCGTCAACGGTCGAGCTAACTGAGAGAAGTTCAAAATGAAGCGACGATAAAACCCTGCTAGACCCAAAAAACTACGGATCTCAGCAACTGTCGTTGGACACGACCAATTAAGTACCGCTTCAATCTTGCTTGGATCAACAGAAATTCCCTCCGTGGATATGATATGGCCAAGAAAGACCACTCTATCCATCCAGAACTCACACTTGCTCAGCTTGGCGTACAACTGCTCATCTCGAAGAGTCTGTAGTATCAACCGTAAGTGAGAAATATGCTCTTCCGTATTACGCGAATATACCAAGATGTCGTCAATGAAGACCACGACAAACTTGTCCAAGTACTCCCTGAAGACGCGGTTCATCAAATCCATGAATATAGCCGGCGCATTAGTCAAACCAAATGGCATCACTAGGAACTCGTAATGCCCATAGCGAGTACGGAATGCAGTCTTGGCTACGTCCTGATCACGGACTCTCAACTGATGATACCCAAATCTCAAGTCAATCTTGGAGTAAACTGACGTGCCCTGCAGCTGATCAAACAAGTCATCAATACGAGGCAACGGATACTTGTTCTTCACAGTGACTCGATTCAGCTGCCGATAGTCAATGCATAACCGCATCGACCCATCCTTCTTCTTCACGAAGAGAACAGGAGCTCCCCAAGGAGACACACTAGGACGAATGTACCCCTTGCCCAAAAGATCCTGTAGCTGATTCTTCAACTCACACATCTCTGACGGAGCCAGACAATACGGTGCTCTAGAAATAGGCAAAGTACCCGGCATCAACTCTATGCCAAACTCGACTTCCCTAGCAGGAGGAAAACCCGGAATCTCATCAGGAAACACATCTGGAAATTCATCCACAACAGGAATGCTTTCTATCCCAATACTCTCAGCGGACAAATCAACTGCATAGATAAGGTAGCCTTCCCCGCCAGACTCTAGAGCTCTACAAGCTCTCAAAGCTGATACCAAAGGCATCGGGGGTCGCACTCCCTCACCATAGAAAAACCAGCTCTCACTCCCCTCCGGATGAAAGCGTACTAATCTCTGATAGCAGTCCACTGAAGCTCGATAGGTAGTCAACACATCTATTCCCAGAATGCAATCAAAGTCGTCCATCGCCAGGACCATGAGATTCGCTAACAGAATGTTCCCTTCGAACTCTAAAGGGCAACCCATCACTAGACGCTTAGCCAAAGCAGATTGGCCCATCGGAGTAGAAACAGACATCACTACGTCTAGTGCAATGCATGGTAACTTATGCCTCTTAACAAAACGTGCAGAAATGAAGGAATGAGATGCACCAGTGTCAATAAGTACAAGAGCAGGTATACCATAAAGCAGAAATGTACCTGCGATGACTTTCTCATTCTCCTCCACAGCCTGATCATGTCTTAGGGCAAACACCTGGCCAGAAGCTCGTGGCTTCAAATGAGAACTCCCAGCAGACTGTCCTTGCGACCTCTGCTGTACGGTGGCCTGAGAACCCGATCCTGAACCAGATCCAGAACCGCCTCCCCCAGACAGTGGACAATCCCTCCGGATATGACCAGTCTCTCCACAACGAAAACAAGCTCCAGAAGCTCTACGAAACTTGTCGGATGGATGGTTCTTCCCACAGTGATCACACTTGTCCTTCTTACCGTAACGGACAACACCTCCGGAACCAGAGGAAGAAGAAGATCCAGACTTCTTGAAAGTTTGGGCATGGGGACCCAAAGAACTAGCAGGCCTCGACTGAGGGAAAGACCTGTTCCGCCGAATGCTGTCCTCCGCCTAGTGACAACGGCTCACCAAACCCTCGTAGGACATGTCGTCGCCAACCGCCACACGGTCATGGATCTCAGGGTTAAGGCCCTGAAGGAACAGATTATACTTCATCTCTGAGCTATCAGCAATCTCGGGGCAATAGGATAGCAGATCAAAGAACCTCTGTTGATACTCATCGATAGACATGACTCCCTGTCGCAGACTCAGTAGCTCGCCTGCCTTCGACTGACGGAGTGCAGGAGGAAAATACTGCTTTTGGAAAGCTGTGCGGAACTCGGCCCAGGTGGCCACTCCTCTCGCCGCAACAAAAGGTGCAGAAGTAAACCTCCACCACCTGCGTGCACGCCCATCCAGAAGATAGCCAAGGGTCTCCACCTTCTGCTCCTCGGTGCATTGGAAAGTCTGAAAAGTCATCTCCATGCGGTCTAACCAGTTCTCCGCATCCTCCGGAGACTCACGTCCAACTAAGGGCTTAGGACCCATAGCTAAGAATCGGCGCACAGTGAAACGCTCGTCGTCATGGTGACGATGACGCCGTTCTCGACGAGGCTCCCGGTCGGCATCACCCCAATGCCCACCAACACTGCCATGAGAACTCTGGTCGTCACGATTTGACATCTACAAAAATACCTCAAGATGAGACTAAATCCCAAGAATTCTTTTGCATGCTCTGATACTATAAATGTAGTGACCCTTACCCGGATCACCTACTAAACAGAACTTTTGGCATGCAATTAACTTAATTAAACAGATATCAGAATAAAACTGCGGAATCCATAAACAAAAATACAACCACAAGAAAAGGAATCTGTAATTTATCCAATAATATACAACCAAATCGAATAGCTGTATAAACCCAAACAATAGTAGTAAAACCTAAGCGAAGCTCCAGCTGGCCAACCACTGACTAGCCCCTCCTGGATCCACCCTACTCGTCCAATCGCAAACCTGCCCCATGGAATAGGGTGTCCAGAAAATACAGAGTACGAGACGTGAGCATAAAACGCTCAGTGCGAGAGTATGAGTATATATGCATGCAAAGTGAACTCCCTATAGACTCGAGGTCAAGGATCAGATAACAGAGACAGACCGGGCCCTGGTATGTAGCACGCTGTGCCGTCGCTTCAGGAGGTGGCTCCCATACCGAGATAACCGTGGATACGCCGGACCCAAATCGATGGAAGTCCATCCACTAACAGGATAGGGTACAACCCTACTAACAGACATCTCGAAAGAGATACAGCAAGATGCAAATGAATGCAGCATAATATCATGTCATATAAATCATGCAGTCACATAATACATGCATACTCAGTCAGGATATCTCGAACAGTACTTCCGTACCTCAAAACAGTGCAAGCTCTACCAACTCTAGGTCCACGCCTATAGTCTGCTCTACACTGCCAAATGATACTACTATCATTAAAGTGCTCTAAAAGCCTTAACTAAGCTATTGCATACTCCTAAATATTTATAGGAAGCAAAAGCTATACCTTCGTCCGTCATTAGCCCTTTGATGTCGATGCCTCCAGAACTTGGGCACAACTCCGCTACGACTACTGAACGCCTCGCCGACCTCCGGACCAAGCCTAAGAAGACTAGAACAGCTCCAAAAGGACTAGAATGGAAAGGAGAACTCGGAATTGGCAAATGAAAGTGAAGCCTCGGCCTTCTATTTATAGACAACGATCGAAACTTTCGATCCTTGATCGGAACGTCCGAACCTCGATCGGAACGTCCGATCCTGCCATCGGAGCTTTCGAAGATCCTGATCTGCCACGTGTCAAAATATCACTTGTTGACTCCGGATAGGGGTGATCGGAGCTTCCGATCGCGCCACACGTCATGCCTGACGTAATACCGATCGGAGCTTCCGATCCTGTTCGGAGCTTCCGATCCTGATCGGTGCTTCCGAACTCACCTTCGGAGCTTCCGAACTTTACCCAAGTAATTATGATTAATCCCTTAATTACTGATTTTGGTTACGGGCTACTACAATACTCGTGACTGGATTTATGAATTTTCGGGCGTTACACTGATAATATTTAGCCTAATTTGTATCTTTACCATCGTGATCATTTTGTTGGGAACATTTTTGTAGTCTATAGTCGGACTACTTAATTGTTCCTCAATGTATCTCATATGCATGATATATATCATTTAAAAAAACTAGTGGAGGCCATATAATGTAATTATGAGAAACTCTATTTTTGGTAATAATGTTTGTTTATTTGAGATTGTAGTCATCTATTTCGTTGATTTTCAGTTTCAAACCCTGTATTTCAATTTTTATTATTTTTTATTAAAAATATTGACGTGATCATTACACAAATCAACATCACATGATCGGAAAAGAGATTAGAAATAAATAAAAAAAATTAACAAAAACAAAACACTAAGACACCGCTTGGTTCGTTTGATGGGATAACTGAAGAATAGATAATTAGAATAATAAAACAATGAAATATGTGGATAATTAATGTAAGGTGACAAAATGTGTGTTGTTTGGTAGCATTTTAAATTGAACGATAAATTATATGTATTTCAATGCAATGACAAAAATACTCTTCTTGTATATTAATTTTTCCAACTTATTTTTGTATATATCCCACCTAATGCATATATTTGAAAATTTCATTATATAATACTCAACTAATCAACTAATTATTTACATAAACATAAATTCATGTATATTAATAACATAATTATATTACATAAAATTTTATTAATTAATTTATTTATAATATTTTTACATAAAAATAATAATAAATAAATAATAATTTTATGGTAAAAAATAACTATAACAAAAAAAATTAATTATTAATAAATTATCTATTTATTATTCTTAATAATAATATTGTTAGTATTATTATTTATTATCAACTTATTAATAATAATATTAATTACTAATTACAATTATTACTATTAACTATACCAATGAAAAAGTGAATGATGATGATTAACTATAATTATTATTATTAACCATACCACTGAGAAAGTGAACGATATGATTATTATTGAATATGTTGATAATACATAATAATACTAACAATATTATTATTAATAATAAATTATTATTATTATTAAGAATAATAAATAGATAAATTATTAATAATAAGAATAATAATAATAATAATATTGGTAATATATTTAATAAAAACCAATAGTTAAAATAAATATATTAATAGTAAATAATAAGGTCAATAATATTAAAGTTAAGAAAATTATATATTATATATATATATATATATTGATTTTTTAAAAAAGAAAATATTATATCTATTGATTTTTTTAAAAAAAACATTATCTTGATATAATAACGTTTAGTATAAATAGTTTCTTATTTTATGATTTAATTCTTATTGTTTCTTATCAAGTAATTTTTTGTTTCACTTATTATTTATTATTACACGTTATTCTTGTTATTATATTTCGTTTATTTATTTATTTATTATTAATAATAAATTTGTTCCGTATTATGAAATGATCATTTCATAGTGATTTATTTTTATTTATGATTACCATTATTTTCACTCTTATTCTTTATTTAATATTTTTTTCATTATTATTGTTAATACATAAATATTTGTAATTGTTTTATTATTATTAATTTAATTCTTCATATTATTCTTAGTTATTATATTATTTGAGAAAAAAAATTAAAATAAAATAAAATTATGATCAATATGGTTTATGGGTTTGAGGGAAAAGGGTATAATTGAAATTTTTTAAAGTGATAAAGACATGGATGACTTATACTAGGGTGTGAGAAGGGTTTACTAAACCAA
Source organism: Henckelia pumila (assembly GCF_033568475.1). Classification (NCBI taxonomy): domain Eukaryota; kingdom Viridiplantae; phylum Streptophyta; class Magnoliopsida; order Lamiales; family Gesneriaceae; genus Henckelia; species Henckelia pumila. The sequence continues at coordinate 45,572,695 of NC_133121.1, forward strand.
CCATAGTACCATTTTATCCTTGCTCAAATGTATTGGGTTGTATTAGTAAAAATACTACCAAACAATGGATAACAATATAATTCACCCACAATCTCACTTTATCATGGCTACCAAACATTTCCTATGACTAAAATTTGACGATATAATGGAACCAAATCACATAACGAGAAATATGCATGATAATATTATATTGCATTTATCCCTTACTATTTACTATTCGCTATGTAACATATATGTAATATCTCTTGTTTAGCACCCAACACCAAATTCAAACATTTAGATCTAAATAAAGTTCGGCCTTCATTTCATGTTAGCTTAACTAGGGTAGATTCAATGACTTGATTTTTTTTTTTCTATAGACTCGACATAGCGAACAAAAATATCTGAATCATTGGATCTATCCAAATCACATTAGCTTCAGAATAACACGATCTAATAAAGTTTGCCATCAAAATATCATTTTAGCATTTCTCTAAGATCGCATCTCAATATCTATGAAATGACTAATAACTTATTTTACACAAAATAAAATAATCTCAAAATTTGAAAATCACAGCACCATCGAGTTTATTGCTATTTGAGACTATCTAGCAACTAAAATTTTCGGGTGCCTTTATTAGATTTCTCTGATTTATCCACTCTTCAAACATTAGAATTATCTCAATCACGTCCATATCAGTGTCTGAATTTATCAGTATTATGATTGTCCTGGACGTTAGCAACTCCTACAACATAAATCATCGGCGGAGAAAGAAACAATATAATAATCAATTGCATATTTCAAACAATTGAATAGAATATCCAAGGACATTCATCATATTTTCCAACGTTTATCATGCATTTTATTTATTTCATAAGTCAAGTAACAAATTATCCAACAAAAACCATGTAGTGTGTGGGAATGTGTGCGTATATATATGTCCTAGTATTTCCCTGCAAGGTCAAAGAGCCGTCTTTCACTGCCGTCACAAAATCACTGTTTACTACAAATGAAATCTTTATTTCCCTGCAAACCTCAGCACCTGCAAACTATGACTCTCAAACCTGTACATACAACAAATATATATACACCCTGCAAACTCATGGTCTCTCTGTGTATGCATTCTTCATTCTGATCAAATCAATTGGGAATTTCACCTCCTTAATTGATTGGTTGTTTGTTTGTGTTTCTCTGCTAGGGTTCTTTGATGCGGAAATGGGGATTTGAATTTCAATTCTCTGCTTAGCCAATTGAGACATTAAAATCTCTTCTTTGAGGATTCAAATTCATCCCTTTTGTTCATATTCTCGATCTTTCGGAGGGTTTGTTTTTAAGCCCTCAGAGCCAGCCTCGAAGTTCAATTTAAATCTGCTCTTTGTTCCAAGGGTGGCCTTTCTTCAGTTATTCCTCCAATTCTGAGTGTAAAGGGTAAGTGAATTCATTTTTTAGTGCTAAGTGCTCAAAATATACACCGGCGTTTAGATTTCAATTTCCCCCTATGCTCTCTCCAGGGGTTTTGTTTTGCATGCCGACATGATCCCCTTGTGGCACGTATACCTGATCTAAATTTAATCTTGGGTCTAATTTTCCGTGAATTAGGGTTCATATAATAAATTGAAATTCAGTGCTGCTGTACCTTGTATTGACAAGATTGTGCGTAGGGGTCAGGTATGGCTTCTTACAGGCCGTTCCATCCGCCGACTCAGTCAGCGTTTGCTCCACCACCGCCTCCGCTTCCAAATCAAAACCCGCTTCAGTCTTCAGCAGCACCACCTCCTTCACTTGGTGGAAACCAGTACTCGCAGAATTGGGGTCCTTACAGCAGCAATGAGGGTTCCAATTACAGCCAAAATTATTCTCTATCAAACCCTAGCTCCAATTACCAACATTCAGGGTATGGATCATCATCATCACAGCATCATTTTAACCCTCCCTCTCGAAACCAGCTGCCACCGCCACAACAACAACAGCCATTTCAATATCAGCCTCCTCCTCCACCGCCGCCAGAATCTTCTTCTTACCCTCCTCTGCCCCCGTTGCCACCACATCCTGCCCCAGCTCCTCCAATGTACTACCCACCATCTTCTCAGCACTCTCATTTCAGTCAACCTCAGCTTGTGCAGCCACCGCCTCCGCCACCTCTTCCATCCTCTCCTCCTCCGCCTCCACCTCCATTGCAGCCTTCGTCACCTCCTCCATTACCCTCTGGCATTCCCCCTGTAGGAGCGAGCAGGGAGAATCGGCATGCACATTTTGGGACTCCATTTAAGCAAGAACACAAGCCCCCAGTACCGCCAATTGCAAAAAAATTGAGCGAGCATCAGGGTTCAGGTAGAGTTGAGACAGAGGAGGAGAGAAGGTTGAGGAAAAGGAAGGAGTATGAAAAGCAAAAGCAAGAGGAGAAACACAAGCAACATATGAGGGAGACTCAGAATAAGTTGCTGCAGAAGACCCAATTATTGGCCCCTGGGGGAAAGGGCCATGGGTCAATCAGTGGATCACATATGGGTGACAGGAGGAGCACTCCCTTGTTAAGTGGGGATAGAATTGAAAACCGACTGAAGAAACCAACAACGTTTCTCTGCAAGATGAAGTGAGTATGTTCGGCCAGTTTTCCTGTGAATAAATCCTTTAGTGAGTTGATTGGTGCAATTAAGGTCAATAATTGTGTGCACCAATCAATGCAGATTATGTTTATACCGTTCCCTACTTATGTGATAGTTTACTCGTCTTTTGTAGACATTGACATGCTATGGACTATGATCGATAAGTTTCTATGGTCTGTATATTCTCATATTGTTTATCGCCGAGTGAAGATTGATTTGCCTTCGGGGCATATTAGATTTTGATAATCTAACTTATGCATATACATTTCATTTAGTTTTCATTGGGTAGTTAAACATTTAATTGGTATTTCATTTACGCATTTAAGGAACCAGATACGTTATTGATTTGTGACATGTTATAAAACATCCACGACAAGTTAATGCATGGAGCATAAATGACAACTTTGTTATACATTAATTAATTGTGCCTTAATGTGCGCCAGAGCACAAGTACATTTTGGGTCAAGTATTGTTAGAGACTGAATTATTTATCATACATTTATGTTTAGATATAAGCGGCAAATGAAATTTACTAACCAAATTGCCAATCTATCTATAGGATTTGGAAGTCTGATAATGGGTTGTTTGATTTAAGTTGCGAGACGGGCTTACAAAGTCCTTAATTTGCCTGAAATTTGGAATTTTTTTAAATGTAATTATGTTGTAGTTCTAGGTCTTGTGATACTCTCCATAATTCCATTTCTGGCTCAGACTTTTAACCCAGGTACATGTATTAAATTTTTTTCAAGAGATTGTTCCGTGCCAGGTGAAAATACAGTTTTGCCCCTTTCACACTATATATGCTACTGCAGTCATCTCTTGTACTCCAATGTACTCGTGTCCTCTTGCTTTTTCCCAATGTTCTTTTTGAAAATGCCCCTACCACCTAGCATCCTTCTTCCATCTCATCTTGTACAAAGCCAAGTTATTTGACATGAATCGGTCAATTTCTATTATCTTAGGTCATCCAAACACTATATCTTAACATAAAAAAATGCATAAATGAAAACCCCTAAATTTTTACTCATAATAGATCTTATCATGTCTGATAAACAAAAAAGCGATACTGCTTCTTCATCGGAGAGGAAGAAATCAAAGATTTCAGATTTTGTGTGTGATTTTAGGTAAGTTTTTTTTATCACTGATTTCACACCTCTCGATGTTTTTGTTTTCGTGGGAGTTCTTGCATAAATTTAGATGGTTGAATAAGGACTGAAAAGGGTTTTGATTTGGAAATTCGGGTTGTATCTGATTTTCACAAAGGGGAAAAGAATCCATCCCGTAGTTCCCCTAAATCTGACCTTTTTCCTACCATGAATGAATAATTGACTAGAGTTGAGATTTAAAAGGTAGTTTTTTTCCTTTTTGCATTCTATGACGAACATTCATTTCTGAGTTTGTTATGTTTGTAGGTTTCGTAATGAACTTCCAGATCCGTCAGCTAAGATAAAGCTTTTGCCTTTGAAAAGAGATCCAGATCGGTATGGAATCTTGTTTGCTATAATTCACATTTTTCATCGCTTCACGTTATCAATGGGTAGTATTTGCTCTTGTTGAAAATTTAGTTTTGTTGTTCAACCATAGCTGTTAACATCACGCTACCCTGCCTTCCATGAAAGAACTACTATGGATATTAATTTTTCTCCATTCAGTTTAAATATTTCTTGTTTATGCATTTGCCAATGCAAAAACCAGTCTGGTGTTGAAGCTCATAGCTTTAAATGAACCACGAGAAACTACAAAAATTGTGAAGTTCCAAAAAGAGAGTCTCTTTGGAAGATTTAATTTTAGTGGGCTCAGTTATCCATTTTACAGAACCATTTAATTTCTTTAGATTTTGTTTTATGTTTTCCAGATCAGAGTTGGGACTGTTCCCTGACATATAGATTATTAAAGATTGTTTTGGATGAACTTGTGTAATTAAATGGGAGTAGGGAGAAGAGAAAACATTATTTGTCAGCTGCCCTAACATATGTTGATTTTGAATCTGTCATATTGCTTTTGTCTGATACCTCTTCCTAATTTGTGTAAGAATACAGAGAAAAGTTTTTAATTATGTCCTGTGTTTTGAATTTTCATTCTCTTGGCCTGTGGTAGGCCTTTCCGAATGATGGTCAGCTATTCCTTGAAGGTCATATTTTTCGCATTTGGTGTGTATTGAAGCATTATATTTATTGGAGACAAAAAATGATTTGGGTATCTCTTCCTTGTGTATGTTCCTTGACTGAATAAACCTCCACTCATAAGCAATTAATCAGGCAGCAAAGCTAGTGGGGCTGTCCTTGCATTCCTCTTTTACGAAATTCTACGTATAGCTTACTGCTTATGTTTTGAACCTACAGATACTGTAGATATCAGATTACATCTTTGGAGAAAAATTGGAAGCCTCAGCTTCACATTGAACCAGACCTTGGGATACCGCTCGACCTTCTTGATCTTAGTGTTTACAAGTAAAATTATTCTGCCTCTCATCCTGTTTCTCCATTACCATGAATTGTTCCAACTTTCTCATCCATTTTGTTGGTTAGTCCTCCCAAAGGTCCAAGAATACCCCTTGATCCAGAGGATGAGGAATTGCTGCGTGATGATGAACCTATAACCCCAATTAAGTTAGATGGCATTAAAAAGAAAGAGAGGCCTACTGACAAAGGTGTTTCTTGGTTGGTCAAAACTCAGTATATATCTCCGCTCAGCGTCGAATCAACAAAACAGGTACTATTTTACTCTTTGCTCGCTAAGGCTACGGTAGACTCTGCTGAAACGTGAAAGTGTTTATAATTGATTACGCTTTTGCAGTCTCTGTCTGAAAAACAAGCAAAGGAATTGCGAGAATCTCGAGGGAGAAACCTTTTGGAGAATCTCAATAGTCGGTTAGTGATTATTTTCACCTGTTTCTATCTGTAGAATTTTCAGCCATGTGTTTTTGTAGTTCTTATCTCAACCATTTATTTTGCCTTTGTTTCAGGGAAAGGCAAATCCATGATATTGTGGCTTCATTTGAAGCGTGCAAAACTCCCCCTGTTCATGCAGTGAATCCCAAGCTAAAACCAATAAAAGTTCTTCCTCTTTTTCCTTATTTTGAGAGGTATTTTTATTGTCGTTTTATTTAATCTTGTTTTTTAACTATAAAAAACACACCTTGTAGCTGGTTTCTTGTCAATTATGTATGGGGAAAATGATTTTCTTCTTTTTTCTTCTCTATTTCATTTAATGAGGTTTATTCTTGGATCTAATCATAATGCATAATTTGTAAACCAGAAGCTTATGTGTTGATGTTGTAATTTTTCCAGGTATGATGACCAGTTTGTTGTTGCAAATTTCGATAGCGCTCCCACAGCTGATTCAGAAATCTACAGTAAATTAAGTGCAGCAATTCGTGAGGAGCATGAATCTAGAGTGAGTAATGATTAGGTTTTGCTTGATGAATCTTGCCATAAGCTAAATTATGTTGTCCCCCATGATTTCCCTACTATTTTTTCTTCTACTTGTATTACTATCATAGAGTTCACCTAATCGTTGCATTTGCTATGTGTTTGCTTGCTCCACCATATAGAGTACATATTTGACTTAACTAGATTTTATCAGTTTGTACGTGCTAATTGCTAGCATGTTCTTGAGTAAACTGGGGTCCCCTTCTTGAATATTTGAATCAGACTTCAAGATGCCAGATTTGACATTGGTTGAATCTGTAGATCTTGGGAAGACATCATATATATTGGATAAATTTAGGAATTTGGGAGCTCAAGTCTTTACTCTCATCGCATCGGATACCATTTTTCTTGAGACATTTTCTTAAATTCTTTATGAAAATGATAATCTCTCTTTCACTTTTTTAAATATTTTATCAATATGTTGCATACTCAACTCATTCTTGTCCTTAACCAGTGAGATTTCGAGGTTTTGTATTACTGTTTTTTAACAGTTTCTGTTCCATCTTGAGCTTTTATCAAAAGCTTTAACCTGTTCTACATTGGTTGATACATGGAATTGTGCAGCATATTTTTAGCACATATCAGCTTTATATGTTTAGTATTTCTAATAGCTCTAGATGTTCGATAAAAGATATGTTTCAACTATATATATTCCGAATGATAAATTTAAGAATTGTTTATGTTTCTCAACTTTTCAGGCTATAATGAAAAGTTATGTGGCTTCAAGCAAGGAAGCAGGGAAATCTGATAAATTTTTGGCATACATGGTCCCATCAATTGATGAGGTAGAATAGTTGTTCAAGTTAAGACGAGTTTTATGTGATTTTTGCAGAAGTTAATTTGGCTTTTTTTTTTTGCCGTTTATGGTTGCAGCTCGAGAAGGATATGTACGATGAAGATGAAGATATCACATATACATGGATCCGGGAGTATCACTGGGATGTATGTTTTGTGATGTAGAATTATTTTGATTCACTTTACTGAAGCTACCTATCATATTATATCCTGTTCATTCCTGGCAGTTACGAGGCGAAAATGTCCAGGATCCCTCAACTTATCTTGTGGTATTTGGGGAATCAGATGCCAAATACTTGGTGAGTCCCTGCTTTCAGGGTAGCCTTTGAGTTCTGCAGTTCATTCTTATCCTTGTACTAACTTGTGATCTCTGTTCAGCCGCTTCCTACAAAGCTTGTTCTTAGGAAAAAGAGAGCCAAAGATGGAAAGTCAAACGAGGAGGTGGAGCATTTTCCTGTGCCGAAATCTGTGACCATAAGGAGGAGATCAACTGTTGCTGCCATGGAATTGAGAGACGAAGGGGTGCATTTCTTTATTTTACCTGTCTTATTTCCAGGGTTAAGCTATCGACGCTGGGCTTATAGTGTTTTGTGATTGGCAGGACATTGTAGGTTCAAAGGCCAGTACTTTACCTTCGAGAAACAAAAGGGGCAATGTTGGTCGTCTGCGTAGGGTCACGCAGGACGCAGATGCTGATCATTTTAGCGGAGTTGAGGATGATTTGTCTGAGTAGTCGCCCTGCCCTTGTTACAAACTCTCAAAATCATTAAGGAATAGAAAACTGAACTACATCTTAATGGCTTTATTTCTCTTCTTCTGCTACTGCACTTGGTTGGCCTGTCCATGAAACTACATACAGTACTTCTGAATTATCATAGGGAAAAACTACAGTATCATATAACTATGGCACCTGGTTTCATTTTGAAATATTTTATATTTTTTATGTTACATATTTCGCGATATTGATCGGATGCATGCATCATACTCTTGTTTCCCATAATAATGGTGATAATTAGTTATTTTACCGTTTTGAAGAACTCGGATCTGTCTCGAATGTCAAATCTGGGTCTAATTACAAATTTGAAGGGTCCGGATTTCCGATGGTTACGGCTCAGAGATATTTTGTCAAAAAAAGTCAAATTTGAATTAATGTTTCCTGCTCATATTCTACAGAGGGATATGGACAGCAGGTAGAGCCGTCAAAACAGGTCGGGTTCGTCGGATCAGTCTGTTCTGCCATGAAAAATTGGCAGGTTGAGTTGGGGTTTTACTGGTCCGTTTGGAGATGGGCCCAAATGGGCCGCGGGCCGACCCGCCTCTTTTAGAAATTTTTTTTTTTTTTTTGAATTATGAACATAAAAATACTTATTTTTAAATAATGTAATTTTCAAATTTTAAAACTAGTATTTGTAATATTTTTAATATTTTACATTATTATTTTTTATGATTAAATATTTATTTATTTTATTCATATTATTTGGAAATGCGATTTTTTATTTAAAATATAATAGTTAACATCAAAATTTTATATGATTTGTTTGATTATGATATTTATTATTTGTTATTGTTAAACATTGTTGATATATATTTTTCAATCTCAAATACTAATTTTATTTTTTGAATTTTTTAATATATTTTTTAATTTTTTATAAATTTTGACGGGTTGGCCCGCCTAGCCTACAACTCTCGACTGGGGGATGGGTTGGGGTTTTTATAGTCTGTTTGGAGGCGGGCTTAAACGGACCAACCCAAACAGGGCGAGGCGGGCCGTCTGACAGCTCTACAGTAGGTTGCTTGTCTGTGGATATCATGCTTTGCATTTTTTATTTTTTATTTTTTATTTTTTTAATGAGTATAAATGAAGGTTTTCGAAATTGCGAACATTTTCCCCTTTTATTATTCAACTTTATTGAACTATGTTTTTATGTGAATTGACCACTCGATAAAACATGATGTGCTTTCAAAAATGAACGATTGTGATTATGGGCTTCTGACTATTGAGATTTAAGCCTTGAATCTTTTCATTGGGCCCTTCCAAGTAAGCTTGTTTTCCAACAATATATGCCTTGTATTCATATTTATAATTTTTTTTTATTACATAAAGTGTGTTTTTTAAGGTATACCATATGATATGAATCTTAGGCGGGACTTGAAGCAAACCATCAACTCAAGATGATTGAACATTTATCTCGATTACAATCCGTCGGTCAATAGGGAGGGAGTACTATGTTCTTGAAGGGGTCAATCGAGCCCTTAATTTCGCATTAATACGAAAAATGTTCCCCTCAAAATGTATAATGAATTAGTATCGATTGTTACAATATTATGGATGTCAAAAATTTAGGTGATCGGAGAAACTCATAATTAAATCTTTGGAAGATGGTAAAGAATCAAGATAATATCACTTCCTTGTAATATCATAGTTATCATACCCGAAAATTTCTTGTACCTATAAATATGTCACTCATATAATACTTTTGATATATTGAATTACTTGTTTTCTTTGCATAATATCATTTGATTAGTTTCTTGCTTTCTTTTATAACACGTTATCAGCACGATTTGCTATCACTTTCAACAAAAATCACCGTGAAAAGTAACGCATCTCATCGTTCACTTCATGATTTTTTAATGCTTGTTTTTCCATTCGCGACACGTGACTAGTTCATCATCTTCTTTTTATTTATTAAACTGCATATGTTAACTTACGTGGATGTCTTCCATTAATTTATGTTTTCTTTGTTTTGTTAAAATATTCATTGAATTAAAAGCATGACTACTTGATTATACATCATTATCAGATCTTAGTACTTTGATTTGTTGATTTGATTTATTCAATTCAAGCATACACATGAGCATCGCATATACATAAATACAACTCATATTATTTTGTTTTTTTTAATTAAATTATTTCTATTTCATGAATTATCATCTTAAATACATGTTCGAATTTATTTTATCATCTATTGATGAATGTTATATGATTGTTAACATGTAATTTTTTTTATATAGATTTCATCATGTCGAATATCTCAAAGATTGAATTTGTTGCTCTTGACATTTCCGGAAAAAATTTTCTCTCTTGGATACTAGATGCTGAAATACATCTAGATGCTATGAGTATTGAAAATACAATCAAAGAGAAAAACCAAGAATCACTGCAAAACTGTGCAAAGACTATGATATTCCTTCGTCACCATCTTCATGATGGTTTGAAAATTGAGTATTTGACGATAAAAGATCCGCTTGATCTATGAAATAATTTGAAAGAGAGATATAGCCATCAAAATACGGTGATTCGTCCAAAAGCACTTTATGATTGGATGCACTTACGCTTACAAGATTTGAAGTCTGTAAGTGAATATAATTCTGCATTGTTTCTCATCAGTTCACAATTGAAATTGTGTGGAGAGAAAATAACTGATGATGTTTTTTTGGAAAAAAACATATTCCACATTCCATGCCTCTAATGTTGTCTTACAACAGTAGTATAGAGAGAAAGGTTTCAAGAGGTATTTTGATTTGATTTCATGTTTGCCTGTGGCTGAAAAAAATAATGATTTGTTGATGAAAAATTATGAAATTCGTCCCACTGGTGCCAACCCAATCCCTGAAGTGAATGTGGCAATGCATGATGAAAAGATGAAACAAAATAAGGCCGGATTCGTTCGTGGCCGTGGCCGTGGCCGCGGTCGAGGACGCTTTCATCCATATGATCGTGGGCATGGAAAACTTTGTTACTTTAACGGTGGTTATAATAATGAAAATGATCAAAGGAATGAAAGTTCCAATGAAACATCTACTACTAATAAATGCGAAAAAACTTTATTTTTTTTTATACTAAAAATATACTATACATATATGCCCATACATTTATGTATAAACATTAAAAATAATACTAACAAATAAATTCTTTTAATGATAACTTAAATAAATAAAAATCTTGAAACACGCAATATTAATAAAAATCCGTAACCCAAAAATTCAAACTCATGCATGCGAAAATAAACATAAATAAAACTTTGAAATATGTTTTAAAAACCCTAATAAAGTATCTTAATATAATAATAACTCTTCCATTCGATGGTCACGGGGCCACTGCCATGCTTGCTCATACATCCTCGCCACCGGTAGGAGCTACAAATGAATTATCGTACTCACCTGCACCATATAAGCATAGTGAGCCTAGGGGCTCAACATGTCTAAACCTTTGTAACAATGGTTAAAATAATGCATCACATAATCATACTAATACATATAATCATCATGAATATGCATGCATGCTCGTAAAATAATGCACCATAAATTCTTGCTAGCCATAATAATGATCATCATACATACATCATAACTAATCATACATAGCATAAATTGAGCATGTCATAATCATAAAAACTGTGTAGGTCATATCCATGAGTATGGCTCGTAATCATGAGTGACTGATCAGTCTAATAACCATCGTACGTGGCGGTGGATAAATCCACCTCTATGCTGGTAGTAAACTACCTCTGTGCCAGTGATAAAACCACCTCTATGCCGGTAGTAGAACTACCTCTGTGCCGGTGGTAAACCACCTCTGTGCTGCCACATCACTTCAATTTTCGTAAAAATATTTTTCATGCTCAATTCTTAATCATAAACACATCATAAAATATTTCATGTATGCATGCACTTAAAATATTTCCGTAATATATATTTAATTAATTTTAATAATAAATATACTTATACTTAAAATAAACTTCATGCATAAAAAAAGAATTAAATATATATTCCGGACTTAGTTAATTTTTATGGGTTGGTCAGACTGCTGACCCCTTAGACTTAAACCCATAAATTCTAAGACTGACCCAATAATTTAACTTAAGCCCATTAACTTACATTTAAGCCCAAATAATTTATTCAAGCCCAATATGACATACCTGGCCCAATAACAAAACTCAAGCCCATTAATTACTTTGTCTGGCCCAATGGCCCAAAAACCTAAAGACTGGCCCAATAATTTTCATGGGCCCCAAGGCCCATAAAAATTAATAGACTCACTTAAATAATTACTAAAGCCCAATAACTTAATTCACGTGTGGCCCAATTAATTAATTGAACTAGCCTTGGCCCATTTACAGCCCAACTTAATAATTAACTTAAAAATAAAAATACTCGAGCCCAACTAATATAACCCAGACCCGGACCCGACTAACATGACCCGTGACCCAACGGACCCAACCCGTACCCAAAACACCAAGCCCGGCCCACCTAAAGCCTAGACACAACCTTAGCCTTTCTTTCCTTAATCCTAACTCACGGCAGCTCTAAGCGACTTTGGAAAAAACTGACCGTGCCGCCTACTCCGGTGACCTTTGGCCGTGAAACCACTGCCCATACTTAGCCAACATCCAGATGGTTCTAAGCCAACAAATTTTACCTCAAACGGAGCTCTGTAGAAGGAGAACGAACCAAAACAATCTACCCCTAGTTTCTGCTCACGCGCAGAACGCGACCAGAAACTTCAGGCCGTTCGGCTGCCCATATCCGGAAACTACCGGCTGGAGCACCACCTGCAATATCTTCCGCAAGGTCTTGGGGTTCTAACCCCACTGGAATCAACCTAAAACACGCCCTGTGGACCGAGAACGAGCCAATCTCCCAACGCTGCGCAATCTGCGCGATCTGCTGCACCCAACTTCTTTGGCTTCGGTTCTGGCCCTTCTTGGCGCAAACCCCCTGCCTCACTCAATCCTACAGAACCTAGGACACAATCCTAACCATAGCCAACAGCCTAGACCCGAGCCACATGAGAAAAACGTGATCAAACCTTGATGAAAACAAGAAAACTTATGCACGTGAAGGAGTCTATGAGATTTTTCAAAAGAAGTTCAATAAATATCATGTCAAATCCATATAGTCTGGTGAAAAACATGAGTAGTAGCTTATATGGTGGTAAAGGAAAGGAATTAAACATGCCTTGTTAATTATAACAAAGATTTATGCGTATACGGGGCTCCAGGACGACGAACGGGCCAAAAACTTGAATAATCCTTGAAGAACTCGGCTAAGGAGGCTGCTATCTGCTGAAAAACGTGAGGGAGGAGGTGGAGGAGATGGGGTTGGCGGCTGATGGGGTTTGAGCGTAGGGTAGGGAGAGATTTTGGGTGTAATGTTGGGTAGATTAGGATAATAACTAATATAATTTATTTAGAAAGATAATATATCATAAACTTAAAATTTTAAACTCTTAAAATACCTACCAATCTGATAAATAGACCAAAATCCCGAAATAAATAAATAGCCTATTTTTAAAAATTAAAAAAAGTCATTAAAATGACTTATTTTGGCTAAAAATCAACCCTTAAATAAATATATAATTAAATACTAAAATTTTTTTGACAAAATACCATAAAATATTATTTTTTTAAGGCTCATAAAATCTCATAAAATATTTTTGGCTCAAAAGTTGATATCTCAAATAAAATTCTTAAAAATTCTTAAGAATTTAGAAATTATAAAATCACGGGTTAAATGCTAAAATAAATTTAAATCATGCATATGATTCACATTATAACACATAAATGTCATTTAACCCAAATATAAATTTTTAAATAATTATTTTTCCTAATTATGCAATGCGAATTTACGTATTAAAATTTCCGGGTGTTACAATTTTCCCCCCTTTAAATTGAATTTCGTCCTCGAAATTCGACTGATCAAATTCTAATAACGAAGTCCCTCAAAATTCTAGTTTACTAACTCCACGATTACTTATCTAGTTCTCAAGTTTCAGTATCCCAAAGTCACGTAATCGCAATGCATAACTAAGTATTTTAAAACTTTGCTAACATAAAGTCTTAAGTCATAACATATGCTCCTGATAAATCATTATAAAACATTTAAAACTTACAGACCGGTAGTGGGATTTCTGAGCTTCACGTGGCAGATGGACATCCTCCAAGGACCGTGCTTTGATACCAATTGAAACATCTACTACTAATAAATGCGAAAAAACTTTATTTTTTTTATACTAAAAATATACTATACATATATGCTCATACATATATGTATAAACATTAAAAATAATACTAACAAATAAATTCTTTTAATGATAACTTAAATAAATAAAAATCTTGAAACACGCAATATTAATAAAAATCCGTAACCCAAAAATTCAAACTCATGCATGCGAAAATAAACATAAATAAAACTTTGAAATATGTTTTAAAAACCCTAATAAAGTATCTCAATATAATAATAACTCTTCCATGCGATGGTCACGGGGCCACTGCCATGCTTGCTCATACATCCTCGCCACCGGTAGGAGCTACAAATGAATTATCATACTCATCTGCACCATATAAGCATAGTGAGCCTAGGGGCTCAACATGTCTAAATCTTTGTAACAATGGTTAAAATAATGCATCACATAATCATACTAATACATATAATCATCATGAATATGCATGCATGCTCGTAAAATAATGCACCATGAATTCTTGCTAGCCATAATTATGATCATCATACATACATCATAACTAATCATAAATAGCATAAATTGAGCATGTCATAATCATAAAAACTGTGTAGGTCATATCCATGAGTGTGGCTCGTAATCATGAGTGACTGATCAGTCTAAGAACCATCGTACGTGGCGGTGGATAAATCCACCTCTATGCTGGTAGTAAACTACCTCTGTGTCAGTGATAAAACCACTTATATTCCGGTAGTAGAACTACCTCTGTGCCGGTGGTAAACCACCTCTGTGCTGCCACATCACTTCAATTTTCGTAAAAATATTTTTCATGCTCAATTCTTAATCATAAACACATCATAAAATATTTCATGTATGCATGCACTTAAAATATGTAACACCCGAAAATTTTAATACGTAAATTCGCATGCATAATTAGGGAAATTAATTATTTAAAAAAAAAATTTATATTTGGGTTAAATGACATTTATGTGTTATTATGTGAATTATATGCATGATTTAAATTTATTTTATCATTTAACCCGCAGTTATTGTATTTTTAGATTTTTGAGAATTTTATTGAGTTGATCGCGTAGACGGGACCGAGGACGGACGAGATACCAACTTTTGAGCCAAAAATATTTTTATGAGTTTTATGAGCCTTAAGATATTATTTTAAGGTATTTTGTCAAGAAAATTTTAGTATTTAGTTATATATTTATTTAATAATTGATTTTTGGCCAAAATAAGTTATTTTATTTACTTTTATTAATATTTAAAAATCCCTCAAGTCTTAATTTCGGGATAATGGTTTTAGTATCAGATTATTATTATTTTTAAGGGTTTTAAAGATTTTGTTTAAGGTATAATATATTTATTTTGAGTAATATCTACTATTAATATATTATCTCATATAATTTAAACCTAAACCTACCCTACCCTATCCCCACTCAGCCGACAACTCCCTTCCCCCTCACCTCCATTCTCACGCTTCAACAGAAACAAGCAGCCACCATAGCCGATCAGTTTTTCTTTGAAGTTTTCGGTCCGTTCGTCGTCCCAGAGACCCGTACACGCGATATTCTTCGTCAATAATTTAAAAGGCATGTCTAAAACTTTTATTTGGCCACCATATGAGCTATTATTCATGCATGATATTTTTATTTCAGATTTTTTTATCATGAAAACTTTGAATTTATGCAAGCATGTACGGTTTTGTTGCATGGTTGATGGTTAATGGTCTCACTCACGTTTTTCCTAGCATGGCTCGGTCCAGGGCTGGTGACTCACTGTCAAGGGGTGTCCTAGGGTCCCTAGGAGTCTAGTGTTCAAGGTGGCTTGGTTGTTAAGGGCTGGGAAATCCATGAACGATCGGTTTTGTGTTGGTTGCAAAGCAGATTACGGTGGTTTTCGGGATTCCGAAAATGGTTCGCTAGGGCTGTATATGTATCGGGTTAAAGCAAGGGATGGCTCGTTGGAACCATATTGACGTTGGCTAGGTCGAGGCTGTGGAGCTCCGGCCAGTGGGTGGCCGGAGCTGGCCGGCAGCAGGCCATAAAGGCCTGCTGCTACATGGCCGAGACCTGCACAATTATGTGCAGGTCACGTATGTGGGGAGGGGGGCTACGGGTTGGGGTTTTGGGTGGATCCGGGTCGGGTCAGGGTAGTGAGTCGGGTCTGTAGGGTATTGGGTCGGGTCAGGTGAGTCTGGGTCCGGGTTAGGAGGGCCGGGCTCGAGTGTTTTTAATGTTTAGGTGTTTAATGTTTTAATTGGTTTTTGGGCAAATTAATTAGAAATAAAATTATTTGGGCCTCCAAATAATTTTATTTGGTCAAAATTATTTTTTTAGTTAGCCCGATGATTTTTATGGGCTTGTGGGCTCATAGGAATTTTTGGGCCAGTCAGTGATTTTATTGGGCCAGTCCAAGAATTTTTATAAATTAATTAGTTAATGGGCCTAAATATTTTTAATTAAGTCCAATAATATTTAAGTAATTTATTTTAGTTAAAATTATAATTTTTAAATTTATTTATTTAATCATGGGCTTTAAGTTATTTAATGGGCTTTAAGTCAGTTAAGGGGCTTAGTAGAGAGACCAGCAGTCTGGACCAACCCATGAAAAATAACTAAGTCCGGAATATATATTTAATTGTTTTTATGCATGAAGTTTATTTTAAGTATAAATATATTTTATTATGAAAAAAATTAATTAAATATATATTACGGACATATTTTCAATGCATGCATACATGAAATAATTTTATGATGAATGTTATGTGAGCAAAAAAATATTTTTATGGAAATTGAAGTGATGTGACAGCATAGAAGTGGTTTTACCACTGACACAGAGGTAGTTCTACTACTGGCATAGAAGTGGTTTTACCACTGGCACAGAGGTAGTTTACTACCAGCATAGAGGTGGATTTATCCACCGCCACGTACGATGGTTCTTTAGACTGATCAGTCGGCACAGTTATTAGTCACATTCATGGATATGACCATAATCAGTTTTTATGTTTATGACATGCTCAATTATGTTATGTATGATGAAGAAAGTTATGTTATGTTTAAGATTTATGATTCAGCATTTATGTTATGAAAAATGTTTCCATGCATGCTCATGTACATGTATATGTATTAGTATCTACGTGATGCATTATTTTTAACCTTATTATAAAGGATTAGACATGTTGAGCCTCTAGGCTCACTACACTTATATGGTGCAGGTGAGTATGATGATGTCTATGTAGCTCCTACCGGTGGCGAGGACGTATGAGCGAGCATGGCAGTGGACCCCGTGACCATCGCAGTTATTTAGATTATTGCATTGAGTTTTGAAACATCATTTATTTTACTATTGTTTCCGCGTATGAGATTTTTCAGCAGTATTGTTTATTATTTTAAATTGATGCATGAAACATTTTTAAGGATTTATTTATTTAATATTTTTTAGGTTACTTAAGAAAAGTATGTTATTTTTATATACATATATGTATGGGCGTATATGTATAGTATTATTTAAAAAAAAAAAAAAGTTTTTCCGCATTTTATTAGTAGTAGGCGTTGCAATTGGTATCAGAGCGCGGTTCTTGGAGGGTGTCTACTGTCACGTGAAGCTCAGAAATCCTGCTACCGGTCTGTAAGTTTTAAATGCTTTATTAAGATTTAGAAGGAGCTTATGTATTAATTTTAAGTATTTCATGTTCAGTAAGACTTTTGAAACCCTTAGTTATGCATTGCGATTTACGTAAAGAAATATGTGGTGGTACAGAATGCCTCCCAGACAGATGAATAGACGCGGAGGACCTCCACCTCCACCTCCACCTCCGCAGAACCCTCTCTCAGCATTGGAGCAGGCCAATGCTAACATGATGGCAGGGATCACTGCTTTGTTAGAGCAGCAAGCTACTCGTCCTAGGCTCACACACGATGTGGATGTAGCTGAGCGGTTCCAGAAGAAGGGACCAAAGGAGTTTACAGGCACCACTGATCCGCTCATTGCTGAGGGGTGGATTCGATCATTGGAGTCTATATTTGACTATATGGGGATTACAGATGCTGATAGGGTCAAGTGTGCGGTGTATATGATGAGAGGGGATGCAGCCTCTTGGTGGGAAGGCGCTGTTAGGGGCGTGAACCTACCTACTTTGACGTGGATAGAGTTCAGACGTATGTTCTATGCCAAGTATTTTACTGAGGATGTGCGCAGCCGCATGATCCGGGAGTTCATGAGTCTCCGCCAGGGGGACAAGTCTGTGGTGGAGTACATCACACAGTTCGAGAGAGGGTGTCGCTTTGTGCCCCTTATTGCTGACAGTGCACCGGATAAATTGAGACAGTTTGTTGATGGGTTACGGGCTGACATTAAGCATGACGTCCGCATGTTGGATGTCGCTACTTATGAGGCTGCAGTTAGTAGAGCATTGCGCTCTGAGGAGGGGAGAAGAGATATACAGAAGTAACAGCAGTGTAAGAGACAGTTCCAGCTGGAATCTTATCAACCATCTTCGCTACCACCCATAAAGAAACAGTTCACAGGGCCATCTAAGGACCTTAACCAGCAGAGTCAGCAGGGTCAGCAGCAGCAGCAACAGAGGGGCGGGGCCCCTAAGTCAGGAGGAGTACCACTTTGCCCGAAGTGTCAGAAACCACATTCGGGTTTGTGCCTGAGTGGGTCGAATGTGTGTTTCCATTGCAAGGAGCCGAGGCACATGTCCATGAATTGTCCCAGGAAGAAGAACACCACAGGGAGGGTGTTTGTCATGCAAGCAGCTGAGGCGGACCCAAACACCTCTTTGATCACCGGTATGCCATAACTTATTCTTTTAAGGGACCTTTGGTGAAGTTAAAAAAAAAAAATTTGTTTATCAGAGTGCGCAGCAGAAGCATGATTTTTGGAATACCGAAACTTGGGAACTAGCTAGATAGGCGTGGATTTAGTGAATAGGATTTTGAGAGACTCCGCTATGGATTTTGATCAGTCGAATTTCGAGGATGAAATTCAATTTAAGGGGGGGAGAATTGTAACACCCGGAAATTTTAATACGTAAATTCGCATGCATAATTAGGGAAATTAATTATTTAAAAAAAAATTTATATTTGGGTTAAATGACATTTATGTGTTATTATGTGAATTATATGCATGATTTAAATTTATTTTATCATTTAACCCGCAGTTATTGTATTTTTAGATTTTTGAGAATTTTATTGAGTTGATCGCGTAGACGGGACCGAGGACGGACGAGATACCAATTTTTGAGCCAAAAATATTTTTATGAGTTTTATGAGCCTTAAGATATTATTTTAAGGTATTTTGTCAAGAAAATTTTAGTATTTAGTTATATATTTATTTAATAATTGATTTTTGGCCAAAATAAGTTATTTTATTGACTTTTATTAATATTTAAAAATCCCTCAAGTCTTAATTTCGGGATAATGGTTTTAGTATCAGATTATTATTATTTTTAAGAGTTTTAAAGATTTTGTTTAAGATATAATATATTTATTTTGAGTAATATCTACTATTAATATATTATCTCATATAATTTAAACCTAAACCTACCCTACCCTATCCCCACTCAGCCGACAACTCCCTTCCCCCTCACCTCCATTCTCATGCTTCAACAGAAACAAGCAGCCACCATAGCCGATCAGTTTTTCTTTGAAGTTTTCGGTCCGTTCGTCGTCCTAGAGACCCGTACACGTGATATTCTTCGTCAATAATTTAAAAGGCATGTCTAAAACTTTTATTTGGCCACCATATGAGCTATTATTCATGCATGATATTTTTATTTCAGATTTTTTTATCATGAAAACTTTGAATTTATGCAAGCATGTACGGTTTTGTTGCATGGTTGATGGTTAATGGTCTCACTCACGTTTTTCCTAGCATGGCTCGGTCCAGGGCTGGTGACTCACTGTCAAGGGGTGTCCTAGGGTCCCTAGGAGTCTAGTGTTCAAGGTGGCTTGGTTGTTAAGGGCTGGGAAATCCATGAACGATCGGTTTTGTGTTGGTTGCAAAGCAGATTACGGTGGTTTTCGGGATTCCGAAAATGGTTCGCTAGGGATGTATAGGTATCGGGTTAAAGCAAGGGATGGCTCGTTGGAACCGTATTGACGTTGGCTAGGTCGAGGCTGTGGAGCTCCGGTCAGTGGGTGGCCAGAGCTGGCCGGCAGCAGGCCATAAAGGCCTGCTGCTACACGGCCGAGACCTGCACAATTATGTGCAGGTCACGTATGTGGGGAGGGGGGCTACGGGTTGGGGTTTTGGGTGGATCCGGGTCGGTTCAGGGTATTGGGTCGGGTCTGTAGGGTATTGGGTCGGGTCAGGTGAGTCTGGGTCCGGGTTAGGTGGGCCGGGCTCGAGTGTTTTTAATGTTTAGGTGTTTAATGTTTTAATTGGTTTTTGGGCAAATTAATTAGAAATAAAATTATTTGGGCCTCCAAATAATTTTATTTGGTCAAAATTATTTTTTTAGTTAGCCCGATGATTTTTATGGGCTTGTGGGCTCATAGGAATTTTTGGGCCAGTCAGTGATTTTATTGGGCCAGTCCAAGAATTTTTATAAATTAATTAGTTAATGGGCCTAAATATTTTTAATTAAGTCCAATAATATTTAAGTAATTTATTTTAGTTAAAATTATAATTTTTAAATTTATTTATTTAATCATGGGCTTTAAGTTATTTAATGGGCTTTAAGTCAGTTAAGGGGCTTAGTAGAGAGACCAGCAGTCTGGACCAACCCATGAAAAATAACTAAGTCCGGAATATATATTTAATTGTTTTTATGCATGAAGTTTATTTTAAGTATAAATATATTTTATTATGAAAAAAATTAATTAAATATATATTACGGACATATTTTCAATGCATGCATACATGAAATAATTTTATGATGAATGTTATGTGAGCAGAAAAATATTTTTATGGAAATTGAAGTGATGTGACAGCATAGAAGTGGTTTTACCACTGACACAGAGGTAGTTCTACTACCGGCATAGAAGTGGTTTTACCACTGGCACAGAGGTAGTTTACTACCAGCATAGAGGTGGATTTATCCACCGCCACGTACGATGGTTCTTTAGACTGATCAGTCGGCACAGTTATTAGTCACATTCATGGATATGACCATACTCAGTTTTTATGTTTATGACATGCTCAATTATGTTATGTATGATGAAGAAAGTTATGTTATGTTTAAGATTTATGATTCAGCATTTATGTTATGAAAAATGTTTCCATGCATGCTCATGTACATGTATATGTATTAGTATCTACATGATGCATTATTTTTAACCTTGTTATAAAGGATTAGACATGTTAAGCCTCTAGGCTCACTACGCTTATATGGTGCAGGTGAGTATGATGATGTCTATGTAGCTCCTACCGGTGGCGAGGACGTATGAGCGAGCATGGCAGTGGACCCCGTGACCGTCGCAATTATTTAGATTATTGCATTGAGTTTTGAAACATCATTTATTTTACTATTGTTTCCGCGTATGAGATTTTTCAGCAGTATTGTTTATTATTTTAAATTGATGCATGAAACATTTTTAAGGTTTATTTATTTAATATTTTTTAGGTTACTTAAGAAAAGTATGTTATTTTTATATACATATATGTATGGGCGTATATGTATAGTATTATTTAAAAAAAAAAAAAAGTTTTTCCGCATTTTATTAGTAGTAGGCGTTGCAAAATATGTCCGTAATATATATTTAATTAATTTTAATAATAAATATACTTATACTTAAAATAAACTTCATGCATAAAAAAAGAATTAAATATATATTCCGGATTTAGTTAATTTTTATGGGTTGGTCAGACTGCTGGCCCCTTAGACTTAAACCCATAAATTCTAAGACTGGCCCAATAATTTAACTTAAGCCCATTAACTTACATTTAAGCCCAAATAATTTATTCAAGCCCAATATGACATACCTGGCCCAATAACAAAACCCAAGCCCATTAATTACTTAGTCTGGCCCAATGGCCCAAAAACCTAAAGACTGACCCAATAATTTCCATGGCTCCAAGGCCCATAAAAATTAATAGACTCACTTAAATAATTACTAAAGCCCAATAACTTAATTCACATGTGGCCCAATTAATTAATTGAACTAGCCTTGGCCCATTTACAGCCCAACTTAATAATTAACTTAAAAATAAAAATACTCGAGCCCAACTAATATAACCCAGACCCGGACCCGACTAACTTGACCCGTGACCCAACGGACCTGACCCGTACCCAAAACATCAAGCCCGGCCCGCCTAAAGCCTAGACACAACCTTAGCCTTTCTTTCCTTAATCCTAACTCACGGCAGCCCTAAGCGATTTTGGAAACACTGACCGTGCCGCCTACTCCGGTGACCTTTGGCCGTGAAACCACTGCCCATACTTAGCCAACATCCAAACGGTTCTAACCCAAGAAATTTTACCTCAAACGGAGCTCTGTAGAAGGAGAACGAACCAAAACAATCTACCCCTAGTTTCTACTCACGCGCAGAACGCGATCAGAAACTTCAGGCCGTTCGGATGCCCATCTCCGGCAACCACCGGCCAGAGCACCACCTGAAATATCTTCCCCACGGTCTTGGTGTTCTAACCCCACTGGAATCAACCTAAAACACGCCCTGTGGACCGAGAACGAGCCAATCTCCCAACGCTGCGCAATCTGTGCAATCTGCTGCACCCAACTTCTTTGGCTTCGGTTCCGGCCATTCTTGGCACAAACCCCCTGCCTCACTCGATCCTACAGAACCTAGGAAACGATCCTAATCACAGCCAACAGCCTGGACCCGAGCCACATGAGAAAAACGTGATCAAACCTTGAAGAAAACAAGAAAATTCATGCACGTGAAGGAGTCTATGAAATTTTTCAAAAGAAGTTCAGTAAATATCATGTCAAATCCATATAGTCTGATGAAAAACGTGAGTAGTAGCTTATATGGTGGTAAAGGAAAGGAATTAAACATGCCTTGTTAATTATATCAAAGATTTATGCATATACGGGTCTCCGGGACGACGAACGGGCCAAAAACTTGAATAATCCTTGAAGAACTCGGCTAAGGAGGCTGCTATCTGCTGAAAAACGTGAGGGAGGAGGTGGAGGAGATGGGGTTGGCGGCTGATGGGGTTTGCGCGTAGGGTAAGGAGAGATTTTGGGTGTAATGTTGGGTAGATTAGGATAAATAACTAATATAATTTATTTAGAAAGATAATATACCATAAACTTAAAATTTTAAACTCTTAAAATACCTACCAATCTGATAAATAGACCAAAATCCCGAAATAAATAAATAGCCTATTTTTAAAAATTAATAAAAGTCATTAAAATGACTTATTTTGGCTAAAAATCAACCCTTAAATAAATATATAATTAAATACTAAAATTTTCTTGACAAAATACCATAAAATATTATTTTTTTAAGGCTCATAAAATCTCATAAAATATTTTTGGCTCAAAAGTTGATATCTTATCCGTCCACGGTCCCGTCTACGCGATCAAATCAATAAAATTCTTAAAAATTTAGAAATTATAAAATCACGGGTTAAATGCTAAAATAAATTTAAATCATGCATATAATTCACATAATAACACATAAATGTCATTTAACCCAAATATAAATTTTTAAATAATTATTTTCCCTAATTATGCAATGCGAATTTACGTATTAAAATTTTCGGGTGTTACATCCAAAAAGTGGGGTAATTACCAAGAGAAGAATGTTGAAAGTGGTCAAAATGATAAATCAATGAATTCAAATAATGGGTGCTATAGATGTGGAGATAAAGGGCATTGGTATTGTCGTACATCGAAACACTTTGTTGATCTTTATCAAGTATCAAAAGAAAAGGCAAAGGATGCTGAGACTAATTTTATGTATCAAGGTGATGATTTAAGTCCAGACCCATCTCTGTCCGCACATTTTGACGTTTTTGATTTTTTGATGATCCGGAAAGGAAAATTGATCATTTGATTGGAGATTGAAGCGTGCAAAATTATTGAATAATTTGTTTATTGTTTATTTGGTTATTTCGATTTAAGTTTGATTTATATTTATGAGTTATTTAGGACTTTTGGTTTATTAGGTTGGTTTGATTATATTTATATTTAATTGTTTTTATCATTAATAAAATTTATTTGTTTTTATTATGAATAAAATATTTTATTTTTATGGATTCTATTATTGTGAGTAGAATATGGATTTTGGACATGAAATCAATAGAGATTTATGTCGTGTTGACAACGCAATTTTTGAAAGTACAAGCTTTATTGAAAGCTCTAGAAAAGTAAATATTATATGGAGAGACAAATTGTGTTACTCTCTCCTAAGTGTTGGGGATTGGATGTGTATGTAGAGGTGGTAGAGGTGAATACACACTCTTAAAATCTTTCATTTGAAACGCAAAGTGTTGAGTAAATGTTAGTCCACTCAATCGTTTTTCTCAACTTCCTGAGTTGTGTGAGAAACTTGAAATTAAGTGCGGAAAGAGCTGACAAACTTAGGTGATATTGACCGAAAATAAGGTGCAGTTCTTGTAAAGTAAATAACACAGAGTTTATGGAAGTTTGAAGGCAATATCCTTCTACGTGTCTCCCCTTCTTCCACACAGGAAAGAATTTACTAGAAGACTTTGGTAATTACAACGTCTTGCAATTCACCCACTCCAATATTAGGACTTATACACTGCCCAATATGGAACTCTTAGATTTCACAAGGATAAGATTCTAAGTTCTTATCAAACTTCTCTTGAACTCTTGATGATAATGACTGAGTTCTTTAAATTCAGATTCTTCTCAAATCCTTTGATTCAGCTCGTATTCTTCAATAGATGACTGGATTTGAGTAACCCTTGAAAGATCTTCAAAAGATCATATATGATATCTGTTAAGTGAGGGTTGTAGTGAGCAAGTAGTATTTGGATAAGTACGAGTGCTCAAGAAGATAACTCATAGAGTGCTTTTGATAATCCTTCGGTTGTATCTCTTGCTTCCTTGAGTCTTTTCTCTTGCTTTCGTTTGGCTATAAATACTGAAGAGTAAGTGCATAGATACCCATTCTGAGTTTTGAAAACCTTCTGTACTTAAGTAAAGAATGCCTGCGCAACGTGTTCTTGAAGTGGAATTTTACTCAGAGGTGCTTGCATCTCGCAAGCAGGCGTACGAAGATCATGTATTCCATGTTGTGTTGGAGACATGGCTACAGGTAGATAGTCTGTAACACCCGGTATTTTTAATACGTAAATTCGCATGCATAATTAGGGATTTATTTATTTAAAGTTTTAGATTTATGGGTTAAATAATTATGTGAAATTTTTTGTGCATGTTTTAAGTTATTTTTAAGCATTTAACCCATAATTAGTGATTTTTCATGATTTATGGAAATTTAATTATTTTATCGCGTAGACGGGACCGTGGACGGACGGGATGACAACTTTCTATCCAATTTATTTCATGAGCATTTTTAGAGCCCAAAAATATTATTTTGAGTTTTATTTCCTCAAAATTATCAGTATTTAATTTTATATAATTTTAGGAATCCATTTTTATCCAAATTTAGCCAAAATAATGACTTTTTACTATCTTTAAAATTCCCTTAATTATATATTTCGGGATTTTATTAAAGTTATCAGATTTTAAATATTATTTAGAGTTTTTAAGTTATATATATTGTATATTTAAAATCCTTATTAATATTTTAATTATTCTAAACCTTATTTTATTCTAATTAACCTAAACCTACCCCAAAATCTTACGTTAAATCTTTCAGCCGCCACCCCCTCCCTTCTTCATCATCTTCTTTATCGGCCATCACCCCCTAGGACTCCATAGCCACGTTTTTGAAGCTCCAAGTCAATTTGTCCTCGCCCCGTCGTCCCGGAATCGTTCCACGCACCTTCTTCTCTTCTTTTAACGGTGCAAGGCATGTCTCTTTTCATTTTAATGTGCCATATCAGAGTTATACGTGTGTGTGTGCGTGAGCATCAGTTTACTTCAAGAATTTTCAGAAAAACAAGATTTGTTATGGTTTTATGCGTTCGTTCTTGTGATTCTTGATCATATTCATGATTTTCTTAGCCATGGTTCACGTTTTTAATTGCATGGCTTGGTCCAGGGGCTAGGGCTCGGTCAAGGGGTGTCCTAGGGTGCCTTGGGGTTGAGCAGGAGCAGCTGGTTTGGACTGGTGTGGGCTGGGTTTGATCTGATGCATGGTTTGGTCAAAGGAGTCGGAAGTTTAGGGTTTTGTGGAAGGTTGGATCGGTCAGGGTCTAGGGGCCATGGCTCGGGTTGAGCCATGGTGGGTTAGCACCGCCCAGATGTGGGCTACGTTTGGGCGGCAGCGCTCCGGCCAGGGGTGGCCGGAGCTGGCCGGCAGCAGGCCAAGAAGGCCTGCTGCTCGCGGCCGTGGAGGGCTGGGAAAGGAGGGGGTCGGGTTTTGGGCTGGGGCTGGGTCTGGGTCGGGTCTGTAGGGTAGTGGGTCGGGTCAGGTAGGTCCGGGTCAGGGTTAGGTGGGCCGGGCTCGAGTATTTTAATTTTTAAATATATGATGTTTTTAATTGGTTTTTGGGCCAATTAATTAGAAATAAAATTATTTGGGCTTCCAAATAATTTTATTTGGGCTTTTTAAAATTATTTTTAAGTTAGCCCAATAAATTTTATGGGCTCGTGGGCCCATAGGAATTTTTGGACCATTCAGTGTATTTTTGGGTCAGTCTAGAATTTTATTGGGTTTAAGTAAGTTAATGGGCTTAAATATTTTTATTTAGGCCCAATTAAGTTTAATTAAGTTATTTGAGCTAAGATATGATTATTGGGCTTTTATTTAAGTTAATGGGCTTAGAGTGAGTGACCAGCAGTCTGGACCAACCCATGAAAAATAAATAAGTCCGAAATATATATTTAATTATTTTTATGCATAAAGTCTATTTTAAGTATAAGTATATTATATTATAAAAAATTAATTAAATATATATTACGGACATATTTTCAGTGCATGCATTCATGAAATAATTTTTTATGCATGATTTAATGTCTAAGGTTGAGCATAAGAAAATAATTTTATGTTGGAAGTTGAAGTAGTGTGACAATTTAAGGGGGATTCGTCCCCATATGTGAACTATTGAAGGGCAGTTTACTGCCAATTTAAGAGGTGATTCGTCACCGCCACGTACGTTGGTTTCCACGCTGATCAGTATTTAATGTATGTATGGTTACACTATGGATACGACCTTTCGATGTTAGAAAATACTTTGCTCAACAATGTTTATGTATTATTATGATATTCAAGTTTAATTTAAGTTTATGTTATGTTCATGATATTTTTAAGCATGCTCATTCATGTATATGTTATGTATTAGTATTAAAGTGATTTAAATTATTTTAAACCCTTGTTATGTTAGCATGTTGGGCCTCTAGGCTCACTACACTGATATGGTGCAGGTGAGTACGTAGAGGAGGATGTAGTACCCACCGGCGGCGAGGACCTATGAGCGGACAAGTAGTAACCCCGTGACCGTTGTCTGAGTCTACGTCATGTTTTGAATATTTTTATCGTGTTATACATTTTTATTTATTTTCAGTGGTGGATATTATTACTCATCTTATTTAAATATTTTCAGTGCATGCAAATTTTATTTATTTTGCTTATGTCAGTATTTTATTAAATGTTAGACTCAGATATTTAATTTATTAAAGGTTGCATTTTTATTTAACTTATTTATTTTTAAATCTATTTATTCTGTGCATATATGTATGGGCATGTATGTACATATTTTTACTTAGTAAGTATATATATATAAAAAAAAAAATTTCCGCATATTTATTTATATTTAGAGAGTTAGGGTCGTTTCATAGTCTGCAGAGCTTTATAGTTGCTCCTATCTTTCATGCTTCTCCAGCTACTATCCGCCGCTTCAAGGAGAGGGAAGGTCACTATAGGCAGTTGCTTAACATCACCAACCGTGAAGTCATCTTTGAGCCTGAGAATGTCCTTTGCCTCGTGCTTTTCATAGAGAGTGAGGAACTGAGAAAGATTTGTATCTCTAACAGCTATGTAAGATCTGTCATCCCAGGGCTTATCCTGTGGATGAATAGGTGGAAAAAGAGATTGAAAATGTAGCAAGTGTTATTTAAATAAAGTTGTTAACTCTAAGTGTTGTACATCTTTGTGTGTGAGATTGTGTTTTTACTTAAGAATAAGTGATAATCAATAAGAACTAACTTTATGCATAAATGAATAATGCAATAACAAGTTCTCTCTAAGAATGTGCTTGGTGAATATATCTGCTGCTTGTTGATCTATAGAGATATATTCCAGCTCGATCTCCTTCTTCAGCACATGATCCCCGATGAAATGATGACATGCATAAATGTGTTTTGTTCTTGAATGCATCATCGGGTTGAGGGTAATAGCAATTGCACTTGTGTTGTCACAGAATATTGGTGCTTCACTCGATCGGATTCCATAATCGCGGAGTTGTTACTGAATCCAAAGTATTTGTGTGCAACAACTTCCGGCGGCTAATTATTCTGCTTCAGCGGTTGAGGTAGCAATAGATGTTTGCTTTTTACTAAACCATGAAATTAAACGGTCTCCATGAAATTGGCAAGATCCACTGGTGATTTTCCTATCAATCTTGCAACCTGCATAATCTGTATCTGAATAGCCAATTAAGTTAAATCTTGAGTCCTTGGGATACCAAAGACCCACATTAGAAGTGCCTTTTAGATATTTAAGAATGCGTTTTGAGGTAATTAAGTGTGATTGATTAGGTGCTGCCTGGAATCTAGCTCATAAACAAAATGCAAACATAATATCTGGTCGACTATTAGTAAGATAAAGTAGAGATCCGATGAGTCCTTGATACATAGTTACCTCTACTGGTGCTCCTGATTCATCTTTGTCAAGTTTAATGGTTGCACTCATAGGAGCAGATGCGGTCGAGCAATTTTTCATTCCAAACTTCTTGATAAGTTCCTTAGCATATTTGGCTTGATTTATAAATATCCCCTTATCAAGTTGTTTAACTTGTAATCCAATGAATAAGGTTAACTCGCCCATCATGCTCATCTATTGTTCCTGCATGAGCTTAGAAAATTTCTCGCATAATCTGGGGTTAGTTGACCCAAATATTATATCATCCACATAAATTTGAACGAGCAATATATGACCTCCTTTGGAAAATTTAAATAAAGTCTTATCAACCGTTCCAATCTCAAAGTCATGATTGAGTAAGAATTGGGATAAATTATCATACCATGCTCTGGGAATCTGTTTCAAACCGTAGAGAGTCTTATCAAGTTTAAAAACATAATCAGGTGTAGTAGGACTTACAAACCCTGGAGGTTCCTCTATGTAAACTTCTTCCTCAAGTAATCCATTTCGGAATGTTGATTTGACATCCATCTGATACACTTTGAAGTCTTTGTAAGCAGCATAGACTAGGAATATGTGGATGACTTCTAGTCGTGCGACTGGAGCAAAAGATTCATCGAAGTCAATCCCTTCCTCTTGCCTGAATCCCTGAGCAACAAGTCTAGCTTTATTTTTAATAACTGTTCAATGCTCATCTTGTGGGGACCTCGGGTTGCTAATCATATCTTAGGGCAATTAATGAACAATTAACATTCATTAAACATCAATTAAATAAACCAAGAGCAAAGTAAAATTTTTTTTTTTTTAATAAAAACAGTGCCTCGCTCGATCGGGGAAAAACACCCGATCGAGCGGGCTTCAACACCCTTCTCTCGGTCTGGAAACATTTTGGCCTCGCTCAATCGGGTAACTTCCTCCGATCGAGCGAGCCAAATTGCCTGATTCTTTGTTTTGAACAAAATAGGGCCACGCTCGATCGGGGATAATCACCCGATTGATCGGGCCTGTTTTCCAGAAAAATTCAGCAGCTACATTTTGCTGTCAAGAATTGGTGTCATCCATTCCAATCACCAAACTCGATCCAAAACATGATATATAGGTTCCAAATCATGCATATAAACATAACCAAGGTCTCAAACATCTATCAATGCATTCATTACATCGAACAAGTCGCTAAAGAACGATAAACGACATAAACTATCTCAAGTTTCATACATGTATTTTAAAACCAACAAGTTCTAAGGTTTGATGCTTCTAGATCTCAAGACTTCATCTACAACCTGAGTCCTCACATTCTAGACTCTCTCTCAGCTGTCAATGACGTCGATGATCAACTCCTGCCCTCTCTATTGTCATGCACACATACAAAACAAGACAACAGCTGGATAAACTCCGGTGAGAACAATTCTCAGTATAACCAACATATATAGAAAGCATTAAATAAATCATATCAACTCTATTTAAAACTCGACTCAACAAATAGAGTAATTAACGCTTTGCATAAGAACTGATTCATATAACTTCGAGGCCATCAAGATTCATAAATGATCTTGACATGGATATCCATCTAAAGAGTTCGTAACCGACTCGCAAATAAGGTTAACAACAACTTTGGCATAGAATCAATTCAATATAGCATCATATCAACTCAAATTTAAAGATCCACTACCTGAGATGGATCGACAACATCACAATCAAATCGAAAACATAAAAAAGTATGTGGTTTTTGCGGGCCAACTCAAGAATAGTCGTTCTTGAGTTTCAAAGTCCCTACTTCACGATGTCGTCATTATACCTTCGTTTATCTCAATTCTGAACTCTTCAAATCTGAAAGATACAATCAAAATATATATATCAAACTTCATTCCAATCTATCGTATCAAAATTGAGGCGAAAACATCATAAGATCATCAATCAATCTTATTTCAAACCTCAATCAACCTTCTTCGGTACAAAGTCGATGTCTTGATTCGTTGGCCATCCAAACTCAACTAAAACTGAAGAATAAAAATGCTATAACATTCACAACATCTAGATAACAACTTAAACTCAGATATAAACCATCAAAACAGTCTAAAAACTCGATTCGACGGCATAACGATTGAAAATCGGTAACCGACGTAATCCCGAAATCATTTCTAACTTCACTTCAATCATTCGTACAACATATATCAGCTACCATATCATCAAACTCTTCATAATATCAGCTATAAACAACAATCATAAGCTGGAATCATGCTTGGACACGTTTAATACAAACTCCTCAATCCAGTTTCGAGATAGAATCGCATAAACGTCGATAAACATAATCAAAAGCTTAAAATCTGATCTCTGCCAAAAACTGATTTCGAAATCCATATAAAACATCATAAAACTTACACGAGATTGAAGCCCTCATTGCAAGGATTCCAGAACAATTTACGGAATCGAAATCGGATAACCGAAGCAAAAGTTACGAGGATTTAAAGATCAAAATTTCAAAGCAAAATGAAGAAAATGGATTTCGGCTTTGCTCTCTTTGGAAAATTCTGAAAGCTTATGCTTATTACACGTATGCATGCTGATGAAGCAAATAAAATCTGATAACTTTCAACCAAAATTGTAATTTAGCCCCTCAAGTCTTCAATATTTGCAATTTGGTCCTCGGCCCTTAATTTAATTCAATTTCAATCCTAAATAATTTAAGAATATTAGAATTTAAATCGAAAATCTAAATATTCCCAAATTAAATATACTCGGATTAAAATCAAATTAAGTTCGGATTAATATTAATTAATCCCGGGCCTTACATTTCTCCCCCACTAAGACATGAGTTCGTCCTCGAATTCATAAACAGTATAGATATGCAACTGCATGCTCATAAGAATAAAGAATAACTGAAAACTGAATAAGAACTCACATCAGTGAAATAGATAAGGAAATCGTTGCTTCATATCTTATTCGACTTCCCACGTCGCCTCTTCAACTCCGTGTCGACTCCATTGAATCTTCACCAATGGAATAGTCTTCATTTGGAGTTGTTTTGTTCTTCTATCGAGAATCTGAATAGGTTGTTCAAAATAACTAAGAGTGTCATCCAACTCAGCTTCATCAGATCGAATCACATGAGACATATCAGATATATACTTCCTCAACATCGATACATGAAAGACATCATGTATTCCAGATAAAGACATAGGAAGAGCGAGTCGATAAGCTAGATTGCCTATCTTCTCGAGAATCTCATACGGCCCAATATACCTCGGAGATAATTTTCCTCGTTTACCAAATCGAACGGTGCCTCTGAACGGTGAAATCTTCAGAAACACTTTATCTCCCTGACCAAAAGATAATGGCCATCGTCGTATATTCGCATATCTGGTCTGTCTGTGCTGTGCTGTTCTCATTCTCTGCTGTATCAGTTTCACCTTTTCCGTCATCTGTCTGATCATATCTGACCCTAACTCAGGTACCTCAGAAACATCATCCCAATACAAAGGCGATCGACACTTCTTCCCATATAACGCTTCGAATGGTGCCATCTCTATACTCGTCTGATAACTGTTGTTATAAGAAAATTCCACGAGTGGTATAGAATTTTGCCATGTAACACCAAAATCAAGTACTACAGCTCTAGGCATATCCTCAAGCGTTTGAATAGTTCGTTCAGATTGACCGTCAGTTTGAGGATGATAAGCAGTACTCAAATGTAAGCCCGTACCAAGAGCTTCCTGTAGGCTATGCCAAAAGTGCGAAGTGAATCTCGGATCTCGGTCAGAAACTATTGACTTTGGCACACCGTGTAATCTTACCACTTTACGAATATAAAGATCTGCCATTTGATCATGACGATAAGTCATTCGATAGAAAATAAAGCATGCAGATTTCGTCAATCCGTCGATGATCACCCAAACAGCATCGCATCCTCGAGATGATCGTGGCAACTTCGTTACAAAGTCCATGGAAATGTGATCTCATTTCCATTCAGGAATCGATAAACTCTATAATAAGCCCCCTGGTTTCTTTCTTTCAGCCTTCACCTATTGGCAATTCAAACATTTAGATACAAATTCAGTCACATCAGACTTCATTTGTTTCCACCAGTACTGATTCTTCAAATCGTTGTACATCTTTCTACCTCCAGGGTGAACACTAAAGCGACTGCAATGAGCTTCTTTTAAAATATTCTGTCTCAAGTCTGCAATATTGGGAACAACTATTCGGTTATTCACATACAAGATATCATCGTCACTAACCTTGTACTCAGACTGATGTCCTAATCTGATCATCTCAATCGATTTCTGCACATTCTGAACGACTTTCTGCGCTTCTTTGATATGAATCAGTAATTCTGGTTCAGCACTGATTGCATAAACTCGCATCGGCCTTATATCTGTCTCAAATACATACCCAAAAATACAACAATCTTCAATCAAATTAGATACACCTACCGTAGACAAGGATAAAGCACACATTTTTCTACTCAGGGCATTTGCTGCTGCATTAGATTTACCTGGATAGTATTTGATTTCACAATCAAAATCCTTCAATAAATCAAGCCATCGTCGTTGTCTCATATTCAATTCGGATTGTGAGAACAGATACTTCAGACTTTTGTGATCAGAAAAGATTTCAAATTTCTCGCCGTATAAATAATTTCTCCAGATCTTTAATGCAAAAACAATTGCAGCCAATTCAAGATCATGAATCGGATACCTTACTTCATGTGGTTTCAGTTGTCGAGAAGCATAAGCGACAACATGTCCTTTCTGCATTAAAATACATCCCAAACCCTGGTGAGAAGCATCACAATAAACAACAAAATCACAAGTACCTGTAGGGATTATTAAAATCGGCGCTGTAGTCAATCTCTTCTTTAGTTCGATAAAACTTTTTTCACACGCCTCAGAACAAATAAATGGTGCATTCTTATGTGTAAGCTGTGTAATAGGCTTCGCTATCGATGAAAAATCTCAAATGAATCGACGGTAATAACCAGCTAAGCCCATAAAACTTTGAATTTCTGGCACAGATGTCGGTCTCTGCCAACTAATCACAGCTTCAACCTTACTCGGATCAACATAAATGCCATCTCCTGAAATTATATGACCAAGAAAAACAACTTTCTGCAACCAAAACTCACATTTGGATAACTTGGCATACAATTTCTCTTCTCTTAATGTTCTCAATACAGTTCGGAGATGATCCGCATGTTCACACAGATTCTTAGAGTAAATCAAAATATCATCAATAAAGATAATCACAAAGTCATCTAAATATCTTTGAAATACTCTATTCATCAATCCCATAAAAACTGCTGGTGCATTCGTTAGACCAAAAGGCATGACTATGAATTCATAATGGCCATACCTGGTTCTAAATGCAGTCTTAGGAATGTCTTCATCTCTAACCCTCAGTTGATGATATCCGGATCGTAGATCAATCTTCGAATATACTGACGATCCCTGCAATTGATCAAATAAATCATCGATACGAGGTAAAGGATAGCGATTCTTTACCGTTGCTTTGTTCAATTACCGGTAGCCAATACATAATCTCATCGATCCATCTTTCTTCCTAACAAATAATACCGGAGCACCCCATAGGGATACACTCGGTCTGATATATCCTTTGGCCAACAAATCTTCGAGTTGGTCTTTCAGTTCTTTCAGTTCAATCGGTGCCATTCGGTAAGGTGCTTTAGATATCGGTTGTGTACCTGACATCAATTCAATACCGAAGTCTACCTCTCTGTACGGTGGCAATCCCGGAATCTCGTCAGGGAATACATCCGCAAACTCATTCACCACTGGTAGATCAGTCAATTTCGGACTAGTCTTTAGTACATCAACTGCATAGATCAGAAATCCCTCGGCTCCTTTCTGTAAAAAATCAGTCATAGCAATAAAAGATATCAAAGGAATTCTGGCTCGTGATCCTTTACCATAGAATTTCCATTCATCAGTCATATCAGGTTTGAATTTCACAATCTTCTGAAAACAGTCCACTGTTGCTCTGTACTTGGTTAACATATCGATACCGATTATACAGTCAAAATCAGACAAACCAAGAACGATACAGTCAAGCTCAACTTCATTACCTTCGTACTGTAGTACACAGTTTCTAACAGACTTCACTGATACTATACCTTTTCCCAACGGTGAAGATATAGATACTACAGTAGTTAATGACTCAACAGGCAATGAATACAACGTAACAAAGTGTTCAGATATGAAGGTATGCGACGCACCCGTATCGAATAAGATATAGGCAGGATAACCATAAAGAGAACAGTTACCTGCAATCACATCGTCTGGTGCCGCTTATGCTTGCTCTTTAGTCAATGCAAACACTCTTGCTTGTTGCCTCGGAGGTTGATTCACTGACTGACCTCCTCCTCCTCCTGCTGCTCTACCCTGTACAGCTGGTTGTGGTTGAAATGAATGAACAGAAGATGCAGATTGACCCACCGGTCTTGATGATCCAGTACCCTGTGCACCTTCAGAACCTCATTGTGGACACACCCTTGCAAAATGTCCCATCTTGTTGCAAATGTGGCAGCTTCCAAATACACCTCGGCATTGTTCATTGGTATGGCGACCACCACACTTGGTGCAATATACATCGGACCTCTGTCCAGCTCGAGACTGTCGAGATCCACTGGAACTAGAAGAGCTACCACCAGGATGTTTAAACTATTTCTCTTTGCCCTTGAAGAAATTTTTCTTTCCACTACTACTACCTCCAACTTCAAATCGAGGTGGTGGTGGAATCTGTGGCTGCTCTTGCGGCTGTCTCACTAGCTGTGGCACAAACTGTGCTCCTCTTTGTCTCAATATCCCTGCTTCAGCTCCCTTTGCACGATTCAGAGCATCGGCAAAGGTATTCGGTCTTCCCGAATTTACAAGTGTGAACACATCAGGATTCAAGCCATTGATAAATTGATCGGCTTGAGCTTCATCACTAACAGCAATATGTGGAGCAAACTTCAACAAGCTAGTGATTTTTGCAACATATTCCTCAATATTTAACTGTCCCTGTTGTAAACTTGCAAAATCTGCTCCTTTGTCCTTGCGATAAGACACAGGAAAGAAACGCTGATAGAAAGCAGTTTGAAATACAGACCAGGTAATAACAGTACCTTGTTTTTCCAATGCTCTCTTCGTCGCTATCCACCAACTATTGGCAAGGCCATGTAGTTGATGAATCACAAGTCTGACACGATGATCATCTATATAGTCGAGGGACTCGAATAACGGCTCAATATCTTCCAACCAATTCTCACATTCCACAGCATTCTCAGTTCCTTGCAATTTCGGTGGTTTGAATGACTGAAATCGTTTCAGAAGTTTCTCCATCGGATTAGCATCACTAAACTCATCAGTAGAAGTACTACCCTGTCCATGTTCAGTTGCTGTCACTGGGACCTGTGCAGCATTTGTCTGTTCTGGTTCATTCACTGCCAATGGTTGTCTAACCCTCGGTGCTGGTCGGGGAGGCATATCTGATAATCAAATAGATTAGTGCACAGTTCATCATATCATAACACATTTCTGTTTCAGTCTCCCTTTGATTAGCACAATTATGCCTTCTCAAGAGATCGAGTTCTGATTCATACTCATTCAATACATGTTATTACTTTAATCAGATAATCAGATAACATATACTTCAAAACACTGCATGACATATTCTTCGCAAATTATCACAGCATCATGTGACAATTTAACATCTGTAATCAATGAATCATATAGCATACAAGTATGAAAACAATAAATAAATCAAAATAAAAGACTCGATCTACCCCGCTCATCTATTCTCAGTCCGAGAAACTTAATGCTCTGATACCACCTGTTATGGGGACCTCGGGTTGCTAATCACATCTTAGGGCAATTAATGAAAAATTAACATTCATTAAACATCAATTAAATAAACCAAGAGCAAAGTAAAATTTTTTTTTTTTTTAATAAAAACAGTGCCTCGCTCGATCGGGGAAAAACACCCGATCGAGCGGGCTTCAACACCCTGCTCTCGGTCTGGAAATATTTTGGCCTCGCTCGATCGGGTAACTTCCTCCGATCGAGCGAGCCAAATTTCCCGATTCTTTGTTTTGAACAAAATAGGGTCGCGCTCAATCGGGGATAATCACACGATCGATCGGGCCTGTTTTCCAGAAAAATTCAGCAGCTACATTTTTCTGTCAAGAATTGGTGTCATCCATTCCAATCACCAAACTCGATCCAAAACATGATATATAGGTTCCAAATCATGCATATAAACATAACCAAGGTCTCAAGCATCTATACATGCATTTATTACATCGAACAAGTCGCTAAAGAACGATAAACGACGTAAACAATCTCAAGTTTCATACATGTATTTTAAAACCAACAAGTTCTAAGGTTTGATGCTTCTAGATCTCAAGAC
The DNA here is from genome assembly GCF_033568475.1 of Henckelia pumila. Classification (NCBI taxonomy): domain Eukaryota; kingdom Viridiplantae; phylum Streptophyta; class Magnoliopsida; order Lamiales; family Gesneriaceae; genus Henckelia; species Henckelia pumila. The sequence goes on from NC_133121.1 coordinate 45,609,745, forward strand.
TTCATCTACAACCCGAGTCCTCACATGCTAGACTCTCTCCCAGCTGTCAATGACGTCGATGATCAAATCCTGCCCTCTCTGTTGTCATGCACACATATAAAATAAGACAACAGCCGGATAAACTCCGGTGAAAATAATTCTCAGTATAACCAACATATATAGAAAGCGTTAAATAAATAATATCGACTCTATTTAAAAATCGACTCAACAAATAGAGTAATTAACGCTTCGCATAAGAACTTATTCATATAACTTCGAGGCCATCAAGATTCATAAATGATTTTGACATGGATATCCATCTAACGAGTTTGTAACCGACTCGCAAATAAGGTTAACAGCAACCTTGACATAAAATCATTCAATATAGCATCATATCAACTCAAATTTAAAGATCCACTACCTGAGATGGATCGACAACATCACAATCAAATCGAAAACATAAACAAGTATGTGGTTTTTGCGGGCCAACTCAAGAATAGTCGTTCTTGAGTTTCAAAGTCCCTACTTCGCGATGTCGTCATTATACCTTCATTTATCTCGATTCGAAACTCTTCAAATCTGAAAGATACAATCAAAATATATATATTAAACTTCATTCCAATCTATCATATCAAAATCGAGGCGAAAACATCATAAGATCATCAATCAATCTCATTTCAAACCTCAATCAACCTTCTTCAGTACAAAGTCGACATCTTGATTCGTTGGCCTTCCAAACTCAACTGAAACTGAAGAATAAAAATGCTATAACATTCACAACATCTAGATAACAACTTCAGCTCAGATATAAACAATCAAAACAGTCTAAAACTCGATTCGACGGGTAGCGATTGAAAATCGGTAACCGACGTAATCCCGAAATCATTTCTAACTTCACTTCAATCATTCGTACAACATATATCAGCTACCATATCATCAAACTCTTCATAATATCAGCTATAAACAACAATCATAAACTGGAATCATGCTTGGACACGTTTAATACAAACTCCTCAATCCGGTTTCGAGATAGAATCGCATAAACGTCGATAAACATAATCAAAAGCTTAAAATCTGATCTCTGCCACAAACTGATTTCAAAATCCATATAAAACATCATAAAACTTACACGAGATCGAAGCCCTCATTGCAAGGATTCCAGAACAATTTACGGAATCGAAATCGGATAACCGGAGCAAAAGTTACGAGGATTTAAAAATCAAAATTTCAAAGGAAAATGAAGAAAATGGCTTTCGGCTTTGCTCTCTTTGGAAAATTCTGAAAGCTTATGCTTATTACACGTATGCATGCTGATGAAACAAATAACATCTGATAACTTTCAACCAAAATTGCAATTTAGCCCCTCAAGTTTTCAATATTTGCAATTTGGTCCTCGGCCCTTAATTTAATTCAATTTCAATCCTAAATAATTTAAGAATATTAGAATTTAAATCGAAACTCTAAATATTTCCAAATTAAATATACTCAGATTAAAATCAAATTAAGTTTGGATTAATATTAATTAATCCCGGGCCTTACACATCTAGATTGTTGTGAAAGACCCATCTTGTTCCAATAGTGTTTTGATTGTTGAGACGAGGGACTAGGTTCCAGACTTTATTTCTGGTGAATTGATTAAGTTTTTCTTGCATTGCCTCAATCCAGCTTACATCTAGTAATGCCTCATCGATCTTTTTGGGTTCTAGTTGTGAGATGAATGTTGCATGCAATAGTTCATTAATCATTTGCTTTCGAGTTTTAAGAGGAGCAGAAGGGTCACCTATGACCAACTCGGGTGTATGATCTTTGTTCCACTAAATTATGGTCCAAGAGGATCTGTATTTGATATTGTGGGACTTCTTCTTCAACTCTTATGTTAGTGTCTCTGGGTATATCTTCTTCGACCGGTGTTATTTCATCTCGCCTGGTCTGTTCTTCATTAATGGGAATTTGAGCGATTGAGGGCTCTTGATCCGGTCGTCTAGGACAGTCCTCACTATCACTATCGTTCATGATGTTGGTGCTTTCCAGTCTGTTAGTAAGATCATTTAAATTTGATTGTGGCTGGTCTGCACATACAGTAGATTCATAAAAAATAACATGAATGGTTTCTTCGATCGTTAGTTACTTATTGTTAAACACTCGATAAGCTCGACTAACTGAGGAATATCCAATGAATATGCCTTTATCTGCTTTGGCATCAAAGGCTGTCAAGTGATGTTTGCCATTGTTGTGGATAAATCACTGACATCCAAAAATTTTGAAATATGATACATCAGGTTTTGTGTCATTCCAGATCTCATATAGTGTTTTGTTGTGTCTTTAGCTAATCATCGATCAGTTCTGAGTATAACAAGCTGTATTTACTGCCTCAGCCCAAAGTATTTGAGAAACATTTGAATCAGCAATCATAATTCTAGCTGCTTCTTTTAAAGTGCGATTTCTTCGCTCAGCAATACCGTTTTGCTGTGGTGTTCTAGCATCAGATAAATCATGTCTGATTCCCTGATCATCTAAATAGAATTTGAGGTTTTTATTTAAAAACTCGGTACCTCTGTCACTTCTGATTCAATTTATCCCAGTAGATTTCTCATTTTGCAAACGTTTTAAAAGTTTTATCAAGTGAGGGAGGTTTGGTCTTTTGAGGACAAGAAGATTACCCATGTAAAACGAGAGTAATTATCCACTATGACCAGGGTGTATCCCATTGCCCCTAAGCTTTTGACTGGTATAAGACCAAAAAGATCCATGTGCAGTAGGTCTAAGAATTTGAAAGAAGATATACAACCTTTTGTTTTAAAGGTGGCCTTCACTTGTTTTCTTAGATGACAAGTAGAAAAAATCTGATTTTTATGAAAACCTCCTTTGGGCAAGCCAGTAACCAATTCATGTTTGCTCAAGTTGGAAATGAACTTAAAGTTGAGACGATTTAAATGCTTATGCCACAGCCAATGCTTATCACTCTGAGAAATAAAGGATGTAGGAGATAATAATGGTTGTTCACATTGCCAGTTTATCCTATAGGTGTTTTTTTTCTCTTATTCAAGTTAACATAATATCACCTTTACTGGATTTGATTGTATAGGTTTGCTTTTGGAATTCAAAACTATGACCATTATCACAAAGTTGACTTATACTAATCAAGTTGTAGCACAGATTGACAACAAGTAGTACATCATTAATGATGATATTACCATGGGTAATCTTACCCTTAGCCACAGTTCTACCTTTCGAGTTATCACCAAATATGATTTTTGGTCCTTTTTAGTGCACAATCTCAGTTAGTAGATCTTTGTTTCCTGTCAAATGCCGAGAGCATCCACTATCCAAATATCATGTAGTCCTTTCGACTGCTACTGACTTCTCGATCGGTTGTACTGTGAGAAACTGCAAGAGTGAATATTGCTTTTGGTACCCTTATCTATTTGGGTCCGACCTGGATTAGCCCTTTTGGGACCCACACGTGGACTATCTTGAATAATCTATCAGTGTGTGCATCTTGAAATGTTAGCGGTCGAGGAGCTTTATGTGTGGTTGTCTGTGCTCTAGATCTTACAGTGTGTTGTTTGGGGCTTTGATCATTGTTATTCATCCTGTAACGCTTTTGAACAGGCCTGCTATTAAAGTATTTTCTTGGTGCTTCCTGATAAACCTTATACCCAGATTGACCATGCTCATTCCTCGACTGTTTGAATCTAGATCGGTCACCCTTTCTATGATCATTTAGACATGGTTTGAGCCAAGTCTTTCCTGGCTTAGAGTCTCGAGGTTCCACGTAACCCAGTCCTCTATGCTTGACCTTGTTCTCATAGCGCATCTGCTGATCTACATTAATCTCCGGCTTATCATGTTTATATATCGTACTAGACCTGACAAATCTCATGATATTAAGATTGCCTTTTCCCATATTCGATTGAGTACTTTCCTTAGTAGAGTTGAAATCATTTGAATCATATCCCAATCCAGTCCTATCACCTGTTTGTTTTTAATTCTCGTGCATCTTACTTAATGAGATGGAAGACTGGTTCCAAGAGTTGATTGTCTTAAGCAACTTTTGATTTTCATTCAAAGTAGCTTGGAACACTCGTCTCATGTTATCATTATCAGTTGCTAGCAGACTTAGCTTTGTCCTTAGGCTGTCAAGTTTTTTTTTCCTACAAGCAGCTAGATTCACTTTACTTATCAATAAGGCTTGCTTTTTCTGTATTTACTTCCTCGAATGATATCGAGAGCTTCTGGTACTCATTTACCATCTCATGAAGTGCAGTTACAAGTTCTTCGTGTGTAAATTCATGAGAGTTAAAGTCAAGTACCTCATCTTATTCATCTTCATGTTGATAGTTGACCATGATACATTGTACCTTCTCATCGTCATCACTTTCCTCAGATGAACCGGCAGATGTGGATGATTCTGAATCAGTCTCTGCCCATTTTCTTTTTCTTTCGTCAGCTACTAGTACCTTCTATTCCCGTTTCTTTCTGAAGTTTCTCTTTTCCTCCCTTCCTTTCTTCTTCTCGAGATATGGTTTTCTTCTCATCATTTCTTGGCTTGGTACAATCTTCAATAAAATGACCTTTCTTGCCATAGTTAAAGCAAGCATGACCATCGTCTGTATGGTCCTTTTTATAGTAGGGTTTACCAAATTTTGTTTGCTTCTTACGCATAAATTTACCAACCTTTTGATGAATAGTGTCATTGCTCGTTTCTTAGCTGCTCGGCTATCTTCTTTGTTGTGGTTTCTTCACCCGGTTGACAAGTGACATTCGTGGCTAACGCCTTGGTGGGATGACAGGTTGAGGGCTCCTTTTCTGTTCTAATCCCTAGCTCAAACTCGTAAGCTTTGAGGTCTGCAAATAGATCGTGAATCTCAAGTTTGATGAGGTCTTTGGATTCCCTCATTGCTATCGTCTTGACGTCCCACTCCCTGGGTCATGCTCTCATCACCTTCAAAGTAATTTCTCGATTAGAATATGTTTTTCCCAAAGAATTAAGTTCACAAATAATGCTACTAAATCTTTCATCAAACTCAGTCATGGTTTCCCCTAGCTTCATAATGGCATTATCAAACTTCTGAATGGCAACTGTGAGTTTGTTCTCCTTGGTCTTGTCGTTTCCTTCACAGTGTTGAGTGAGTTTTTCCTAGATCTCTTTGGCTGTTGAGTACGTCTTGATTTTGCTAAACATATTCTTGTCCAGCATTTTGAAAAGAATGCCTTTGGCCACATTGTCTCTATTGTATTTCTCTTTATCTTCGGTGGTCCACTCAGATCTGTGTTTCTCTACCATCTGTGGTTCACCACTTGAAATAGCTACAACAGTATTGGCTTTAAGAATCTTCAGTGGTCCATCTGTGATGACATACCATATGTCATCAGCTTGAGCTGAGAGATATGCCTGCATACGAATATTCCAGTCATCATATTCTTCTTTAGAAAACATAGGAATTTTATTAAAAAAATGTCATGATTTAAGAGTAGATATCAGCAGTTGAGAAAATACCCCTCTCTGATACCACTTGTTGGGGATCAGATGTGTATATAGAGAGGGGGGGGGGGGTGGGGGCGGTGAATACACACTCTTAAAATCTTTCGTTTGAAACGCAAAGTGTTGAGTGAATGTTAGTCCACTCAATCATTTTTCTCAACTTCCTGAGTTGTGTGAGCAACTTGAAATTAAGTGCGGAAAGAGCTCACAAACTTAGGTGATATTGATCAGAAATAAGGTGCAGTGCTTTTAAAGTAAATAACACAGAGTTTATGGAAGTTCAAAGGCAATATCCTTCTACGTCTCCCTTTCTTCCACACAAGAAAGAATTTACTAGAAGACTTTGGTAATTACAACGTCTTGCAATTCACCCACTCCAATATTAGTACTTATGCACTGCCCAATATGGAACTCTTAGATTTTACAAGGATAAGATTCTAAGTTCTTATCATACTTCTCTCGAACTCTTGATGATAATGGCTGAGTTCTTTAAAATCAGATTCTTCTCAAATCTTTTGATTCAGCTCGTATTCTTCAATAGATGACTAGATTTGAGTAACCCTTGAAAGATCCTTAGAAGATCAGACATGATATCTGTTAAAGTGAGGGTTGTAGTGAGCAAGTAGTATTTGGACAAGTACGAGTGCTCAAGAAGATAACTCAGAGAGTGCTTTTGATAATCATTTGGTTGTATCTCTTGCTTCCTTGAGTCTTTTCTCTTATTTATAATCCAAAGATTCCAACGTCTTTATTTCTTCAATCGAGGCAGTTGTCCTTTTTGTCTAGAATATGTGGCTTATGATGCCTCAATCATCTTAAATGCATTGGTACTATATTTGTTTCTCTCTTACTCAAAAGTAGTACCTGCAATAAATGCGATTTGCCCCTTTCCAGATTTGATGGGTAACGGCTGCAGTTAAACTCTAAGATAGAATGTCTTGATGATCATTTAGAGTAACTTTCCGTCATTCTTTGTCTGCTTATAAATTCTTCAGACGACTTCATTAAATGCTTCATGACTTCTGCATTAAAGATTTCTTTTCAGACATCCGTTGAGTAGAGTCTGTGACACGCCTTTAATCGGTTGAAGCTTTATTGAGATCGTTAGACAACAGAGCGATAGACATTATCTTGAGTACTTGACCGGTAGATGTAGACTTAACTTCTTAGTCTTGTGCAGTTGATACTCTGCTTGAATGTAAGCGGTTGATGCTAGTCTTCTTTGCAAGAGGTCGATACATGTTAAAAAATGAAAAAGGCGGCAAGTACTATAACAATGATGTATTATTTTGTTATCATCAAAACTGAAGAATCCAACACTAAGTCTAAAAGAAATTTATTGAGCTTTCAAAATATCCATCGGAATGGATATCATATTGAGACTATAAGCCAAGAAGGAAAATAATATCTTTGATTACGAAAAAAATGTCGAGAAAGAAATACATTGTTGAAAAATTATCGACATTTACTTATGGTTTATACTACACAAAATAAATGTAGTGGAGACGAATGCAACGGTTAGCCAAGAAATCCATTGATATGAATATGTTTATGACTTGGAATAATCAATTGGGAAATCACAATTTTACAATAATGCGAAAAATAATAATGAAAATTCATATGGACATCAACTAAAGAAAGAGAGATTATTAATCTTAAAGAATTCTCATGTGTTGCTTGTTCTCAAGGAAAATTATAAGCCTTCACAAGCTAAAATTTGATATTGAATCACTTACATTTTAAAATTGTACAAGGTGATATTTATGGGCACATTCACCCATCATGTGAACTATTTAAATATTCTATATATCTACAAAATGGTTGCATGTGTATTGAACTATCATATCAGAAACTGATGTTTGCAATTCATACTAAGAGGATTTTATTGATAATCCTGGTGAAATTACATTTCAAACTTTTAATGACTATTTTAGCATGTCAATTAGGATAATTGTTAAACATCTTATTGCAAATGTTTTTATACAAAATGGTTTAGCAAAATTATTAATTAAGTGTCTCCAATTGATAGCTAACCATTGATAATGAGAACAAAACTCCCCAAATATTTATGGGGATATGATATTTTGTGTATAGAAACACTTATACGCATCAGATTGACTAGTTATCATGAATTTTCCCCTTTACAACTAGCTTTTGGCCAAGAGCTTAAGAATAAATTTGCATATGCGATGATTAAGGTGAAAAAATATGCGATCACCAAGTTAATTAATTTGAAATGCATCATCACATCATTTTGATTATCGGACAAATGAATGTGAACTTGAGGTTCAAGAATAGTCCATTTGCAAGGTATTGCAAATAAATTACCTGATGCATTTAATGAGAAAAATTGTAACCAAGTCACACATAATAGCTTCTAATGCTCCATCACATATTGATGTTTTGAAAGAACAGTCAAACAACGAGCTCGAATCAAGCGTGGTAGAGAAATTGAATCCTAAAATAAAAATCCATGAAAAGAAGAGGAGCAATAATATAGATGTCCATATTGAAAAATATGATTCATTAATTGATCAGTCTGAAATGTAGATGATCAAATCCTTGAAGAAGTTCAAGTACTTGAAAATGAAGAGATCTCGATAAATTATGTTAAAATGGGGAAATGATTTAATTAATTGAGAATTATTGTCGACAATAAAGTTTGCCCATGATGTGGCATTTGATTTTATGATCTAGATCATAAAACTGTTAACGAATGTCGTTGTAGACATGATTGGCCAAGTTAAAATATTGCAATACAAGAAGAGTTAAGTTTATAGAGAAACGTGAGTTTTTGGGACCTGTGGTCCAAACATTCAGGAGTAATGGATGCAATTAATTTTGATATCTTATAGGTATATGGTACAAGTGACTTATTTTATTTTAATGCTTGTGATTTGCAATTGATTAGTTATGCAGATATCTATCTGATCCGCACAAATGAAGATGACAAACTAGATGCTTGTTACTTATGATGGAACATTTATATCCCGGAGATCTATCAAGGCAATGAGGCATGCACTTCTCAACTAAATTCAACAAATTTGCTCAAGTGATAATCCGACCGAGTTTTCACCAAAATCATTGCTCACATCAACTTTTGAGAAATTGGTATACAAGATTGGAATGCGACGACTTAGAGATTTCAAGTGATGTTTCAACATGGGAGTTAATCCAAGATGCACTTTTTTTCCCTTGTTTATGATTTTTTCCACGTGATTTTTCATAACAAGATTTTTAATGAGGCAGTTAAGCAATAATGAAGGATGTTGTACTCTTTTTCCTACACTAGGTTTTTATCCCATTGAGTTTTTCCTAGTAAAGTTTTAACGAAGCACATTCGTCGAATGACATCCAAGTGGAAGTGTTACAATATTATGGATGTCAAAGATTTGGATGATCGGAGAAAATCATAATCAAATCTTCGAGAGATGGTAAAGAATCAAGATAATATCACTTCCTTGTAATATCACCATACCCGGGAATTTTTTATACCTATAAATAGGTCACTCATGTAATAATTTTGATATATTGAATTACTTGTTTTCTTTGCATAATATTATTTGGCTAGTTTCTTGCTTTCTTTTATAACACCGATATATTAAACTCAATCTAATAAAAGTAGGTATTTTGTGAGACCCTCCTCCTATTTAAAATGAAAAGTAATATTTTTAATATAAGAAGTTATATTTTTCATATGTCGGATCGAATAGAAGATTCGTCTTACAAAATTAATCTGTGGGACCGTCACATAGAAATTTTCATGATCTAATAAATCACGTGCCATACGGCACCACTAAGTGCTAATGATAAAATATCGAATGCTTATTTACTCTTGTTTTTTCCAATTTTTAGCTCAAGTTCTATAAATATTAGTTTCATGCACCATTATCTTATCCAAATATATTGATTTATTATCCTTATATTATGTATGTTTCACCATTTCATCCACAAGCCAAACGGTGCCTAGATATATTATATACCAGAGTGTAAATTTATAATAGCAATATTGACATTTTGCCGTCATAAACATTTATACTTTAAAACAGAGCTATTGGAAATTTAAAGGGTAAAAAAAATCTTTGAAGCCTAATGCAAGTTTTTAAAGTTGAGCTGCTAATTGCTATATATCACTCTGATAGTAATGTCAATAACTTTAAGACGTTCTAAGTAACATGTTCCATTCATATCTTTTAGAGAAGTGAAATTTCACTTACAGACAGTTGACAAAAATTGAGCTTCAGAAGGGACAATGGAAGACATACTTGTAAGCGACTATATATCCCTTGATCAAAAGATCCTAGCGTACAACAAAATGGTATGGATTTTAATTGGGTTGAATTAAAAGCCATCTACCCAAATGAAGTTCAGAATTTTACTGCTGCACCAGATTACTAATTAGAAGCTTCTTCTAATCGATCAAGAAACCGTTTTCGAGACGACATTTCTTGGAAAATAGAGCTGTTGTGAGTGCATGCTGCTTCAAACTTTGTCCACAGTTCCTTCTTTAAAGTGGTTTCCCCTGGTTGCTTTCCCATTCGGAAGATGCTCATGGGATCGTTTATCATTGGGGTGCTTTTGGTTATGTCAAATGTTATTAAACATGCACCTGCTATGAGGGTAACGGGCAAAAAAATTATCAAAGGAAAGTTTATATTCATGAATGAATTTTTGCGGTTCATAAAAAGATAAGTACGAAGGAAAAAAAATTTATGACCTTTCTGGTGGTAATCTTTCGTTGCTATCTGATGGTCGCCTTGATGAAAAGTTCCTTTCATGGCAGAAAAGTCAACCAGCTGATTGTGAACAGGGGAAGTTTCTTGCAGCAAGCATTGACCAGTTAGGGCGGCAGATAAAACATCATCATCAGAAGGCTCCATTATAGCACAGGTTTTTGGAGGCGAGACCATCCAATTTGGTGAATCTTCTACCAAATTTATTCGGCTTCCCAAATTATTTGCTAGATTTATTCCAAAAAGCTCAGGATACTTCAGAGCCAAGTCGTTTGAAGATTGACTATTGGAGGATTCAGAATCTTGGGACTCACTCGAATTTTGTACTTGGGCAGGGAAAGGAGTAGATATATGGACTCGCTGATTTTTCTTCTTGGAGAATTCAGATACTGGTTCGAGCAAGATGCAAGTTTTGGGGGGTGATATTTTTAGGCGTGGAGTGAGGGCAAAAATAGAGTGATTTGTTCCGGAAAATTTGGCCGGAGTAGGACACACAGTCTTGAGATTGCTGAATGCTTTAGTTGCTTCTATATCCAAAAACTTGTTTGAAGTTTGCGATGCCAAAGCAGATTCAGAAGGATTGCTGTGTAAGTTTCCGACAGATTTGAAAAGTGATACTGGATGGGCAATTTCAGTAGGTTTAGACTGTTCGAATGTGGGAACAGATAGTGCGTGACAATGTGAAGAAAAAGACTTTGTTTGAGGAAGTGGCGTGAGGAGAAACAGTTGCCTACCACCCTCTGTATTGCATTCAGCCCGCCACGACACCAAGGGAGATGGTGAGACAAGTGATTCCCACTTGGTTTGCTCTGGGCTTTCAGTGGAAGCATTTGTATCTTTTTCATGAACACAAACTTCAGTTCTTTCCATCGGCTGTTCGAGCTTAATCTCGGGACTTATAGAATGATGCGAAAATGCCTTGTGAAATCTAGTAACCCATATCTGCAAAATTACATTTCGAAACCTTAAAAAAACATAAAATGATGTTGAAGGTATCACAATATGAAAAAATCAATGAGAGGATCACCTTCAAGGAAGTTTGCATTTCAGACAGGAAATCTGCAAATAGTTTGATTTCTTTCCTCCCTTTCTTGCTCGTCAACTGGAGTGCTTGGACCACTAGTTCATCTATCTGCAATTCATACATCAACACACAAATAATGAAGTAAATGATATGATGTATCTAATAACACAGGTTGCCACATGCCAGAAATTGAAATTCCAGTTTTGGAAGGAGGAATTTCAGATTTAAAAAATTTAGATAAAGTGGTAATGCTGCATAATTCTAAAAATCTAAAATTGGTATAACTTTACACCAATTTTGAAGTATCCTACTGCAACAACATAAGAAACTTTGGTGCCACAAATTTTGGCTGCCAAAAGCCAGGATGATTATCTATTAAAGTTGCCACATTACAGACGAGAAAAAATAAAGAAGAAAAGAAAAAGAGAATTTTTTTTATATATATAAAAATAGTCTAGCTGTGATCCTCTTTTGACCAATTTCCAAAGAGACCCAAGAAGCAGTGAAATCCGCCTATATTACTAGACGGGTAACAACACCATCAAATATAAATTGTCAAAGTCAACAAAATTACATAAAGCTAATTCAATTTTAGAGAGTTCCACTTCCTCTTAAGAAGATATAAATGAAACAACATGAAACTACTGCACCAATGCAAACACAGGACACAGATCAAAACAGGGTGATGAATGCATGTTCCTTCTCAGGCATGCGTAATTCATACACACAAAATGATGCTAAGTGCTAAAAGCTAACAATCTTCAAGTCTACCAACTGAATATAAGAGAATTCAGTAAAAATTTTGCCTAGAAGAATATTTCTTTTGCATGCAGCATGTATGCACTTAAAAACCACTTCAATTTAGAAGGTATGTTTGAATTTAGTCAATAATTACAATACTCTAGCATGCAATCGTAATTGTTACGAATTGTTTCACTCTCATTGCATCCGCGGTTCGCCTCATCTTTCTCGCCCATTACTATTCGTTTGCTATCCAAACATGCATTGAAATTCAATTCTAGTGCACTTCAAATTTACTGCTCGTTTAAAGAATTCCAGATAATCCGCTACCTGTGGAATTCTGGGCCGGAAAAATGAGTTCATGAGCCACCTCAGACCGCCAGTCAAGAAAAAAAAACTATTTTAACCCTTTTACTGCAAAATTTAACCAAGTCTATGTTTTAAAAAAAACAAAAAAACCAATCAGGTGCAAATACAGTGACAACAAATACAGTAACAACACCACCCTCTAAATGTCTTATCGGTTATGTATTTTCATATTTCTATGTTAACTGTACAATTAGATCCATCGCTTTAAATGGCGGAACCACAAACAAATCTTCTTTACTATCGGCACCTTTGATTCAGAACAACTGCAATAAGTCCTGATATAGGCCCTTCCATCACAATTAAAAGAAATCGCTTTATAAACGGTACAACATTCAAAACTAAATGAACTCAGAATACTAAAAAATAGTCAACTTCATACTTAAAATCATCGAACAATTAACCAGTCAAGACTCATTCAACTCACAAAAAACCCTAGATCTCCAAAATACAACAAAGTAGTAATAATAACACAGTAAATCATAAGTTATTCGATCATATTCCACAAAGAATCGGTTCCATACCTGACGCACGAGTGCTGAGAGATCGGACTGCACGAGGAAGAGATGATCTAGCGAACCGTATTCCATAAGTTCATCAGTTTCTTGGTCGGTTTTTTGGGGGAAATTGGCTGGATTTTTAGTAGTTTTGGCATTCGAAATGTCTCGAAGTGGCTTCCTCATAGATATGGATCTCATCTTCGCTTTGTTTGCTTGCTGTTCTTGGGCATCGTATTGTGTGTGTGGGCAAACGGTAACTAATCTAATTTGAATTTCTCCATATTGGGGTTTGGTCTTCAAAATTGTAGGTACCGGGTTTTGTCTTAATTTTACGTAGTTATTTGCACCAAACACCCCTGTAAAATATTAATAATGTACGCTTTTTCTATGTGAAATTTTTATAGGCATATTCAATCATGACCTTTTAAAAAATTAGCACACGCGCCCCTTCAGATTGGGGATTGTTGCGCATGCACCCATCATGCGACTGAGCAAAGATTTTGATATTTTTTTTGCACCAAATACCCATGTGAAATATTAAAAATGCATATTTGACCCCTGTGAAAATAATTTTTAAATCTATACAACCCATAATACACAATTTTTAATAAAATCCAATTAAAAATATTTAGAAAAGATTTTTTGTTTTATTAATTTTTATTTTAAAATGTATTATCATTAATTAATTATTTTCTAAAAAATATTATTATTTTATCATGTTATCATTATTTTATTAAATTCACTTTGTATTTCCAACTTTTCCATTCAACATGCATTCATAAACAAGTATTTAAATAATTTCAAGTATCAAAATATTGAACTAAACTGATAAGTTCAAACATATTGTTTTTTCGATTTAAGACTATATATTATTGAACCAAAATTTAAATTTTTCGAGAATATGCATTGCACAATTTGTAATAAATAATAAAAAAATAACATGCTTATATAATTCTAAATCGAAAAAGTAACATTTATTAACTTATCATTTGGTTGAATATTTTGATATTTTTAGATATTTAAATCCTTATTTATGAATCATGTTTAATGAAAAAGTTGAAAACAATAAGTGATTTGATAAAATAATGATAACGAGATAAAGTAATAATTTTTTTAAAAAATAAATTAATTATAAATTATAAATTTAAAAATAGAAATAAATAAAATTAAAAATTTTTGGTACTTATCATTCACTTATCATTTTGATTTAATATTTTGGTACTTTTAGGTATTTAAATCTCGTTTATTAATGCATTTTTAATGAAGAAGTTGGAAACAATAAGAAAGTTTAATAAAAATAATGATAACAAGATAAAATAATAAGGTTCTGATTGGACATGTATTTTTAAAACATTTTTAGTGTTTTATAAGTGAAAAAATCTTAAAGTATGTGTTTGAATAAAATTTTGGTAAAATTTTTTTGAAAACTATTTTTTAAAAAGTGTTCTCCAAGTAAAGTTTTTGAAGAATACTTGAAAGGTGTTTTTAGATATATTTAGCAAGGAACTATGGAAGACAAAGATGAAAAACATGACTTTTGAAATATTAAAATGTTTTTATAAAATAGTTATCCAAACAAATATTTATTCTTAAAACAACTTTAAAAATATTTTATAAAAAGTTTTTAAAAAATACTTTTATAAAAAACGTTTTATAAATACATGTCCAAACGAAGCCTAATATTTTTTAGAAAATAATTATATAATCATAATAAATTTAAAATTAAAAATAAAATTAATAAACGAAAAATGTTTGCTAAAAATTTTATAATTAAATTTTAATAAAAATTGTGTATTATGGGTTGAATAGATTTAAAAATTATTTTCACAGGGGTCAAATATGCATTTTTAATATTTCACAGGGGTATTTGGTGCAAAAAAAAATCAAAATCTTAGTCCCGTCGCATGAAGGGCATGTGCGCAACAATCACTCATCTAAAGGGTCGAGTGTGCTAATTTTTTAAAAGGCCAGGGTTGAAGATGCCTATTAAAATTTCACAGGGAAGAAATATGCATTTTTAATATTTCACAGGGTGGTTGATGCAAATAACTCTAATTTTATCCACTAAAATAATTTTCATTCGATTTTAATAAATAAATTTTGTTCCACTTTTTTCAAATTCTTAATACGAAATCAAACCATTTTATTTCCCTTTTTTAGGTTGCATTTTGACTTCTGCAGTTTGCGAAATATATTTAATCATATATATATATATATATATATATATATATATATATATTACTAATTATTACTTTTTCTCATAATCAAAGAGCTTGTAATTTATCGTACAAGAAATACATTCGACATCCTTGTTTAAGTTCACTTCATCTCGTTAATGTTCCAAATAGAAACAAGTGCTTATAAAAAAAATTCGGAAACACACACCAATAATTGGTTCGATACTTAATCATGAAAATTTTAACCGACCAACAGCACACAATAGTCTTCAAACAAACCACTTGAAATAAGAGAAAACCAAAAACATGATGCCCACATGACATAGGCGAGTTGGTAAGGCCTGAGGTGACGTGGGAAGAAATTTTTCAGCGTTGCGGATTCGATCTTCGTGTGGAGCATATTTTCTGTTGAAATATTGTGGGGGTATGATCTGGGGGTTGGCCATGTTGCTCCCTCCCTCAGGTCTCTGTCGCTCGTTCACATCCCTCGATTTAACCCCGCATGAGCCAATGAGCCTCTGACCTATGTGAGATGGGGTCTCCTTCGGGGTGAACCCTTTTAGAAACTAAAAACATCATAATTTATAGAACTAAGTTTTATAAGGATAGTATTCCGAATTCTGAAAACTTGAATAACAACAGCAACAAAAGCAGCAACAATGATGAACAAGTCAAGGCGAGAGAATCTCTCTATCCGCAAGACGAAATTGCCCGTTAACAGTGCTTAAATGTTGGCGGCAATCGTCTCTAAGATACAACGACTTTACAATCGAGATATAGCAGCACAACAAATATCTCGATTTTCGTCGAACGAAAATATGTGTCAACTTGAATTTTGTGAGAGAGAGGGAAGAATTTGTAGAGAAATCTGATGTATCACGTTATCAGATGTTACCGATTACTTCTCTGCGTTATAATAGTCATATATATATATACTATGACTCCAAAGAACACGTTTTATGGCCTAAGGATGTGCAACCCATGACAGAAAAATTCCAAAAGAGACGCAACTTTTCGGAGCCCAGAAGGCGCGCTCGAGCGGTAATATTTTACCGCTCGGGCGCCTAACCTTTCTGTCTCGAAAAAGAAGGGTTCGCTCGAGCGGTATAAAACTACCGCTCGGGCGGCCAAACATTTCTCAAACCTTCTGTCTTGGTAGGTGAGGGCTGCGCTCGGGCGGTAAATTTCCACCGCTCGGTAAATTTCCACCGCTCGGGCGGTAGTTTATTGCAGCTCAAGCGCTCACAAACCTTTGGGACAAGCTTTTCAAGCCCATTTCAAGCCATTTATTTTGGATTATATAAGGTGAGAAATAAATTGAAGTTGTTCCAATGTGGGACAACTTTTTCTCCAATTTATTTCACCAAATTCAAATTTTTCAACACTTGGTACAAACCTTTGGGACAAGCTTTTCAAGTCCATTTCAAGCCATTTATTCCAACAATTCATTCAATATTTTTCCAATAATCCCCCACATAAATGAATTTAACGTATATTAGCATTCTCACTAGAAAATCTTTTTTTTAGTTATTGGAACATCAGGATAGGTAGCTTGTGGCTTTGAACCTACCTTAGTAAAATACTATCGGATTTACTAGTTGCATAGTAACGCGATGTCTTGAACTAGTCAACCGTTTATGTAAACCAAGTCAATAGTATTTACATAACAATACTCTAACATATTTTGTTCTCACGTTGTGTCCATTTCGGCCCTGGACCATATCTTAGATTCATAAGTGTTTCAATCAAAGCGCCCAATACTTTGCACTTATGTAGGTGATCTCCTATCAAGAGTATCCTGCGTTACACTACCTTATAGATATAGGAATCATTAAAAGAAAACTTAACCTCACCACATGTTGCATGTATGTTCTACTTGGATGTTCTAGGAATGAGCTAGGAAATATTCCAAGTATTCAAACTAATATTTATAACTTAGTTGTCCCATTGAACCAAGGTTTTGAGATCTCCAATTCTCAAGGTTGGGTTACCGCTATAAATATTTTAATTTGTGGATTTTAAGTCCATTCCTCTCAGTAGTTTGTACATTTGATCTCTATTTATACTTTTTGTAAGAGGATCCACAAGGTTTTCCTTTGACTTCACATAATCAATCGAAATAACCCCATTCGAGATCAATTGTCTAATGGTATTGTGTCTCCGATGAATATGTCGAGATTTACCATTGTACATACTACTTTGTACTCTTCCTATTGCTGACTGACTGTCACAATGAATCGTAATGGAAGACACCGGTTTATTCCAACATGGAATATCTTCTAAAAAGTTTCAAAGCCACTCGGCTTCTTCTCCAGCTTTATCTAAAGCAATAAACTCGGACTTCATAGTTGACCGAGCTATACACATTTGTTTAGAGGATCTCCAAGACACCTCTCATCTACCAATTGTGAACACATATCCACTAGTAGACTTGGAGTCTTTCGTGTCAGAAATCCAATTTGCATCACAATATCCTTCTAGGACCGCAGGATATTTTGTATACAATATTCCATAACCTGAAGTGTATTTCAAATATCCAAGCACTCTCATTAATGCTTTCCAATGATCCTCACTTGGATTACTTGTGAACCGACTAAGTTTGTTTATTGTATATGCAAGATCAGGACGTGTACAGTTAGTTAAGTACACCAAACTTCCTATCACCCTTGCATACTCCACTTGTGAAACAAGTTATCTTCTATTTTTGGCAAAATGTGTACCCAAATCCATAGGTGTTCTAGCCAGAGGACGATTTGTGGCATTAAATCGTTCAAGAACCTTTTCTACATAATGAGTTTGTGATAAAATAATTCCAGCAGGAATTCTAGAGACTTTAATCCCTAGAATAATATCACAAAATCCCAAATCCTTCATGTCAAAATGTTGTCTCAACATTTTCTTGGTTTTCACAATCAATTCATGGTTGTTTTCCATTATTAACATGTCATCTACATAAAGACAAACAATTACATATGCATTTGTAGTACCTTTAATATAGACACATTTGTCACATTCATTTATTGTGAAACCATTTCACAACATAGCAGTGTCAAACTTTTGATGTCACTGTTTAGGTGCTTGTTTAAGTTCATACAATGACTCGACAAGTTTACACACATTTTGTTCTTTTTCGGGTACAACAAACCCTTCTGGTTGTTTTATATTTTTTTTTCTTCCAAATCTCCATTCAAAAATGTAGTTTTTAACATCCATTTGGTGAATCTCAAAATCATGCAATGCAGCAATAACTATGAGAACACGAATGGATGTTATTCTAGAAATTGGAGAGTAGGTATCGAAGAAATCATATCCTTCCTTTGTCGAAAACCTTGAACCACTAGTCGAGCTTTATATTTATCTATAGATCCATCTTCTTTGTATTTCCTTTTAAGAATCCACTTGGATCCCAAAGGTTTACAACCCGGAGGAAGATCAACCAACTCCCATGTAAGATTATGCATGATGGAATCTATTTCATTTTGTATGGCTTCCTTCAAAAAAGGAGCCTCAGGATTTGATAAAGCCTCTTGAAGAGTTCTTGGTTCATTATCTAACATGTATGTTACAAAATCAGGACCAAACGACTTTTCAACTCGTGCACGCTTGCTGCGTCTTGGTTCAACGTTGGTTTGTGGAGTTTCAATTGTATTTTCATAAGTTTGCTTGTTCGACCTTATTTATTTCCTTTCTTTACAAGGAAATATCTTTTCAAAGAATACAACATTCATTGACTCCATGATTGTGCCTTCATTTACATCAGGAATTGTTGAATAATGCACTAAGAATCGATATGCACTACTATTGTATGCATAACCAATAAATATGCAGTCAACCATTTTAAGCCCAATTTTTATTTGTTTCGGCTTAGGTACTTCTACTTTAGCCAAACACCCCCACACTTTGAGGTATTGGTAAGAAGGTTTACGACCTTTCCACTGTTCATACGGTATCTCATCTTTCCCTTTGATTGATATCCTGTTTAGAATGTGAGTTGCTGAGAGAATTGCTTCACCCCACATATTTTGAGGTAAGCCAGAATTTATTAACAACGCGTTCATCATTTATTTTAAAATTTGATTCTTGCGTTTTGCAATGCCATTAGATTGAGGTGAGTAAGGGGTTGTTGTTTGATGAATGATGCCCGAAATTGAGCAAAATTTTTCAAAAGGAGCCACATACTCTCCACCTCGATCACTTCGAATCGTTTTAATCTTTGAACTTTGTTGATTTTCAATCTCAGTCTTATATTTCTTGAAAGCTTCGATTGCTTCATCTTTGCTTTTCAATAAATATACATAACAAAATCTGGTGCAGTCATCAATGAATGTTATAAAGTACTTATTTCCACCTCGTGTTTGTACCATTTTTAAATCACAAACATCAGTGTGTATTAATTCGAGTGGCGTAGTACTTCTCGTGACAGAATGAAATGGAGATTTAACCATTTTTGCTTCAACACAAATCTCACATTTGTTTTGTGGATTTCTTTTAAACATAGGTATTATATTTAAATTTGCAAGTCTTTGCAACGTGTTGAAGTTAACATGTCCTAATCGTTCATGCCATATATCATAACTTTCAGTCAAGTAAGCAGAACCAATAATTTTATTCTTCGCCTCAGGGCGGATAACATTCATTACATTTAACTTAAAGAGACCACTATCTTGATAGCCTTTACCAACAAATACACCAGATTTATTTAATACAAACATTTCAGATTCAAATACCATTCTAAATCCTGCCTTGCTCAAAAGAGAACCCGAAACTAAGTTCTTTCGAATGTATGCAGCACATTCTTGAGCGTCACCTCTTTGCCTGAGGTCATTTTCAACACCACATTTCCTACTCCAACAACTTCAGATGTTGCAAAGTTTCCCATGAACAGCTTTCGACACCAACGGTGGCATAGGTGGAATACATATCTTTTTCGGCACAAATGTGGCTCGTAGAGCCGGTATCGATCCACCATCCTCTTGGATCATCCACCATGTTGGTCTCACAAATAACAACACTAAGATCAATATCAGAAATCGCTAAAGGTACATACATTTGTTCAACCATGTTTGCTTGATTTGGTTTCTTATTTTTGTTGTTTTTCTTAGAAAGTTGGCAGTCCCTTGCCATATGATTCGGTTTGCCATAGTTGTAGCAACTTCCCTGAAATTTCTTTGCTGTTCCCTTTTGCTTTCCATCATGCGGGCGCTTCCTCTTGTGACTCGTACTAGATTTCGCCAGATTTGTTTTGGCCTCGGTTTCCAACATATTTTTATGTGACTTGGCCTCGGTATTTGTAATGCCCCGAATTTACTTTAATTGACTTTATTTGAGATAATCGGAGATTACAGAGTTCAAGAGTCGACTTGATTTTGATCAGGGTCTTTTTTGCAAATTTTGGAATTTTTAGGGACTAAAATGCAAATATGGAATTATATATAATATCTTAGCCTCTTTGACTTTTCTTCATTCTCCTCCACCATCTCCTTCACGCCTTCTCCCTCCATTGAAGAGCAAAACGTGAGCTTCAAGCTTTTAGATTTCATTCCGAGCTAGATCTGTCCGTTAGAATTTAATTCTGAAGGCAGATTAGCGATCACGGCTGCGAGATCTTCGTTCTATAGTAAGTTTTTCTTCGATCGGATACTTTCTATTTTTTGGATGCTGTTAGAATCGATTGAGTTTCGAGTATGTTGTTCTTGGCAGAGTTCTGATCGTTTATTCTCTGTCGATTTTGAAATAGAGCGTCGTTCGGATTTATTATGATTTTTGGAAGATTATTCGAAAATTTGGGTTTTGAGATTTGTTGGAATCAGATTGTTTTGGTTGAATTTTGGTTGATTTAAGTTTATTGGATTGATATTATGTTGTCTGCGATTTCGGTTTGATTTGAATATATCTGTTATGCCGCCGGTTTGAGTTTTGGGCTATAGTTGATTTGAAATGATTTGAGCCATTTTCAGTCGTGTTTGTATGTCGATAGTGATCTCGGGCCTTTATTACTTCTTTTACAAATTTGTTTGAAGGCTGTTGAGTTGCGAGGTTGCATAAGTTGTATCGTTTTAGAGATTGTAGCCGGTATAGTATCGATTATCTTATTATCGACTAGGAAGTTTGATTGAATCTTGAATGAGTTTTGAATTGAGACTTGTTGTTTTACAGATTGAAGATAGTGAAACGACGAAGAGGTATAAGATGACTTAGACTTGAATGGAACGATTAACTCGAATCCGACTTGATTCGAGTGTTCCGGAGAAATCATATACTTGTATGTTTATGTGAACTATTTGAGTTTTTGATTGAATGTATTAGAATTCATATGCATTCATATTGAGCCAAACGATTGTTTTCATTTTGAATTAGACGTTCTGGGATTATAGTTGAGTGGCTTTGTAGGCGATTTACTACAATTGTAGATTGATCTCTCTATAATGCTCCGGAGTCTAGAAAATTGAAGTATACATCATCCCCTCGAAAGGAGAGTTCGGTGTGATCGTTGTGATACTTTATCCTTGGGATCCCAACCAAAGAAAGAAAAGACGAGATGAATTTTGATTATCAGAGAAGATAATATAGAGATTTTAAAGCCATGCATTCATTTCACCTTCTTTAGATTATGTGAAAGTTATTTTACATCAAGTACTTGAAGTTGTTATTTGAATGATATTGCATGTTTGTCTTTTTTATTGGGAATGTTATTCTCACCGGATTATTCGGCTGTTGTCTTGTCTTTGTATGTGTGCTTGGCAACAGGTCGGGCAGGATCGAGTCAGAGGTAGCAGGGCTAAGGGTTGAGTCGAGTAGAAGTGAGACTTGGTGTTTTGGTAAGTCGAATTTGTAATCGAACTTATATTGTATTCGAACTCATGTTGTTGTATTGTTTTGAATAAGTTAGATTAAAGCATGTTCTACTAGTTTGAGATTGTATAACTTTAGAACTACCTTGTATTGGATTTGAATTTGGATTTGAATGCATGTCAAAAGCGAGCGCGGGAGTATTTTTTTTTTTAGCTGAGCATTTCTGCCCAGGCCTTCCGCGCGCGAGCGAGGTGGTACCTCGCGCGCGCGCGAGGAGCTTCCAAGGGCTCGGGTTTGTTAGCCCGCGCGCGCGCAAGAGTTGCATCTCGCGCGAGCCTCCAGCAATGTTGTTGGAGGTGAAGCCTGTGCGCGCGCGAGATGGTTATGTCGCGCGGGCACGAGGCCTTTTTAAAAAAAAGAAACAGAATTTCTTATTTATTGTTTGGACCTTGGATTATTGTATGCTTTATTAATTGTTAAATCTGAGATTAGTTTTTTGGAACCGAGGTCTCACAGTATTCCTGTTGTCCTCCTCGATGCGAAGTCTCACAATCAGATCTTCAAGTTTCAACTCCTTATTTGTGTTTAAGGTAGTTCTTGAAATCTTTCCACATCGGAGGCAACTTCTCAATGATAGACGTGACTTGGAATTGTTCATTGATTTCCATTCCTTCGGTCAATAAGTCATGCAAGATGATCTGTATCTTTTGTACTTGACTCATCACAGTTTTTGAGTCTACCATTTTGAAGTCCAGAAATTCGCCAACCACGAACTTCTTTATGCCGGCATCTTCAGTTGTATTTCTTCTCCAATGAATCCCAGAGTTCCTTGGCAGTCTTCACAGAGGAGTAGACACTATAGAGAGTGTCATCAAGGCCATTCA
The DNA here is from genome assembly GCF_033568475.1 of Henckelia pumila. Lineage (NCBI taxonomy): Eukaryota > Viridiplantae > Streptophyta > Magnoliopsida > Lamiales > Gesneriaceae > Henckelia > Henckelia pumila. The sequence goes on from NC_133121.1 coordinate 45,632,426, forward strand.
GAATATAGTTTCTGCACATAAAATTGTTCTGGTTCCATGCCTCAACTGCGGTCCTCTTTTGGGTGTCATAATCTCCTTCAACAACGACAGAGGGATCCTCTTTCAGAAATCTGTACAGATTGAGTGTGGTCAGATAGAAGAGCATTTTCTGCTGCCAACATTTGAAGTCGGCATCAGAAAACTTTGGGGGCTTTTCTCCATGCGCGGGGGCAGAAGCGAGCGGAGTGAAAGGAACGGTAGACATCTTCAGAATCCGAAAAATATAAAATTTTGTCTTTCGATTGTTATAAGGATAGTATTCCAAATTCTGAAAACTTGAATAACAACAGCAACAAAAGCAGCAACAATGATGAACAAGTCGAGGTGAGAGAATCTCTCTATGCGCAAGACGAAATTGCCCGTTAATAGTGCTTAAATGTTGGCGGAAATCGTCTCTAAGATACAATGACTTTACAATCGAGATATAGCAGCACAACAAATATCTCGATCTTCGTCGAACGAAAATATGTGTCAACTTGAATTTTGTGAGAGAGAGGGAAGAATTTGTAGAGAAATCTGATGTATCACGTTATCAGATGTTACTGATTCCTTCTCTGCATTATAACAGTAATATATATATACTATGACTCCAAAGAACATGTTTTATGGCCTTAAGATGCAACCCATGACAGAAAAGCCCAAAAGAGACGCAACATTTCGGAGCCCAGAAGGCGCGCTCGAGCGGTAATATTTTACCGCTCGGGTGCCCAACCTTTTTGTCTCAAAAAATAAGGGTGCACTCGAGCGGTATAAAACTACCGCTCGGGCGGCCAAACATTTCTCAAACCTTCTGTCATGGTAGGTGAGGACTGCGCTCGGGCGGACCCTTTTGTCCAACACACTGTTTTGCAGGAGAGGTGTAGTGACCTGCACCGTGATCACCTACTAATCAGAAGCTTAAGCATGTAGTTAACTTAATTAATAAAATGATCAGAAATAACAGCGGAAAATCATAAATAAATCCTCAAATAATGATACAACCAAATCGAATAAATATCAGTTAAAATCTTAATCTAAAACTTTTCTGAAAACTCCTGCTACCAAGCCCTGGTCACCGACCAACTACATCTCTCGCTCCTGATCCACCTGCAAACCTGCCCCGTCGAATGGGGTGTCCAAGATAAAAGCTGGGACGTGAGCGCTAACGCCCAGTATGTAAAGTATTGAATATACAGGTCTATATGATGCATGCAACATGAACTATGAATGCTCTGGGTAACTGGGATTATATCTGGAAAATCATGCTCAGTACATAGGTGCCTCCAATATGTGCACGCTGCTCCAAAGATCCAGTGGGTGCCATACATACTGAACCCGATCTTGGACTATCACCGTCCTGGGTTAACCGCACACGCTGCCCCGTCGGTCCAGTGGGTGTCACATGGTACTCGATCGTATAATAACAATAACCCTAGGGCTGAGCGACCCTAGAACAACTGGCTATCTCAAAAGGATAACAGGATCAACATGGTATGCAAATGCCGCATACAAATCATGAACAATAAATCATGCATATCACGACAGATAATATTGCTACACATAATTATGCAACATATAAACATGTATATTCAGCCGGCTATCTCAGTCTGTACTTACGTACCTTATTTCTACTAGGCAAGGTATACCAGCTCTAAAGTCCAAGCCTATAATCCGCAATACAATGCAAAATACTCATGCATTATAACCTTATTCTAAAATCCTTAACTAATCTATAGCATACTCCCTATTTACTAAAAGGAGCCATAGCTATACCTGCGTCTGTCGTCAGCCCGCTGATGACGACTGCCCTAGAACTTGGGCACCGCTCCGCCACAACCCCGGAGCACCTGGCCAACCTCCGGACCAAGCCTAGGAAGGCTGGAAACACCCCTAAACCCCTAAAAAAGCCTAAGAACCGAGATATAAATATGAAAATGGTGTGAACATTCTGAATTTTGGAGGGCCTATTTATAGGCGAAGTTCGGATGATCCGAACTGCCACTTGTCCGAGCCTTTTAGACTCCTGGACCCTGCGGAGTTCGGACGGTCCGAACTCGGGTTCGGAGGACCCAAACTGGTTTGGAGGGCCCAAACTGGTCCGTGTGCGCCGAACTGTTTTGGTCCTTCTGAAGTCATTTTTGGACCCCTGGGACCTACCCTACCATTTTCGGACGTTTCGGATCTGATTTTCCACTTATTTTAACCAAATAAGGACTCCTTAAACATGTTTTGACACTTTTAAAATTATATGACATCTTCTAACATGTTTAAAATCACTTAATCTTGTAAAATGGAACCGGGCTACTACATTCTCCCCCTACTTAAGATATTTCGTCCTCGAAATACATCTTAAGTACCGATATAAACTTGAATAAGAACAACAAGTTCTTTATTCTCTCACATCATTTTACAAGACCTCACTGAATCTAAATAATTACTAGTAACATCATGGTCTCTAGACTGGGGTAACTTTCCAATAACCTGTCTGAAGTTCAAAAGACTTCCAGAGCAATAATGGAAACCACCCAAATATGCCTTACAATTGCTTAAAAAGAAACCAAATCATCATGTTGATCATGTTCCCGATCACTATCTGCAACTCTGATAAGGCCAGTTGATACTGATCGAATCTTCTGGTTCTCCCCCAGTACCACCAGCGAAAACTATCCATCCAGAATGTACACCCGTCAAAGAATCCTTTTCAAGACTATTCTGGTAACAAAAACTAAAATCTGTATCTCTGATAAAGTCAGACGATAGCGTTCAAATCTCTTATCACTAATCCAGTACCAATATCAAATTCATAAAAAGATTCCTTTTGATAATTATACCCCTTGCTATAACTGTGCAAAATATCAAGACTCAGGTAGCTTCCCCCAATAGCCTATCTGGAATAAACTTCCCAGAAAACACCGGCGTAGGTCGCGCTTCCTATCCCGTCTTGAACAACCCTGCACAGTCCTCAGCACCTGGTATAAGCTATCACTGAATCTATGATGAAAATCCATCATCAATAACCAATGACCCTAACACTGAGTCATCTCATACACTATGTCAAACCACTGACTTTCTGAATCATTTCAGGAGAAAGCCTAGAACTGATCACCAGCACAACTCTAACCCCTTGTTATGCAAATATCTATTAATTCATCACCGCTGAAAATTAATCATAAAATACTTGGAATTAACTCCAGAGAATCCCAAATCATAATTCCACATAATTTTCAAATTTACAATTTATTACCATTCTGTTATCACAAAACAGAACTATCAAACCAACTCAAATACATCATCCGTCAAAATCATTATGAGCGTCATCATTATTTTCTGATTGCGTCTGAGCTCCCTGTAAAGCATATATCTTACCATGCATCCGAGACTGCTGACCATCTCCATGATGCCTAGCCTGGGTCCTCTGCTGAACTGATGCCTCAAACTGTCTACTAACCATCTCCAAGACTCAGGTAGCTTCCCCCAATAGCCTATCTGGAATAAACTTCCCAGAAAACACCGGCGTAGGTCGCGCTTCCTATCCCGTCTTGAACAACCCTGCACAGTCCTCAGCACCTGGTATAAGCTATCACTGAATCTATGATGAAAATCCATCATCAATAACCAATGACCCTAACACTGAGTCATCTCATACACTATGTCAAACCACTGAATTTCTGAATCATTTCAGGAGAAAGCCTAGAACTGATCACCAGCACAACTCTAACCCCTTGTTATGCAAATATCTATTAATTCATCACCGCTGAAAATTAATCATAAAATACTTGGAATTAACTCCAGAGAATCCCAAATCATAATTCCACATAATTTTCAAATTTACAATTTATTACCATTCTGTTATCACAAAACAGAACTATCAAACCAACTCAAATACATCATCCGTCAAAATCATTATGAGCGTCATCATTATTTTCTGATTGCGTCTGAGCTCCCTGTAAAGCATATATCTTACCATGCATCCGAGACTGCTGACCATCTCCATGATGCCTAGCCTGGGTCCTCTGCTGAACTGATGCCTCAAACTGTCTACTAACCTGAGATCCCATCCTAGATGCTTGTCCACTCTGTCCACTACGCTTGGGACAATCTTTATTGAAGTGATCAATACTTCCACAGATGAAACAAGCTCCAACAGCTACTCTAAAATTCTCAGTAGAATGATTTCTCCCACAATGATCACACTGTAACTTATTCTTGCTCAATTGACGAGTCTCACCAGATCCTGTAGATGAAGAAGTTCCGAATTTCTTAAATGACTGAGTGCGTGGACCCAAAGAACTCGTGGGTCTAGACGAGAGGAAAGATCTGTTACGACGAATACTATCCTCAGCCTGATGACATCGACTCACAAGTCCCTCATAAGTCATGTCATCTCCTACAGCAACTCGGTCATGAATCTTCGGATTAAGGCCTTGAAGGAACAGATTATACTTCGCCTCTATGCTATCAGAAATCTGGGGGCAATAGGGCAGTAACTCAAAGAACTTCAACCGGTATTCCTCGATCGACATCGATCCTTGCCGCAAACCCAGCAACTCACATGTCTTCGTCTGTCAGAGAGCAGGAGGAAAATACAGCTTATGAAAAGCTGTGCGGAACTCATCCCAAGTAGAAATTCCTCGGGCTGCAATAAAAGGCGCAGAAGTAGAATCCCACCACTTCCGAGCTCGTCCTTCTACCAGCAAATCAAGAGTCTCCATCCGCTGCTCCTCAGTGCATCGAAACTCTCGGAAACAAACTTCCATACGTCGTAGCCAGTTCCCCGCATCCTTCGGTGACTCTCCTCCAACTAAAGGTTTTGGTCCCATCTGCATAAACCTATGCATGCTGAAACACCTGTGATCATCATGGCGATGGTGATGACGGCCCCGACGATGCTCTCGATCGTCCTGATCACCCCAGCATACACCTATGCTGCCGTGGCTACTCTCATCACCATGACCCGCCATCTACACGATGATTAGAGGTCAATCCCAATTTCAACAATCTAGTTCCCAAGATTACTACGCATGCTCTGATACCATAAATGTAGTGACCCGCACCGTGATCACCTACTAATCAAAAGCTTAAGAATGCATTTAACTTAATTAATAAAATGATCAGAAATAACAGCGGAAAATAATAAATAAATTCTCAAATAATGATACAACCAAATCGAATAAATATCAGTTAAAATCTTAATCTAAAACTCTTCTGAAAACTCTTGCCACCAAGCCCTGGTCACCGACCAACTACATCTCTCGCTCCTGATCCACCTGCAAACCTGCCCCGTCGAATGGGGTGTCCGAGATAAAAGCAGGGATGTGAGAGCTAACGCTCAGTACGTAAAGTATTGAATATAAAGGTCTATATGATGCATGCAACATGAACTATGAATGCTCTGGGTAACTGGGATCATATCTGAAAAATCATGCTCAGTACACAGGCGCCTCCAATATCTGCACGCTGCTCCGAAGATCCAGTGGGTGCCACACATACTGAACCCGATCTTGGACTATCACCATCCTGGGTTAACCGCACACGCTGCCCCGTCGGTCCAGTGGGTGTCACACAGTACCCGATCGTATAATAACAATAACCCTAGGGCTGAGCGACCCTAGAAAAACTGGATATCTCAAAAGGATAACAGACTCAACATGGTATGCAAATGCCACATACAAATCATGAACTGTAAATCATGCATATCATGACAGATAATATTGCAACACATAATTATTCAACACATAAACATGTATATTCAGCTGGCTATCTCAGTCTGTACTTACGTACCTTAGTTCTACTAGGCAAGCTATACTAGCTCTAAAGTCCAAGCCTATAATCTGCACTACAATGCAAAATACTCATGCATTATAACCTTATTCTAAAAGCCTTAACTAATCTATAGCATACTCCCTATTTACTATAAGGAGCCAGAGCTATACCTGCGTCCGTCGTCATCCCGCTGATGACCACTGCCCTAGAACTTGAGCACCGCTCTGCTGCAACCCCGGAGCACCTGGACAACCTCCGTACCAAGCTTAGGAAGGCTGGAAACACCCCTAAACCCCTAAAAAAGCCTAAGAACCTAGATAGAAATATGAAAATGGTGTGAAAATTCTGAATTTCGGAGGGCCTATTTATAGGCGAAGTTCGGACGATCCAAACTGGGTTTGGACGATCCGAACTGCCACTTGTCCGAGCCTTTTAGACATGTAGTAGCCCGTATCCGAAATCAGTGATTAAGTGTTAATCAATTCATTAATCCTACTAGTTAAGAGTAAATGTGATTAAGGGAACTCTTAATGGGTTAACGGAGTCCGGAATTTGATTCAGAACACTTGAAAATGGTTTGAGGGTCATCGAGTTCGGAGGCCCCAAAGTCCAATTCGGACGATCCGAACTCCGTCTATAAATAGGGGGTGCCGAGCTCATTTTTGAAGTGCACCAATCACCTCTTCTCTCTCGATTCCTTAGCCTTCTAACTCAGATCTAGGAAATTCTAGGCGTCCCATTGGGAATCCGGAAGTGGCATAGCAGTCCAGGCATCGTAGCAGAGCTGTGGCCTAGTTTTGAGGCACTCGACAGCAAAGGGCTAACGACGAACGAAGGTATAGCTTTTGCTTCCTATAAATATTTAGGAGTATGCAATAGCTTAGTTAAGGATTTTAGAGCACTTTAATGATAGTAGTATCATTTGGAATTGTAGAGCAGACTATAGGCGTGGACCTAGAGTTGGTAGAGCTTGCACTGATTTGAGGTACGAAAGTACTGTTCGAGATATCCTGACTGAGTATGCATGTATTATGTGACTGCATGGCTTATATGTCATTGATTTATGCTGCATTCATTTGCATACTGAGCTATCTCCTTCGAGATGTCTGTTAGTAGGGTTTTTCCCTATCCTGTTAGTGGTTGGACTTCCATCGATTTTGGTCCGGCATATCCACTGGTATTATGGTATGGGAGCCACCTCCTGAAGTGATGGCACAGCGTGCTATATACCAGGGCCCGGTCTGTCTTTGTTATCTGATCTTTTGACCTTGAGTTATAGGGAGTTCACTTTGCATGCATGTATACTCATACTCTTGTACTGAGAGTGTTATGCTCACGTCTCGTACTCTGTGTTTCTGGACACCCTATTCCATGGGGCAGGTTTGCGATTGGACGAGGCGGGTGGATCCAAGAGGGGCTAGGAAGTGTTTGGTCAGCTGGAGCTTCGCCTAGGTTTTATTCTGTTGTTATTGGATTGATACAACTATTCAATTTGATTGTATTATATTTGGGTATTTACAGATTCTTTTACTTGAGATTGTATAATGTATTTGGTTTCCGCAGTTTTATTCTGATATCCATTTAATTAAGTTAATTGCATATCTAAGTTCTATTTAGTAGGTGATCCAGGTAAGGGTCACTACATTTATGGCATCAGAGCATGCAAAGTATTCTTGGGATTTAGATTCTACACAAGATAACCGTGAGGTTAATTTTGTAGATGGCAGATCGTGATGACCATAGTTCTCATGGCAGTATTGGTGGGTGATGGGGGTGATGCCGATCGGGAGCCTCGTCGGAAATGCCACCATCGTCATCGAGATAAGGACCGTTTCAGTATACGTCGATTCTTGCAGATGGGGCCTAAGCCCTTGGTTGGAGGTGAGTCTCCGGAGGATGCGGAGAACTGGTTAGACCGCATGGAGACGACTTTTCAGACTTTCCAATGCACCGAGGAACAGAAGATGGAGACCCTTGGTTATCTTCTGGATGGACGTGCGCGCAGGTGGTGGAGGTTTACTTCTGCACCTTTTGTTGCGGCGAGATGAGTGGCCACCTGGGCCGAGTTCCGCACAGCTTTTCAGAAGCTGTATTTTCCTCCTGCACTCCGTCAGTCAAAGGTGGGCGAGCTACTGAGTCTGCGACAGGGAGTCATGTCTATTGATGAGTATCAGCAGAAGTTCTTTGATCTGCTATCCTATTGCCCCGAGATTTCCGACAGCTCCGAGATGAAGTATAATCTGTTCCTTTAGGGCCTTAACCCTGAGATCCATGACCATGTGGCGGTTGGTGACGACATGTCCTACGAGGGTTTGGTGAGCCGTTGTCACCAGGCGGAGGACAGTATTCGACAGAACAGGTCTTTTTCTCAGTCGAGACCTGCTAGTTCTTTGGGTCCCCGTGCCCAATCTTTCAAGAAGTCTGGATATACTTCTTCTTCCTCTGGCTCTACTGGTGTTGTCCGTTTCGGTAAGAAGGACAAATGTGATCACTGTGGGAAGAACCATCCATCCGAAAAGTGCCGTAGATCTTCTGGAGCTTGTTTCCGTTGTGGAGAGACTGGTCATATCCGAAGAGATTGTCCACTATCTGGGGGAGGAGGTTCTGGTTCTGGTTCAGGATCTGGTTCTCAGGCCACCGTTCAGCAGAGGTCGCAGGGACAGCCTGCTGGGAGTTCTCATTTGAGGCCACGAGATTCTGGCCAGGTGTTTGCCTTGAGGCATGATCAGGCAGTGGAGGAGAATGAGAAAGTCATCGCAGGTACATTTCTGCTCTATGGTATACCTGCTCTTGTACTTATTGACACTGGTGCATCTCATTCCTTCATTTCTGCACGTTTTGTTAAGAGGCATAAGTTACCATGCATTGCACTAGACGTAGTGATGTCTGTTTCTACTCCGAAGGGCCAATCTGATTTGGCTAAGCTTCTAGTGATGGGTTGCCCTTTAGAGTTCGAGGGGAACATTCTGTTAGCGAATCTCATGGTTCTTGCGATGGACGACTTTGATTGTATTCTGGGGATAGATATGTTGACTACCTATCGAGCTTCAGTGGACTGCTATCAGAGGTTAGTACGCTTTCATCCGGAAGGGAGTGAGAGCTGGTTTTTCTATGGTGAGGGAGCGCGACCCCCGATGCCTTTGGTATCAGCTTTGAGAGCCTGTCGAGCTCTAGAGTCTGGCGGGGAAGGCTACCTTATCTATGCAGTTGATTTGTCCGCTGAGAGCATTGGGATAGAGAATATTCCTGTGGTAGATGAATTCCCAGATGTTTTTCCTGATGAGATTCTGGGTTTTCCTCCTGCAAGGGAAGTCGAGTTTGGCATAGAGTTGATGCCGGGTACTTCGCCTATTTCTTGAGCACCGTATAATCTGGCTCCGTTAGAGATGCGTGAATTGAAGAATCAGCTACAGGATCTTTTAGACAAGAGATACATTCATCCTAGTGTATCTCCTTGGGGAGCTCCTGTTCTTTTTGTAAAGAAGAAGGATGGGTCTATGCGGTTGTGCATTGACTATCGGCAGCTGAATCGAGTCACTGTGAAGAACAAGTATCCGTTGCCTCGTATTGATGACTTGTTTGATCAGCTGCAGGGTACTTCAATTTACTCCAAGATCAACTTGAGATCTGGGTATCATCAGTTGAGAGTCCGTGATCAGGACGTAGCCAAGACTGCATTCCGTACTCGCTATGGGCATTACGAGTTTCTAGTGATGCCATTTGGTTTGACTAATGCGCCGGCTATATTCATGGACCTGATGAACCATGTCTTCAGGGAGTATTTGGACAAGTTTGTCGTGGTCTTCATTGACGACATCTTGGTGTATTCGCGTAATACGGAAGAGCATGTTTCTCACTTGCGGTTGGTACTGCAGACTCTTCGAGATGAGCAGTTGTATGCCAAGCTGAGCAAGTGTGAGTTCTGGATGGATCGAGTGGTCTTTCTTGGCCATATCATATCCGGGGAGGGGATTTCTGTTGATCCAAGCAAGATTGAGGCGGTGCTTAATTGGTCGCGTCCGACGACGGTTGCTGAGATCCGTAGTTTTCTGGGTCTAGCATGGTATTATCGTCGCTTCATTTTGAACTTCTCTCAGCTAGATCGACCTTTGACGCAGCTTACCCGCAAGGGTGTGGATTTCGAGTGGTCCTCCGAGTGTGAGGAGAATTTCTGTGAGCTTCGACGGCGGTTGACTTCTGCGTCGGTGTTGGCATTACCGTCAGGATCTGGAGGGTATGTGGTGTACACTGATGCTTCTCTTCAGGGGTTAGGTTGTGTCTTGAATCAGAATGGGCATGTGATCGCATACGCTTCTAGACAGCTGAAGCTTCACGAGGACAACTACCCAGTCCATGATTTGGAGTTAGCAGCCATTGTGTTTGTTTTGAAGATCTGGCGTCATTATCTGTATGGCGAGAAATTTGAGATCTTCACCGACCATAAGAGTCTCAAGTATTTGTTCACTCAGGCGGAGTTGAACATGAGGCAGAGACGTTGGATGGACTTGCTTAAGGACTATGATTGCGAGATTAAGTACCATCTGGGAGCTGCTAATCTCACTGCTGATGCTTTGAGTCGCAAGGTGCGACTATCCGCACTTCAGACTTGTTCGATGTCTAGTGCGATAAGTGACTGTTGTACTTCGGGATATACCTTCAAGCATAAGAAAGGTATGCAGAGTATCCAGATGTTTGCGATATTATCTGAGCCAGCTTTGTATTCGCGGATTCGAGATGCTCAGATGTCTGATTCAAAGACCCAGCGTTTAGCTCGTCTGGCTAACGAGGGTAGCTCGTCTGGATTTCATTATCAGTCATATGGCTTTCTGTGTTTGTCTAGTAGGCTTGTGATTCCGCAGGATGAAGAGTTGCGAGAGGAGATTTTGTCTCAGGCGCATCACACTAAGTTGAGTATTCATCCTGGGAGCAACAAGATGTACAAGGATCTACGTACTCATTTCTGGTGGAAGGGAATGAAACACAGTGTTTATCAATTTGTTTCGAGATGTTTGGTGTGTCAACAGGTCAAGGCAGAGCACCGAAGACCTGGAGGATTGCTTCACAGTTCGCCTATTCCTGAATGGAAATGGGAGTTTATCACAATGGACTTTGTGACCCATTTGCCGGTATCCCCGAGGAACTGTGATGCTATCTGGGTTGTGGTGGACCGACTCACCAAGTCAGCGCATTTCTTTGCCTATAGCCGGGAGTACAATGTGGATCGTATGGCTCAGTTGTACATTCAGGAGATTGTTCGAGACCCCAGGTTTACTTCTAGATTCTGGGGGAGTGTTCAGCGTGCGATGGGTACTACTCTCAGTTTGAGTACTGCCTATCATCCGAAAACTGATGGTCAGTCAGAGCGCACTATCTGTACTTTGGAGGATATGCTTCGAGCGTGCGTTATGGATTTTGGTTCAGCCTGGCAGGATCATTTGCCATTGATCGAGTTCGCGTACAACAACAGCTATCATACTAGTATTGGGATGGCACCTTTTGAGGCGTTGTACGGGCGACGTTGTCGTACTCCACTCTTCTGGGAAGAAGAGGGGGAAAGACAGGCTGAGGGACCGAAGTTTATCCAGTAGGCGGTAGACATTGTTGATCAGATCAAGAAATGGATTAAGACTGCACAAGATCGTCAGACCAGCTATGCTAACACTAAGCGTAGGCCTTTGCAGTTCGATGTCGGGGAGAAAGTGTTTCTGAGAGTGTCACCTTTCCGCAAAATTCTCAGATTTGGCCTTAAAGGCAAGTTGTCTCCCAAATTTATCGGTCCGTTTGAGATCTTGGAGAGCATTGGCGATTTGGATTACCGACTAACTTTGCCACCGCATCTTTCCAGTATTCACGACGTGTTTCACGTATCTCTGTTGCGACGGTATGTGGCAGATGAGTCTCATATTCTGCAGCGGTCTGAGGTTCAGGTGAGCAAGGATTTGACCTATGTTGAGAAACCTATTCTTATCCTTGATTATAAGGATAAGGTTTTGCGGAACAAAGTCGTTTCTCTGGTTTTAGTTCAGTGGCAGCGCCGAGGCACTGAAGAAGCTACTTGGGAACTTGAGGACAGGATGCGTGAAGACCATCCTGAGTTGTTTTAATTTCGGTTTGAGTTGTATTCAGTTGTAAACTCTGTAAGCATTTGACTGGAATAAAGAGTGTTTCTTATTTCTGTTTTATATTCAGTACTTAAGATCTGTTTTCGAGGACGAAACATCTTAAGTGGGGGAGAATGCAGTAGCCCGTACCCGAAATCAGTGATTAAGTGTTAATCAATTCATTAATCCTACTACTTAAGAGTAAACGTGATTAAGGGAACTCTTAATGGGTTAACGGAGTCCGGAATTGGATTCTGAACACTTGAAAATGGTTTGAGGGTCATCGAGTTCGGAGGCCCCGAAGTCCAATTCGGACGATCCGAACTCCGTCTAGGGTGCCGAGCTCATTTTTGAAGTGCACCAATCACCTCTTCTCTCTCGATTTCTTAGCCTTCTAACTCAGATCTAGGAAATTCTAGGCGTCCCATTGGGAATCCAGAAGTGGCATAGCAGTCCAGGCGTCGTAGCAAAGCTGTGGCCTAGTTTTGAAGCACTCGACAACAAAGGGATAACGACGGACGAAGTTATAGCTTTTGCTTCCTATAAATATTTAGGAGTATGCAATAGCTTAGTTAAGGCTTTTAGATCACTTTAATGATAGTAGTATCATTTGGCAGTGTAGAGCAGACTATAGGCATGGACCTAGAGTTGGTAGAGCTTGCACTGATTTGAGGTACGAAAGTACTGTTTGAGATATCCTGACTGAGTATGCATGTATTATGTGATTGCATGGCTTATATGTCATTGATTTATGCTGCATTCATTTGCATACTGAGCTATCTCCTTCGAAATGTCTGTTAGTAGGGTTTTTCCCTATCTTGTTAGTGGTTAAACTTCCATCGATTTGGGTCCGGCATATCCACTGGTATTATGGTATGGGATCCACCTCCTGAAGCGACGGCACATCGTGCTACATACCAGGGCCCGGTCTGTCTCTGTTATCTGATCTTTTGACCTCGAGTTATATGGAGTTCACTTTGCATGCATGTATACTCATACTCTCGTACTGAGCGTGTTATGCTCACGTCTCGTACTTTGTGTTTCTGGACACCCTATTCCATGGGGCAGGTTTGCGATTGGACGAGGCGGGTGGATCCAAGAGGGGCTAGGCAGTATTTGGTCAGCTGGAGCTTCGCCTAGGTTTTATTCTGTTGTTATTGGATTGATACAACTATTCGATTTGGTTGTATTATATTTGGGTATTTACAGATTCCTTTACTTGGGATTGTATAATGTATTTGGTTTCCGCAGTTTTATTCTGATATCTGTTTAATTAAGTTAATTGCATGCCTAAGTTCTATTTAGTAGGTGATCCAGGTAAGGGTCACTACAAGACACCTGGACCCTGCGGAGTTCGGAGGGCCCAAACTGGTTCGGAGGGCCCGAACTGGTCCGTGTGCTCCGAACTGTTTTGGTCCTTCCGAAGTCATTTTTGGACCCCCGGGACATACCCTACCATTTTCGGACGTTCCGAATCTAATTTTCCACTTATTTTAACCAAATAAGGACTCCTTAAATATGTTTTGACACTTTTAAAATTATATGTCATCTTTTAACATGTTTAAAATCACTTAATCTTGTAAAATTGAACCGGGCTACTACAAGAGGTGCTGCGCTCGGGTGGTATTTTATTGCATCTCGAGCGCAATAAAATAATAAAAAATATTATTTTACTAAATTTTATCCAAAAAGAATAATCGGATCATAAGACCTCGCCTCGCCACGTCCCGCCACGCTATCCTGCCGCGCGCGCGTGTTTTTTGCATCGATTAGCGTCTTGTCCTTTTAAAAAACATCGGTGCCCTAAGGGCCCAATCCCATAATCCAAAGTTGGATTATATAAGGTGAGAAATAAATTGGAGTTGTTCCAATGTGGGACAACTTTTCCTCCAATTTATTTCACCAAATTCAAAATTTTCAACACTTGGGACAAACCTTTTGGACAAGCTTTTCAAGCCCTTTTGAAGCCATTTATTCCATCAATTCATTCAATACAATTCATTCATTATTTTTCCAACACTAAAGAAAAACATAAGCTATCCTCACCTGAAAAACATTGAAAATAGCTAAAGAAAACATGAGTTTGAATAAATTATTATGAAAATAACCAATAACCTTGAGAGAAGGGAGGCGACAAAAGGAAGGCAAAAAACATAATAAAAAATGCTTTTTTTAAAAGGAGAAATTGTCATAAAATTTTCAAAAGTAAACATAAATTTTTTCTCAGTCCCCGTGTCAGCAAACATGCATTTATGCTCCTTGATACACATTGTTTCTTTGTTTGAGCTCCTCATATGTGTATGTTTACATATTTACTCTCAACAATTGTGTTTGTATTATTTCCATAGAGGTTTTCAGCTTTCTCTCTCTCAATTTTATTGGAAAATCTGTATATTAAGAGCCCGTTTGGTAGGGGGTATTAGGGCAGGATTACCATATAATAAGCTATTTGACTCAATTTTTATTCTTCATTGGATAACCTAAGGGTCCGACATTAGCAAACCAGCGAAGCCTGAAATTGGCGGATAACAAGTCCACGGTGGGGAGAAAGTATTGTGAATCTATTTGGAATAGTACTTGATCAGATTGTAGAGTGATTTTATCCTTTTACCCTCGCTCTAAATAAGTTGCTTTTGTCACCATCATTTCTACCGCGCAGCAAAGAGGGAAAACAAGATCTATGGTTTGGGCGAGAATAAGATTTTGAATCTTCGAATTCACGGTCACTATTCTGGAAAATACGAATCATTGGATACATAAGTACACAAACTTATCATTGAGAAAAAATATGACGGAATGTGTAATTTCTTACACGAAATAACCTATCTCGGTTGCGATACAATCACTTGTTGCGTTGTTATCCCTCGATCTGGATATGAAAACGGGATCTGGGGAAGAACCAGCCTACGAGAGAGAAAGTGGTCACTCTGGTTTTGGAATGACCGAAGAGAGAAAACACGCATTTACTAGGGTTGGTAAAATTTAGAAGAATGTTTAAGGGTATATAGGTCAAAACATATAAGTGAGTAAATGTAATCCAAGTTTTAACAAACGAGCCAAACACCTTTCGTATGCAAAGTAGCTTCTTATATATCCATACATATCCTTTATTGATCCATTATTTATCAATTCACTTTAATAATCCCATCACATGTATCAAACGGGCCCTAAATCGAAATTCATCATTTTTTTGAGGTGAAAATTCTTGATTTTTTAGTGTTGAAAATTAATGTTTAAAAATATGGATGCAATATATAAATGACCAGATTACCATAGATTTTTCGTTATAAATATTAAAATATATTTAAAAAAACAATATTTATTTCTTCAAAAACATGTGATCATTTTTAGTTTATCTTTTGATTTTGTTAATGTACGTATTAGAAACTGGAACTCTGAAGATTTATAAATAATACAATTAAAAGTGATGGGTAAAGATATTTGGAATTGCTTTCAAATAGTGTATTTAGATATTGATTGAAATCGTGATGCATTATTAAATGATTTAATGTAATTCAGATTTTAAAAAAAAAAGAAAAAGAAAATATCCCCAACCCCATTGTATATAATTAAATTATTTAATGGGATGTTGTGATGGTGAGAACCAAGTTACAAATTATATTGGTTGGATTTTTTAATATTTTTTAAAAAAATTAAAGTTCACTTCGGTAGATGCTAATGTAAACCACTTGAACATGTATTTTGTGTTGAAATTGATGAGATATGGACATTGGCTTTTATGTCAACAATCGTTTAAAGATAAAGAATAAAAGACTCAAAAATTTATCGAATAATATGACATTAAATATATTTTAATGTATATATCTTATGGTACGATTCATTTCACTTACATCATTAATTTTGGTTTTTTGTGTATCAATTTTTCAAAATTGCGTGCAAAACGTCCACTTTGTGTTACTGAATAACTTATTTATAAGTAAAATTATAAAAACAACTGCCTGTTTTTTTTTTCAATCATTAAATCAAGGTACACACATAACCATAAATATATATGTACACATTAGCAATAATATGCATAATATTGGAGAAACTGAGCACTCCAAAATAAAGACATGAGTATGAAGATGTGAGTTTACTTAGATATTACACTTGTTTTCGCTAAAGCTAGGTACACTTGAGTACAGTGAGGCATTGTTTGGTTTGATGTATTATTAATCTATGTATAACTTATCCTAATTAATTTCACCTTATTTTCGTCAAATTATTTATCTATTTATTAATTAATAATTTTACATCAATTAAATCAAATAAATTATAATCTATCATCAAATCAAATAATGTATTAACTATTTTTTCTTATTTATTTTTAATTTACATTATATTACTTATCTATGGATTAATTATCTTATCACTCAAACCAAACTATGCCTGAAGGTACACATACATCAATTTTGATATCAATTGGATAATATTAGATATTAAAAAAACATAATTTGGTTACAAATAAGTAATATTGATGGCGTAACCTAGAACTATTCTAATTAATAAATATCATTGATTAGGATAATAATTTCAATTTCAATTTAAAATTTGCTATGGGAACATGAACAACAAACCTTTAGAAAATTCGTTGTAATTATGGTACATACACCAAAATATTTGGTATCAATTGGATCAAATTAGGTATTAAACAAATTTAAGTACAAATTGGTAACGTTGGGAGCCCACTTATCAGTTATCAACATTCTATTTGGTCATCCAAAACATGGTATTAAGTAATAAAATTGTTGATTTATGAATCCTACAACACTTTGACTGAGTATACAATCGACATTCGCCATGTACCAAAATCCAACGTAATTATACTTAATATTACATGTCTTGTACTTCAATTTTCCCTAACTAAAACGTTTTTTTTAAAAAAGAAAATGGTCTACGAATTCCAGAGTACCACATATTTATACTCGAAAAATTATGTCAGAGTACTAAATTTTGACAACATTGTACTTAGTATTTAAAATTAAGTACTTCATTGTTGTAGGCCGAGTCCATTTTACAATATTAAGTGACTAAAATTGATTAAGCATGGATTAGAGACTTAATATGGATTTAAATGGACGAATTATGGATTTTTGATCAAGTACAGTTCGGAAGGTCCGAACCCAAGTTCGGAGGGTCCGAACACTTCGGAAGCTCTGTTCTAGGATCGGAGGCTACGTTGAGTTCGGAGCGTCCGAACTCAGTTAGGACATGTAGCTGGTGAGGTGTCATTGCTGATCAGACACGCAGTAGTTCGGAGCCTTTGAAGTAGAGATCGGAGCGTCCGAACTGTGCATGTAGTGACGTGGTCTTCATGTAGAAATCGGAGCTCCGAACTCCCGATAGGAGCGTTCGATCTCTTCCTATAAATAGGGGTTTCGAGGATCACATTTTCACACGAAAATCACTCCTCTCTCTCGGTTCTTAGTGTATTCTAGGTGTTTTGGGCCAACCTTCCTAGGCTTGGTCCGAGAATTGGCGAAGTGCTCCGAAGTCGCAGCAGAGTGGTGCCCAAGTTCTAGGACAATTGTCATCAGCGGGCTGACGACTGACGACTGACGAAGATATAGATCTGGATCCTTATAGTAAATAGGGATTATGCTATAGCTTGGTTAAAGTTTTTAGAATAATATTATGATGCATAAGTATTTTGCATTGCAGTGCGAACTATAGGCTTGGACATAGATTTGGCGTAACTTTCCTAGTAGAATTAAGGTACAAAAGTACTGTTCGAGATATCCAGACTGAGTATGAATGTATTATGTGTTTGCATGGTTTATTTTATTACATGGCATGATTTTATCTGCATATACCTGTCATGATATTATGATGCATCCATGAGCATATTGATCATGTATTCTTGAGATATCCTGTAGTAGGATGCTCACCCTACGAGTAGTGGATGGTTGGATACGTAAGTCTTGTGTCAGGTCATCATTATGGTTGGACACTAGTACTAGTATCAGGTCATCATTATCCACTAGGTATAGGAGCCACCTCCTGATGCGACGGCGCAACGTGCTTTATTCCCTGGGCTCGTCTTGTGAGTTTCTTGACCCTCGTGTCTTGGTATCCAGATCACTTGCATTCATGTACATATAATATTTGTATACTCATACTCTCGCGCTGAGCGTTTGTAGTAACCCTACCCGGATCCACTACCTAATCAGAGTTTAAGGGCATAATTAAACATGCATTAAATAAATCGCTGCGAAAGAATTAAATAAAAACATACCGGCAGAATACAACCGGTTAAACCAATTCGATTTATACAACCAAATCGAATAAATAGCCTAAAGGCAAAACCTACAGCTAATCCTGCTGTCATCACTGGTCACTGGCTACTCCAAGCTCCTGGCGCTCAATCCTGCACCTAAATCTGCCCCGTCGAATGGGGTGTCCAGGTACACAGAAAAGATTGGACGTGAGCTCTAAGCTCAATACGAAAGAACTGGGTAAAACATACAAATATGATGCATGCAAATGATAGGGTATCCATATCTGGGATAACTGTATATAACTGCTCAGTAATGGCGCCTAAGACATGAGTGGTACAACCCGGGGAGCAAACTCTGCGTACACTGCTCATTCCTACAGGACGTGGACCGTGTCCCCCGATGCTAGCCACCCATGACCCGTCAGTCAATGGGCCCTAGACATCAACCGTCCAAACAGGGCTGAGCGACCCTACGTGGCTCATATCCCAAGATGCACAGGCACAATATGATATGCACATGCTGCATAATAAATGACATATAAAATGCAACATATAAGCATGCAAAACCCGCTGGCAATCTCAGTCTGTACTTGCGTACCTTTCTACAAGCAGTTCCTAGCAGTCCCACTCTAGGTTCCGAGCCTATATCAGCTCTACAATGCAAATACTCATGCATCAATAATTAAGCTCTAAAAGCATTAATTAAGCTATTGCATACTCCTAAATAATTTAAGGATACCATAGCTATACCTGCGTCCGTCGTCAGCCCGCTGATGACAATTGCCTCAAAACTAGGCCACAGCTCCGCCTCGACGCCTGGATCGCTATGTCACTTCCGCATTCCCAATAGGATGCCTAGAACTCCCTAGATCTGAGTTAGAAAGCTTAGGAATCAGAGAGAAGAGAGGGAAAGGTACACTTGAAAATGAAATCTCGGCCCCCTATTTATGGACGAAGTTCGGAGCCTCCGAACCCGGTTCGGAACGTCCGAACACGATCGGAACCTCCGATCCCATCTTCGGAGCATCCGATTGCCCCAATATTACGTCAGCCATGATGTCACTTGCTGACATCAGCGATGACACATGCCCTGGTCCCGATCGGAACGTCCGATCCTACCGACGGAGCTTCCGATCCACTTCGGAGCCTCTGATCCTGAGTTCGGATCCTCCGATCTAGTTTGGAGCCTCCTGACTTGGTTCGGAGCTTCCGAACCCTCCGGACCTTCGAGACCTTCCCGGCTATTTTGAATGTCCTGAATCCATTTCTGGACTCCGTTAACCCATTTGGAATTTCTTTAATCATGTTTTACTTAATCTAAACATGATTACATGATGAATATACTCATTAATAGCTAATTCTGGATACGGGTCACTACATTCTCCCCCCTTAAAGATTTCGTCCTCGAAATCTAAGGTAATACCTCGAGAACGTACAAGAAACCCTTGCTCGAGTGTCTAGTCGAAATATCCTCTGACACACTCAGACTCCCGTCGAATTCTCTGCAAGCTTCATTAATGCTGAACCGCATTAACATTTTCTCAGCTGAAAATTACTGCGCTACTGGTCGAAAATCGAACTCTTCTAGCACTCGCATATCACAACATTTGATACGTCTTCCAAACTGACCCCGATCTCTCTGGTCATGAAAGATACAATCCCCGCTTGATCGAAATTATCGTCTCAAAGGAAATCTTATACTGACGAAGACCAAGTCATAACCTGACTGGTTTTACTGTATTCGTCGAATTACTAATCAAAACTAACCATCTAATGGTTCCAAGAGTTCTCGGTGCTCAACACCTCTAGTCAGGAAAACACTAATCCCAACATTGTGCTGACACATTTTAACAAGAATCTTGCTTTAAGATAATCCGGTGGACTCAGGTCTATACTTCAAAGTAACTGTTCGCAATGTTCCCTAGACTGGTTATCCTTCCCACTCTCCCTGAAGCACAACCGGCTTCCCAAGAAATAATGGGAACTTAAACCATCATGTCTAGTACATTCTGCTGTCCACGTTTCTTAGCATAACCTCAACATTGTGCCTTGATGATAACTATCATCATTTGCAATTTATGACGCTACGTCATCTCCTAGCCATTGGCCTGCGAAATCACGCATACATTGCAATGGAAGTTATTACACCTCTAATGCTCTACATCATCTTGATCATAGGTTATTCACTTCATGAATTCAATCGATAAACGTCCTCCTGATAGTTATACATACCCGCAATCACCGTGCACTCATCAAGACTAAGGAAAGCTCCCACCAATATGCTCGACTAGGACATTCCACAGTGCACAGACATATGGAAACGCTTCCTATTCCGTCTCGAAACTCGACAGTCATTGCACCTGGAACTAAATCCCAACAGATTCTCAATAGTCAAACCGCTCCCTTGCCGAACGCATCAGTCTCAGCACTGAACGATCTAACTCGTCGATTCCCTAGTCAATCCTGGGAAATACTTGTGCTCGAAGTAACTTGCCACACAATGCATCTCTGATTGTCGTTCATTGCTAACGCGCAATATCTTTGACAAATAGTCCGCACGGATATGACTCACGGCTTGAAAGAAATAACTTGATCCGTCACGATCTTGCAAAATCTTTTATCCCAAAGGCAAACCTCGTTGGCTACTAAGTCGATCCTTGACTATCTTTGTCATTTCAGAGACATCGTTCTTCATGCTAGAAGACTAGTGACACATCCTGCTAGATCTCGAGGATCAGATCCTAGCTAATGTCACAGAGATCAGACAACTGATGTTTCCTTACTAATGTCCATTACCATTTCCAACTATTCGTCGGATCCAACCACAACGGTACACATAGATGCCCTCACTTAACCGAAATATCCGGTCAAAAATCTTCACTATTGTTGTTCTATGGAAAACTCTCACATGAAACAAAAACAAGATCCTTTCCTGACCTATTGCTATCACTAAGCAATTGATTGGATCAATATCAGCTTTCTTCTTAACAAGAATGCATAATCCTTGGAAACTACCAACTCCCTTGCTTGTCTCCACTGTCAAGTTAGCACATAACTTGATCATACAAGTCCACTTGCAATCGTTCCCGATTACAACAATCCCAGAAGATTCATCTTTGGCGATCATTGAGACTAAATAACTCAAATCTCCGATTTCTCTGAGATTATATTCAGTACTCATCCCATAAGCATTACTCGACAAAATACTATCCCAATTATTTCTTAATTTCTACATCCTGATCAACCCTGATTGGCTCAACCATCGAATTCGTCGATCTACTTAAGCTTGCACTTATCAGATCAAACCACCACTGATCATTCACCTTACATGGCTCGGTCAATAACCATGACTCAGCTACCACAAAGAATCATTTCCAAACGGTGTCAGATCACGGTACATAAGTAGTTTACTTGGCACAAGTCCTGCGCCCTTTTCAGCACTACTAACCGCTGCTTCGTATTCTGAACTTAATCATCCTAACTCTGACAGAGTTAGCAATAACCACTAGTAGTCACTAGCGCATATCCCGTGCCACCTTAGCACTACTAATCGTTGTCTTGTTCATCCAAGGCAAACATCAAGATAAGCTAAGCCCATTTCCATCCCATGGAAAATCCTACGCTCAATCTCTGAAAATATCAGACAGTAATTAGCGCAACCACTGGACTCACTATCCTTACCTCGTTCATTCAGAATGAACACCACATCTCGTCAAGTCCAAGAAGAATAAAAGAATCCCAAAGATTTCCACAATCTTCGGACACAATCTTGATTATATCCCTCGCTAAGATTGTTCAACAAATTAAGACCGAGGTAGCCTACCACCATGTCCCACCTGGAATCACCACCAAGCGTATACTGGCATCACGCTTCCCTCATGCCTCAATTAGTTTTATGCAATCCATAGCGTCTGATACAACCCCATTACTGATGAAAGACTAACATTTCTGGAAATACTCACCTCCGAGTCAACGTCTCAGATAGTCTTCACTCTCCCCTCCTAAATAAGTCTCATATCAGGAGAATCCAATCATATTTCTAATATGATACTAGTCAGATGATATCCCCAATCATCATGGTGTAGTCCTCGTATTCGAGTTGAAGTCTCGTAACAACATCCCATCCAATATCTTGGATAATTCCTATCACAAGGAAATTCTAACCACAACTCTGATGACAACCCCTAGTCATCGTTGGTAGAAATCCGTCCACCTACTAGATCCACATGTCTAGTAGTAACCCAAAGGTTAAAACCTATCTGCTCAGAGTATACACTTGTCAAGAAATTTCCTCCATGACTGGTTCCCATAGCAGAAAACTCAAACTATATCTCTGGCACACCAGATGATATCAAACCATCGATATCAAACCTGATATCTAATCCAAGGTCATACCTCGTCGTGACTGCTACCAAATCCCTAGACTGAGTAGCCTTCCCACCGCCATCTCCTGAAGCACCAAGGCTCCCAGATAACCTCTGAAGTACAAAGACTCCCAGAGTAATACTGGCATAGGGTCGCGCCCCATCACGTCTGGTCATGGTCATAGTCCATAACTCTCGGCATATACTGGACCTGGTATCCCTGATGAAAACCTATCATCACAAGTCTCAACCTAACAAAGGTCAGACAAACTGTTCTAAGAAAACAACCTAGAGCAAAGCCCAAATGTTCTAAACCGAACGATACCCTTAATGCCTCTAGATGAGTCCACTCATCGCTGGCACTAACATAGTACACTGAATAACTAGGTCAATTCTAGGAAAACGCCTAGACTAACCACAAGTCAAACTGTCACAGTCGGCCCACTCAAATTCCATGAGCTGCAATAGTTGAACGCTAATCAACTAAAACAATGCCAATCCTAGCAAAATCACTTGCAATCATCCACGAATTGCTGGATAAATAAAACATGTATCACTTATTTCAAGTTAAGTACAATTCTCTTTATTACAATCTCATGTAATACATACAGTATTCAAAATACAATGAAATGTACAATCGAACTTGAAATGATACAACCAAAGTATGATGATTCATTACAACGGAAATACTGTTTACAACTACATCAATACAGTATTTAAATCATCGTACTAGTCTTCGTTTCTTTAGCATGAAGCTTCTAATCGACACACGCATCGATACAAGCATACACCCGACCAAGTCTCTCTACATGTCCTGCTACAAAGAACTCCGGAGAAATGGCTCGTGATAGCTATCCAGCTATGCTCTGCGTCAGTGCATGTCAGTCGACCCCTCCTGCTCACGATCTACCATCAGCGTTCTTCTTGTAACCAAATCATGCTTTTGAACATGAAGTTTCCCGTGTGCTTACCGAACGCATCGATATCAGCATACCGGCAAAACCATGTTCTGCATGAGGTTAAAGACCTCACGCTCGAAACATGTCATGCTTTAGGCACTCGAGGCATTCTCTGGTGAAGGTCTATCTGACAATCTCTCCAACTACGACTGGAGAATCTTCAGAGTAGTGTCATCATGGTATGGACGATACAGATGCAAGCATCAAGTGCGTCCCATCCAATGCTCTGCCACTGCATCTGACATCCAGTACTCGATCCAAAACTAGGATCCACATGAGTAGAAATCTAGAAAACTCGGACACGATCCATCACTCCTGTCCGCACTTGCTGGAATTCCATAAGCCAAATCTTCAGAAATCCTGCCGATGATGATAGTCTCTGGGCAAACTAATTGCCGCATCATCACCTCTTCCAAGGTCTCATCAATCCTATAAGGATAACCCAAATTCTCATTACTATATCCCAAGTATCTTGCATGCATATGCTCTGATACCAATAAATGTAGTGACCCTACCCGGATCCACTACCTAATCAGAGTTTAAGAGCATAATTAAACATGCATTAAATAAATCGCTGCGAAAGACTTAAATAAAAACATACCGGCAGAATAAAACCGGTTAAACCAATTCGATTTATACAACCAAATCGAATAAATAGCCTAAAGGCAAAACATACAGCTAATCCTACAGTCATTACTGGTCACTGGCTACTCCAAGCTCCGGGCGCTCAATCCTGCACCTACATCTGCTTCGTCAAATGGGGTGTTCAGGTACACAGAAAAGACTGGACGTGAGCTCTAAGCTCAATACGAAAGCACTGGGTAAAACATACAAATATGATGCATGCAAATGATAGGGTATCCATATCTGGGATAACTGTATATAACTGCTCAGTAATGGCGCCTAAGACATGAGTGGTACAACCTGGGGAGCAAACCCTGCGTACACTGCTCATTCCTACAGGACGTGGACCGTGTCCCCCGATGCTAGCCACCCATGACCCGTCAGTCAATGGGCCCTAGACATCAACCGTCCAGACAGGGCTGAGCGACCCTACGTGGCTCATCTCACAAGATGGACAGGAACAATATGATATGCACATGCTGCATAATAAATGACATACAAAATGCAACATATAAGAATGCAAAACCCGCTAGCAATATCAGTCTGTACTTGCGTACCTTTCTACAGGCAGTTTCTAGCAGTCCCACTCTAGGTTCCAAGCCTATATCAGCTCTACAATGCAAATACTCATGCATCAATAATTAAGCTCTAAAAGCCTTAATTACGCTATTGCATACTCCTAAATAAATTAAGGAGACCATAGCTATACCTGCGTCCATCGTCAGCCCGCTGATGACAATTGCCTCAAAACTAGGCCATAGCTCCGCCTCGACGCCTGGATCGCTATGCCACTTCCGGATTCCCAAAAGGATGCCTAGAACTCCCTAGATCTGAGTTAGAAGGCTTAGCAATCAGAGAGAAGAGAGGGAAAGGTACACTTGAAAATGAAATCTCGGCCCCCTATTTATAGACGAAGTTCGGAGCCTCCGAACTCGGTTCGGAACGTCCAAACACGATCGGAACCTTCGATCCCATCTTTGGAGCGTCCGATCGCCCCAATATTACGTTAGCCATGACTTCACTTGCTGATGTCAGCGATGACACGTGCCCTGGTCCCGATCGGAACGTCTGATCCTACCGACGGCGCTTTCGATCCACTTCGGAGCCTCTGATCCTGAGTTCGGATCCTCCGATCTAGTTCGGAGCCTCCTGACTTGGTTCGGAGCTTCCGAACCCTCCGGACCTTTGGGACCTTCCCGGCTATTTTGAGTTTCCTGAATCCATTTCTGGACTTCGTTAACCCATTTGGAATTTCCTTAATCATGTTTTACTTAATCTAAACATGATTACACGATTAATATACTCATTAATCACTAATTCTGGATACGGGTCACTACAGCGTTTTATGCTCACGTCCTCGTACTGTTGTTTCTGGACACCCTATTCCATGGGGAAGGTTTGCAGTTGGATAAGGCGGGTGGTTCCAGGAGAGCTTTGGCTACAGGTTGCCAGCAGAGATGTCTGTATAAGATTTCAGTATTGATGTATCTGGGTTGATACATTTTAATTTGATATGGTTGTATAACAGTATTTTCAGATTTCTTTCCTTGGGATTGTATCTAGTTTTATGGTTTCCGCTGATATTTTTCTGATTATTGTTAAATACATGCATAAGCTCTTGATTAGTAGGTGATCATGGTGCGGGTCACTACATTTATGGTATCAGAGCATTCATAGTAATCTTGGAATATAGATTTTGATAAAGGTAATCGTTGCTTGTCTTGTAGATGGTTGAGAAGTGCAATTTATGCACTTAATTTATATATAATTTGACTTGGTTTTTGTGATGTATCGAGTGAATATTATGCGTATTTGTTGTTGTTTTTCTGAGATGCAAGGATTGGAGGAAAGTTACCAAGAAGAAGCGGAAAGATGAAATATGGAGCAACAACTTTAGAAAATTTCTGTGAACAGTTCATAATGAATTTTAGGATGTTTTAAATCTGCCGTAAAAATTTCAGCTCGATCCGACGGCTAGAACTTCGATTATGAATTTTTCCATAATGTTGCGCAGATAGTGAAATAGAAAGCTGCGGGTAGCGCCTAGGCACCATTCTGCAGCGCCTAGGCGCTAGAGCTGTGAGAGAGAAAAATAAAAAAACCAAAAGGGCAGCGCGCCCGCGCCTCTTTCCGGGCATGCCCGTGCTGCTCTGTGCGTGAAGTGTGCAGATTTTTGAGTTGTTAAAATACATTATTTGTCGGGCTTTATTTGGCGGGCATCGAGGAAATATAAAAAGGACTTCAAGGACACAATAGATCAGGAGAGAAGCCGCACAAGGAGCTGCACACTTTGAAGAGAATTGAGAGGAGAAGAAGCGGCACCCAAACAACAGAACCACAAACAACTAAGCATTCACGTAGGCTTGGGACACGGATTTGAGACGTGGGAGCGAACGACAAGGGATAATCGAATCACAAGACATAGTAAATTCATCTGGGGATGGAGAATCAAATCTAATCTGTGTTTTTTATTATCTGCCTTGATTTATTATGAGATTTTTGAATATGTCTATGTGTTTAATTATTTCATTATAAAATTATTGGTTGTTTCTAGAGATTGACGGATCTTGATTTGATTTTCATGTTTTGAATATTATTTTACTTAATATTATTTGTTCTTATCAATTTATTTGTGTATTCTTGATTTGATTGCCTTTAAATTTACTGGTCATAGATTGAATGTTAAATTTATTTGAAATCGGACACTCGGGAGAGGAGATTTTGAATAGGATCATAGGAAAACACAACCTAGGATGTAGAGGTCGGGTGGCCTACAAGTTCCTTTGAGGTCATTGAAAGAGAACCATAGAACTTGATTAAATTGTTTTTTTGTTTGATTCTGATAGGGATATCGAAATTATTATTAGAATAATAACATTTACTCGACGCTCGGGAGAAGCAGTAAAAAACAATTAAGAGTTCTTGTCTTATAAATTGAAATAGATGATATAATCAATATATATGATTTGCATGAATGAAAATCGAGTGATATCTTGTATCTAGAACCCGTCTCAGATCTTGTACCCAAAACCATCCTAGAAATTCTAGATTCTTTATTTTATTTTAGATTATTGAATTTTTTAAAATTTTATTTTATAAATAAAGTTGAGATTATTTTAATTATAGTATTTAGTGTGAATATAAATTTTCAATTCTCGTGGGAACGATACTCTACTTACTATATATTAAAACTTGACACCGTGCACTTGCGAGCACAAAATTACACAACAAGTTTTTTGGTGCCGTTGCCGGGATTGATTCAATTTATTGTGCACTAATAGTGTTATCAAGTGATCTTGATTTTTATTTGGAATTATTATTATTTTTGTCTATTTATTATTTTCATTATTTTTTGGATTAATTTATTTTGTTTTATCTATGTTTGCAGTTTATTCATAGATCTTAAAGTTTTGAAAGTGCAGATGCAATCGGCCTGAGGACTATAAACTAAGTGCTGCTTGGGAGGCGACCCAAGAGTTTTTAGTATTATTTATTTATTTTGTTTATTTGATTTTTATGTATTTACTTCTTAAATTTTTGTCTCATGTAATTTTTTTTATAGGATGTGTGGAGATGAAGTTTGGTGGTGTTACCCCTACTATACCCCAATGAGCTGCAAATGAAGATGAAAAGGATGACGAATACTGATGGTTTTAGTCACAGGTAAGTGCATTCCTCTGTTATTTCATTTGTTTATTATACATTGAGGACAATGCACATTTTAAGTTTGGGGGTGTTTAAAAATTTTGAATTTTTTTGATGAGTTAGTTTGAGTTAAGACATGATGTATAATTGTGTTGGCCTACGATCAAATAAATTTTGTGTCAAAAATGTCAATGTTAACTATATTTAATTTTGAGTTCTCACAAAATATGCAGTATGCCTTGATTGTCTAGACCCTAGTGATTAGAGAAACTTTGTGATTTTGTGAGTGAATTGGATGCTTCGATTCTTAACTTTGGTGATTTATACTTGAAACCGAGGTAGACTTCTACAAGCTTAGAAATGATTTAGAAAATTTTATTGAATTTTAATGAGTAAATAAAAAGTTGCAAAATCAACGAAGAGAATTTTTTTTTAAAACTCCATCCGGGCCTGAAAAGGGATTAAAATCCTAATCACCAATCCATGGCTAAGTTTACGGACAAAATGGGGATGCTCCATCTGGGCTATAGACGAGGGGATTGAAATCCGAATTCTATCTTTAGTTATAGCTAAGTTTGCGGGTAATTTATGGGTTTAAAATAAAACTGGGTGCAAAATCCAGCGATGTTATAAAAAAGCTATGATATATCTTGAAAAGTCTTTTAATCTTAGTGAGTAGAAGTTGAACTTGGTAGAGAATATTTTGAAACTAGAGTGCGGAATTGATGAATCTATGAAACAAACTTGTTGCACTAGTGTATCGAAAGCAAGGAGGATAGACAAGATTGGCAAATCACACACACGAGAACTTTTGGGAAAATTAGCATACATGTGTATTTAATCTTGGAATATCAAATTCGGAGGTCGACTATATTACTCATTATTGTTTTACTCGGGACTAGCAAAAGTCTAAGTTTGGGGGGATTTGATAACTGCAATTTATGCACTTAATTTATATATAATTTGACTTGGCTTTTGTGATGTATCGATTGGATATTATGCGTATTTGTTGTTATTTTTGTGAGATGCAAGGATTGGAGGAAAATTACCAAGAAAAAGCGGAAAGATGAAATATGGAACAACAACTTTTGAATATTTTTGTGAATTTTTGAGACATAAAATCCGATCTCCACCATTCATAATGAGTTTTAAAATGTTTTAAAGTTGTTATAAAAATTTCAGCTCGATCCGATGGCTAGAACTCCGGTTATGAATTTTTCAAGAATGCTGCGCAGATAGTGAATTGGAAAGCTGCAGGTAGCGCCTAGGCACCATTCTGCAGCGCCTAGGCGCTAGAGCTGTGCGAGAGAAAAATAAAAAAAAACTGAAAGGGCAGCGTGCCCGCGCCTCTTTCCGGGTGCGCCCGCGATGCTCTGTGCGTGAAGTGTGCAAATGTTTGAGTTTTTAAAAGACATGATTTGTCGGGGTTTATTTGGCGGGCTTCGAGGACATATAAAAAGGACTTCAAGGACACAATAGATTAGGAGAGAAGTCGCACAAGGAGCCGCACACTTTGAAGAGAATTGAGAGGAGAAGGAGCGGCACCCAAACAACAGAACCATAAACCACTAAGCATTCACGTAGGCTTGTGATATGTCGATATTTTCCTCTGTTTACTTGGATTAAATTGTGATGATTAGGTACATTTTGATTGGCTAAATTCATGTTATAGTTCCTAATCATTGTATGTGATTTGATATAGAAAAAGAGAAGAAATGGAACTAAAGATGGAAGAAAGAGCCGAGATAAGATAAGAATTACGAAGCAACAATGATCAGAAAATCATATTTAATTTTAGAGAAGTCCAAATCCGATCTCCACCGTTCCTAATGAATTCAAGAAGTTTTAAAGCAGCTGTCCAAATTTCCGCTCAATCCAACAGCTAGATCTCTGGATATGAATTTTTCAAAATCGCTGCTCGCTGGAAAAAAGTCGTGCTCGATCCTATCAACTCACAGGATCGAGCGCGAGAAAGAATTTGAAAACAATAATTTGGATATTTTTGCGCGATCGATCCTACCAACTCGTGCGATTGAGCGCGCCCATGAGAGATGCATGCAGTAGGTTCACCTTTTTCTTGGCGCTCGATCCTACCAACTCACAGGATCAAGCGCACCGACTTTTCCGAGAAATCCTTTTAAGTTACGAAACTTATTTCCTTAGGACTCTAGTCATATTAAGGGTTTTGATCTCGTTTTTTGAGAGGATTATCAATCTTCTGGACGGATGAAAACACAAGAAAACATCTGGCGGCTAGGTTCTATCTTCTCTGTTCTTAGATTTTACTCTTTCTAGTTTTTGTATTTGGTTAAGGAAGATGAAACCCTTGATTTTATTCACTTTGTGAGATTTTGATTTTCAACGTTTGATTTTTATCGAGTATCAAGAGTTGTTCTGGTTTATTTCATGCTTGTGTGTTTGATTATTAGATTGATCACCTGATAATTCTTTCGTACAATCTACCGCTAAATTAGAATTCTAATTCGTAATTGTTTGAATCATCTAATCTGTGAAGCAACTGCGTTTAATATTTTCTGCTGTTGAATTTGTTAAATCGTAGGAACAACAATTGACTAGGCTAAATACATTCGCTGGTGCATGTGTTGTTTAGATTTGTCAGTTTCACTCATTTGAATGCTACCGTGGATTTAAATCTAATCGCTGGTATTGGATTAATATATGGGGTAAGGGTTAACTTAGAACACTGGTGTCTAGTTAACTAAAATTAAGGTGAAACAGGAATTAAATTTCCAATGATGAATATTCAATGTGAATTAATTATTTTTAGGGAATCGATGATCGAATGAATAATTTCAAGGGTGTAGTCGAACGATACCAAGTCTCGTTATTTATTTGATCTTTCTTGTTTTAATTCTTGCATAGTAGTTTTTAAAATCCAAAAACCTCCTTTTATTTATTTTCAGTATTTTTAAGAACACACTTAAATTTAACTTTCCTCATGGGAACGATCCCTACTCACACTAGTGCATTATTTGTTTATCTGATTGAGTCGGGTAATTTGGACGCAACACGACTAAGCGTTACCAAATTTTGGCGCCGTTGCCGGGGAAAGGCGTTTAATTTATTGGTGTTTTTGTTTTTGTTTATTTTTATTATTCCTCCTAGTACTACTCTGGTTTGTTCATGCGTGTAGGTGAATCTTCGGAAGAAGAAGAATTTCCATACGACCCAGAGATAGAAAGAATTTTGCATAGGCGAAGGGGGATTTTTGCGGTGTACTACTTCGAGATGTTAAATTGACAAGTATTAGCAAGTTTTATCCAGCAACACGGAGAGTCATTCTACGCAGCTTGAAAGAGATTCAAAGATTTGGAAACCATCTTCCGGTATCATGAGTTTTCTAACTATTCTCTCCTTACAATTTTTCTTGATAGTTTGGATGCAGTGACAAGAAGATGGGTAATTGGTGGAGCTTTCACAACCGGTATTTCAATATTTTGCCGAGATGATGATACCATGAGACACCTATTGGATGATATGGCCGAGTTTGACTATTACCGGTATTCACACTCTCAATACCCAGATTTTACAGACCAACCATTCGAGCTTCAAAAGGAGGAGGGAATTTGTTCACAGTTGATCTTACATCCGCTGGAGGATATCATGAGCAAGCTTGTGGCATCGACTTAGGAAGCTGTAGAAGATCTAAAAAATTCTAGATGTCACCTTGTGGAGCACATAAAGAATATCAAGAGATCAATCCTCCATGAACATCGAGAACTGGAAGTGAAGCAAGATACTCAAGCAATGACCAACCCAATTTGGTTCAATGATGATGACTCAGAGAACCAGGATTGGGAGTGCGAATCAAATCATGCTGAAGATTTAGAGGCGTTTGAGTCTTCTCTTCTTATTGAACCGCATTCGGAAGATGTTATGGAAGAAATAGGGTATGATGGAAATATTTTGCCACTTGAGTTTGAGGATGATGGAATTCAAGAGTCTATCGATTTGAGCTAATCGATAGTGTTATTATACACACATCCCCAAAATCCTTCTCTTCCATTAATACCAGTTTCAAAAGATGTTGGCGTCCGAGAGCCAACATAGATGTTCTCTTCCCATGTTTACCAGCTAATTTGGAGTGTTGTTGAGGTGACGAGCTTGAACTGTATACATCTAGACAAGCTTGAGGGCACATGGAACAAATACCCATTTGTGGTGTCATATGACACTTACTTTGGGCGTCAGCCGCTCTTTGAGGAGTGCTTCTGAGGGTCAAGCTGAAGACTGAAAATCAAGCGCTGCTTGAGAGGCAACCCAAGGGGAGTATTTTCTTCCATATCTTTTATTTGTTTTTCTTTAGTTTTTGTTTTTATTTTGCATTCTTACTTACATTGGAGACAATGTAAGATTCTAAGTATGGGGTAGAGGACTTAGCCAGTCAGTTAGAGCATTTAGCCGTATTTTTGAAAAATTTTAGAGCTCATAGTTAGCAATGAATATCACTGATGAAATTCACTAGCCTATGATGATGAAGTTTTGTAAAATTATTTTTGTTAAAATTTTTTACTCTTGATTGGATATGAGAAACTTGAGGTTGAGTAGTGAATAATTTTAAACACACATGTTTGACCAGTGAACTGTAGCGATGTATTAGATGATGTTTGTGTCTGTTGGACCATTGCACGACAATAGGTGTTTGTGGAGCCTGATAGTGTTTTGTTGAACCCTGATGATCTTTTTGACTTGACATAAACGATCTTAGGTGCACCTAGAAAAAAAAAACTTATTTTACAACTCCATCCGTGTCTAGAAAGGATTTAAATCCTAATCCTAAAAGATTAAATTCAAGGCTAATTATGCGGATTAAATGGGGTTGATGCTCCATCCGGGCTATAGACGAAGGGATTGAAATTCTAATTATGTCTTAGTTATAACTAAGTTTGCGAGTAATTATTGGGGCTAAAGCAATACCGGGTGAAAAATCCGGAGGTGCGTAATTTTATCTCAAGAGAGTTGTGTTTTTGTTTGAAGATTTTTGGGAGGAAAGGGCACTTGACGGTGATATTTACACCGAATTATTATAGGTCGGTGAACAGTCTTAGAACGGAGTCTTTTGAGGTTGCACTAGCTGGAATAACATGACACACACACATGTTTACGCTTGAATGATGGTGTATTATGGAAAATCAAGAGTATTCATAATTTTGTTTTGAATGTGGGGACTTCTCTAAGGCTGTGATTTCATTATTCATCTTTGCTTATGATTTTGTGTTGCTCGAGGGCGAGCAAGGTTTAAGTATGAAGGAGTTTGATATGTCGATATTTTCTTCTGTTTACTTGGATTAAATTGTGATGATTAGGTACATTTTGATTGGCTAAATTCATGTTATAGTTCCTAATCATTGTATGTGATTTGATATAGAAAAAGAGAAGAAATGGAACTAAAGATGGAAGAAAGAGCCGAGATAAGATAAGAATTACGAAGCAACAATGATCAGAAAATCATATTTAATTTTAGAGAAGTCCAAATCCGATCTCCACCGTTCCTAATGAATTCAAGAAGTTTTAAAGCATCTGTCCAAATTTCCGCTCAATCCGATAGCTAGATCTCTGGATATGAATTTTTCAAAATCGCTGCTCGCTGGAAAAAAGTCGTGCTCGATCCTACCAACTCACAAGATCGAGCGCGAGAAAGAATTTGCAAACAGTAATTTGGATATTTTTGCGCGCTCGATCTTACCAACTCATGCGATCGAGCGCGCCCATGAGAGACGAAGGCAGTAGGTTCACCATTTTCTTGGCGCTCGATCCTACCAAATCTCTGGATCGAGCGCACCGATTTTTCAGAGAAATCCTTTTAAGTTAGGAAACTTATTTCTTTAGGACTCTAGTCATATTTAAGGGTTTTTATCTCGTTTTTTTAGAGGATTATCTATCTTCTGGACGGCTGAACACGTAAGAAAATATCTGGCGGCTAGGTTCTATCTTCTCTGTT
Source organism: Henckelia pumila (assembly GCF_033568475.1). Lineage (NCBI taxonomy): Eukaryota > Viridiplantae > Streptophyta > Magnoliopsida > Lamiales > Gesneriaceae > Henckelia > Henckelia pumila. The sequence continues at coordinate 45,666,079 of NC_133121.1, forward strand.
CTTAGATTTTAATCTTTCTAGTTTTTGTACTTAGTTAAGGAAGACAAAACCCTTGATTTTATTCACTTTGTGAGATTTTGATTTTCAACGTTTGATTTTTATCGAGTATCAAGAGTTGTTCTGGTTTATTTCATGCTTGTGTGTTTGATTATTAGATTGATCACCTGATAATTCTTTCATACAATCTACCGCTAAGTTAGAATTCAAATTCGTAATTGTTTGAATCATCTAATTTGTGAAGCAACTGAGTTTAATATTTTCTGCTGTTGAATTAGTTAAATCGTAGGAACAACAATTGACTAGGCTAAATACATCCGCTGGTGCATGTGTTGTCTAGATTCATCAGTTTCACTCATTTGAATGCTACCGTTGATTTAAATATAATCGCTGGTATTGGGTTAATTTATGAGGTAAGGGTTAACTTAGAACGCTGATGTCTAGTTAACTAAAATTAAGGTGAAACATGAATTAAATTTCCAATGATGAATATTCAATGTGAATTAATTATTTTTAGGAAATCGATGATCGAATTAATAATTTCAAGGGTGTAGTCGACCGATACCAAGTCTCGTTATTTATTTGATCTTTCTTAATTTAATTCTTGCATAGTAGTTTTTAAAATACAAAAACCTCCTTTTATTTATTTTCAGTATTTTTAAGAACACACTTAAATTTCACTTTTCTCGTGGGAACGATCCCTACTCACACTACTGCATTATTTGTTTATCTGATTGAGTCGGGTAATTTGGGCGCAACATGACTAAGAGCTGGCAGCTTGGGACACGGATTTGAGACGTGAGAGCAAACGACAAGGGATAATCGAATCACAAGATAGATAAAATTCTTTGGGGACGGAGAATCAACTTTAATCTGTGATTTTTTTTATCTGCCTTGATTTATTATGAGATTTTTGAAAATGTTTATGTGTTTAATTATTTTATTATAAAATTATTGGTTGTTTCTAGAGATTGACGGATCATGATTTTTTTTTTCATAGTTTGAATATTATTTTGCCTAATATTATTTGTTCTTAACAATTTATTTGTGTATTCTTGATTTGATTGCATTATAATTTATTGGTCATAAATTGAATGTTAAATTTATTTAAAATCTGGCACTCGGGATAGGAGATTTTGAATAGGAGCATAGAAAAACACAACCTAGGATTTTTGTAGAGGTCAGGAGGCCTACAAGTTCTTTTGAGGTCATTAAAAGAGAACCATAGAACTTGATTAAATTGTTTTTTTGTTTGATTTCTGATAGGGATATAAAAATTAGCATTAGAATAATAACATTTAATCGGCTCTCGAGAGAGGAAGTAAATAACAATTAAGGGTTCTGGGCTTATAAATTGGTATAGATGATATAATCAATTTATATGATTTGCATGAATGAAAATCGAGTGATATCTTGTATCTAGAACCATCTCAGATTGTGTACCCAAAGCCATCCTTGAAATCTAGATTCTTTATTTTATTTTAGTTTATTGAATTTTAAAATTTGATTTTATAAACAAAGTTGAGATTATTTTAATTATAGTATTTAGTGTGAATATAAATTTTCAATCCTCATGGGAACGATAATCTACTCACACTTTATTAAAACTTGACACTGTTCACTTGCGGGAACAAAATTACGCAACAATGGTAGGTCAGGATGATCAGAGTAGTCATGGTAATGTTGGACGATGGGGTGATGATGATGCTCAGGGACATCATCAGGGATATCTTCAGCATCGTGAGAGGCACCACCGTGATGATCACAAACGTTTTAGTATGTATCGATTTATGCAGATGTGTCCTAAGCCACTAGTTGGAGGCGAGACTTCAGAGGATGTAGAAAACTGACTAGAACGTATGGAGAGCTGCTTCCAGGAGTTCCGTTGTAATGAGGAACATAAGATGGAGAATCTCAAATTTCTAGTAGAATGACATTCTAGGAAACGGTAGAGATCTACGTCCGCACCTATCATCACGGCATGAGGAGTTGTTACTTGGGTAGATTTTTTGCACAACTTTCCATAAATTATACTTTCCTCCCGCACTCCGACAGGAGAAAGCTAGTGTATTGCTGGGTTTGAAGCAGGGCTCGATGTCCATTGACGAGTACCAACAGAAGTTCTTTGATCTATTTCCCTATTGTCCCCAGATCTCTGACAAAACTGAGGCAAAGTACAATCTGTTTTTCCAGGGTCTTAATCCGTAAATCCATGATCGAGTAGCTGTGGGCGATGACATGATTTATGAGGGACTAGTTAGTCGATGTCTCCAAGCATAGGATAGCATTCGGCATAACAGTTATTTCCTCTCGTCTAGACCCGCGATTTCTTTGGGTCCCCATGCTCAGTCATTCAAGAAGCCTGCTTCTTCTTCTTCCACCGGATCTGGGAGAGTGATGCGTTTTGGAAGGAAGGGTCAGTGTAACCATTGTGGTAAGAATCATCCAACTGACAAGTGTTTTAAGGCTGCAGGAGCATGAAAGAGTGGGTGCCCAGTGAGCCAACTTGTGGCTATGGGCTTTGATGACTCTTTGTATAAACAATCTTTTGTTTAATATAATTTACACTTTTATTAATGGCAATGACTTTATCTTTCTTCATATTGTTATATTGTGATATACTATTGTTGTTTTGATAAAGACCTTGAATATACTATAGTGTATGTAAGATGTGGTAGAACATGGGGATGTCTATCATGAAATACATCTTATAGTCACTGTATATTCTAAACTGTTCCTAGTCGATTGAGCCGTCCGAGAATAAGGATAAGGATCGCTCGAGTTTGAGACTAGCATTTGCGATGCGGAGTACCACGTTTCATTGGTAGGGAACATGGAGATGTTCGAAGCATGCAAATGGATATTCATAGGATGAATAATCGAACTACCCTATCCGGACTTTCCAAGTGGTTATCACTTATCGAGTGGATAAAGTCCGCGGTTTTGGTTGTACACCATTAGTCCTTACTACTTGAAACATCATGGAGACTCTATATGCTAGTACTGTGCTTTGACTCGTTTACCGACTCTATGGGGGTCATCAGGTGTCGGGATTGGGTACAGTTACAACACATATAGGAGTCGATGCATTGTTGTCAAGGATTCACCACATACTTGCGAGTGTGGATATCCTATGCGATCTGAGGAGATATTAGTGTGACGAATCTCTGGCCAGAGTACTTGATGTGATTTAAGAAATGGTTTCTTAGTAGCACATGCGATGTCACTAATTTGATCTTCAAGATGTATTGCATAGTTATCGAATCTTGAGCGACTCTCGATATACCAATGGTTGTTGATTCGATCGGGATATATGGATGAAGGGACCGTACTGTACGCTAACCAAAATCTACTGGTTCTTGTAGGCACTATCAGTGATACCTAGGGAATCATGGGGCGATGTTGCTAGGCGCTTTACCATGATTCGTTGGGCAAGTCGGAAAGTGTTGTTCCGAGTCACAAGGAGTTGTGAGCCCACGGCTAGCTGTATCCCTGAACCATTGAGGGTCACACAGTGTAATGGAGTTTTAATCCCCGTTGAGATAGTTAAATTTAAAGAGTTAAATTTAATGAATAAAGAAGTTGGACTTCTTAAATAAGAGTAAGGGAGTAGGATTTCCTAAAATGACATAGGGATGGACATTTTTGGAAACCACTGAATTCGGATTCAGGAAAATTTATCTTGACTTTATAATGTGCAGAAATGGTTTCTATGCACATTGGTGAAATTGGTTCATGAATCGGAGTCACGATGAATTTTATATTAATTTCTGAACGTGCGGGCTTTGCTTGTCGGGCCTCAACTTATGACTAATGGGCCCTAAGCTGTTAGTGGCCTGCATTATAAATAAGTTATTGCAGTACAGAAATTACAGACAACTGGTCATAATTTTGAGAGCAAAATTTCGAAACCCTAGCCTCCTCTCAAGAATATTTCGGCCGACCCCTCCCTCTCTCTGTCAGAGAAATTCCGGTCTGTGATTTTGAATTGCAGTCTGGAATAAGCGAATCAAATTCGTTATTCTCTTCGCAGAAAACTTCTGATAGATTTTCTAGTGCAATCTATCAGAGGGATTTAAACCCCATTCGTGGACCTGATTGAAGGAGTTCATCAGTTCCTGGGAGATACAAGAAGCGCAGAGAAATCTGTTGGAGTCCAATAATCTCGATTCGAGATTGAAGGTAAAATTTAATAATTGTTATTTAAATTTTACACACACTTATAATTTAATCGTTGAACGGTTGATACCCACAATATGGAATTGTTCCATAATAAAATTTTTTAAACTTCCGCTGCACCGGGTATCAATCGTGATTGATCTGAACGCCAGTTTTCCAACAGTGGTATCAGAGCCAGGTTGCTCAGATCAAACGATTAAATTAATCGATTGTACAAAAATTTTTGAGTCTCGGTTTTTGAAACAAAATAAATATTTTTAAATAAAAATAAAAAAAAAAAATTTCAGGGCAAAACCCGGGCAGCGATTGGATCGCTGCCCGGTGGGGCAGCAATTGTTGCTGCCCCGGGCGGCGCACGGCGCCGCCCAGGGGCGGCGCTCAGCGCCGCCAGGGCAGCAACTGTTGCTGCCCTAAAGGGGCAGCCGGGCTGCCCCGGCCCGCGCCCACGGGTGCGGGCCGGCCCGGGAGTGTCCCGGGCGGCCCGCGGGAAAAATTAAATTTTTATTTAAAATTAATTTTAATGTGTTAAAATTTTATTTTTGGTCCGGTCAAAAATTGTTTTTGATTGGTTCACGAGATTTCGGATCGAATTGTTCGAGTCCGTAAACTTTAAAATTGATTTTTGGATAAATTTGAATTTTTGGAAAATTTTAATATTTTATCCTTAAATTGAATTTTGAAATCAATTATTTTTGGTACAATTGATGATAAGATTTGATCTTATGAATATATTGAGTAAAATATGATTTTATCCATAAAATTGGATTTTGTAGATAAAATATGATTTTATTTGATAAAGAGATAAAATATGATTTTATATGTAAAATGAGATTTTATATATAAAATATGATTTTATCCTATTTAAATTTGAATTGCCACTGCATGTTATCCAATGAATTAATTTTGAATTAAATGTTATTGGATAAGGATGATCGATTGCCATGACCAATTTTGTAGGTGTATGTTAGGAATTTACATTTGTTTTATTGTTGTTGGTTTTATTAATGGGCCTGGTTTATGGCCCAATATGAATGTCATATGTAATAAAAGTGGGCTTGGTTTATGGCCCGTTCCCACCCCTAAAATGTATCCCCTACTTGTCATTGTTATTTATTGTAAATACATTAGATTTAGTGGGAGATCAAGATTTGAAGATGGTGGGCCCAGCAGACAATAAAGACAGAAGAAATGTAAATTGAAAGCACATGTAATAGGATTGCATTGCATACTGCATATTACCTAGGATTGGACTAAGACTCGTGATTGGCAACCACGGGTCAATTAGAAATGGAATCGATCATCCTAAATAATATATGATATTATGATTGTATGCATGTTTTAGACATAATTGTATGAATCCGGCAAGCATACAATAAATTGAAAAATGATGAGACAAATTTTCATAATTAAAAATCCCTCATTTTAAATATGATTTAAAATTGATATCAAGATAAATAAAGGAAATTTAAATTTGTTTAAATGTTCCTACCTTCCATCAACGGTCAATGTATGAGATGCTACCCGCGGATACGGTCCGGCTCATATTATTGGGGGGGCCCGTTTGTCGGAAAGCTGTACATTGGATCGACAAATGTTGTAAGTTGGGTGGAACTCCCATGGGATCGGCTCATATTATTGGGGGATCCACATGGCGACCGTCCATCACAACTTAATATTGATGGGTCATCTTGACATGTCACTTTAAACGGCGTCATATTATTGGGCCCTTATTCGACATGAGGTAAACACATGGGGGTTGCTTTGGAAGCAATTGGGCTCTACCTTTTGAGAATTATGGTTGGCTGATATTATTCGGGACCATAAGTTTGTCAATTGGACTCCATGTTCTCACTAAGGGAAAAGTTTCCCGTTTTCACTAGAGGGTAGTGAAATCGTTAAAATAGTGGGAGTGAGATTCATAAAATTAAATTCGCCTATTTTATGTCTTAGTAAATTTCTTAAACAATCACCGATAATTGTCTGTTTCATCTTAGTAATCCACATGTTTCTATTCTCCAACAAAACAAACTTACTGGCGCAAACAATACAGAATGATTCCATAAGTTAAGATTGTCCTAAGTTCGGAAAAGATTTTCTAAAGTGTTAGAAAAGGCTTCTCCGAAAACAGCCCCGGCTGATGTAACAGCCGAAAGGTTGGCCGAACTAGAGAAATGGTTGGACCATGATCTCAAGGCCAAATGTTACATGCAAAATTGGACAAGTCTAAACAAGTTTGCCATCACTGCAAGAAACCCGGTCATTAGAAACGTAACTGCAAGGAATACCTCAAGCAGTTGCGAACTGCAAAGGGTATGTTTTACATTAAAATGTTTTTCTTAATACTACTTCTTGGGTATTGGATACCAGATGTAGATCTCATATTTTGCAATGAGTTGCAAATGATGACAAGAAGTAATAGGCTAAGGATGGGTGAGACCCAGTCAAGGCTCGGGAATGGTTCCAGAGATAAATCCAAAGCTATAGGAGACATTTTTGCAGAACAATTTTATGTTTTTTGAGAGATGTTTTATTTGTTCCAGATTTGATTAAAAACATTATTTCTGTTTCTATGCTTGATAGAGATAGTTATTCTTGCAATTGTAAGAGTGGGTGCCCAGTGAGCCAACTGTGTGGCTATGGGCTTTGTTGACTCTTTGTATAAACAATCTTTTGTTTAATATTATTTACACTTTTATGGCAATGAATTTATATTACTTCATATTGTTATATTGTGATATACTATTGTTGTTTTGATAAAGACCTTGAATATACTATAGTGTATGTAAGATGTGGTAGAACATGGAGATGTCTATCATGAAATACATCTTATAGTCACTGTATATTCTAAAACCGTTCCTAGTCGATTGAGCCGTCCGATAATAAGGATAAGGATCGCTCGAGTTTGAGACTAGCATTTGCGATGCGGAGTACCACGTTTCATTGGTAGGGAACATGGAGATGTTCGAAGCATGCAAATGGATATTCATAGGATGAATAGTCGAACTACCCTATCCGGACTTTCCAAGTGGTTATCACTTATCGAGTGGATAAAGTCCGCGGTTTTGGTTGTACACCATTAGTCCTTACGACTTGAAACATCATGGAGACTCTATATGCTAGTACTGTGCTTTGACTCGTTTACCGACTCTGAGGGGGTCATCAGGTGTCGAGATTGGGTACAGTTACGACACATATAGGAGTCAATGCATTGTTGTCAAGGATTCACCACATACTTGCGAGTGTGGATATCCTATGCGATCTGAGGAGATATTAGTGTGACAAATCTCTGGCCAGAGTACTTGATGTGATTTAAGAAATGGTTTCTTAGTAGCACATGCGATGTCACTAATTTGATCTTCAAGATGCATTGCATAGTTATCGAATCTTGAGCGACTCTCGATATACCAATGGTTGTTGATTCGATCGGGATATTTGGATGAAGGGACCGTACTGTACGTTAACCAAAATCTACTGGTTCTTGTAGGCACTATCAGTGATACCTAGGGAATCATGGGGCGATGTTGCTAGGCGCTTTACCATGATTCGTTGGGCAAGTCGGAAAGTGTTGTTCCGAGTCACAAGGAGTTGTGAGCCCACGGCTAGCTGTATCCCTGAACCATTGAGGGTCACACAGTGTAATGGAGTTTTAATCCCCGTTGAGATAGTTAAATTTAAAGAGTTAAATTTAATGAACTAAGGAGTTGGACTTCTTAAATAAGAGTAAGGGAGTAGGATTTCCTAAAATGACATAGGGATGGACATTTTTGGAAACCACTGAATTCGGATTCAGGAAAATTTATTTTGACTTTAAAACGTGCAGAAATAGTTTCTGTGCACATTGGTGAAATCGTTTCATCAATCGGAGTCACGATGAATTTTATATTAATTTCTGAACGAGCGGGCTTTGCTTGTCGGGCCCCAGCTTATGACTAATGGGCCCTAAGGTGTTAGTGGCCTGCATTATAAATAAGTTATTTCAGTACAGAAATTACACACAACAGGTCATTATTTTTGAGAGCAATTTTCGAAAACCCTACCCTCTCAAAACTGATCGGCCGTCCCCTCCCTTTGCTCTGCCCGAGAAAATTCCGGTCTGTGATTTTGAATCGCAGTAAGGAATAACGAATCAGATTCGTGTAATCTCTTCGCAGAAAACTTCTGATAGATTTTCTAGTGCAATCTATCAGAGGGATTAAACCTCTGTTCGTGGACCTGATTGAAGGCGTTCATCGGTTCCAGGGAGAGACAACAAGAGCAGAATTGTTCTGTTGGTGTCCATTAATCTCGTTGCGAGATTTGAGGTAAAATTTATTTAATTGTTATTTAAATTTTACACATACAATAATTCAATCGTTGTATGGTTGATACCCACACCATGGAATCGTTCCATGAGAAAATTTTTAAACTTCCGCTGCACCGGGTATCAATCGTAATTGGTCTGGGAACTCGCCAGTTTTCCAACAGTGGTATCAGAGCCAGGTTGCTCAGATCAATCGATTGAATTAATCAATTGTACAAAATTTTTGAGTCTCGGTTTTTGAAACAAAATAAATTTTTTTTAATAAAAATTTTTTTTCCGGGGGGCGAAACCCGGGCAGCGATTGGATCGCTGCCCGGAGGGGGCAGCGATGGTCGCTGCCCCCAGGGGCGGCGCACGGCGCCGCCCAAAGGGGGCGCACGGCGCCGCCCAGGGCGGCGACCGTCGCCGCCCAGGGCGGCGCACGGCGCTGCCCAGGGCAGCGCTGTGCGCTGCCCAGCGCAGCGCTGGGCGCTGCGCAGGGCAGCGCTCGGCGCCGCCCAGGGCGGCGCACAGCGCCGCCCAGGGGCGGCGCCAGGCGCCACCAGGGCAGCAAACGTTGCTGCCCTAAGGGGGCAGCCGGGCTGCCCCGGCCCGCGCCCCGGGTGCGGGCCGGCCCGGGAGTGTCCCGGGCGGCCCGCGGGAAAAATTATATTTTTATTAATTTTAATATTTAAAATTTTATTTTTGGTCCGGTCAAAAATTGTTTTTGATTGGTTCACGAGATTTCGGATCGAATTGTTCGAGTCCGTAAATTTTAAAATTGATTTTGGATAAATTTGAATTTTTGGAAAATTTTAATATTTTATCCGTAAATTGAATTTTGAAATCAATTATTTTGTTACAATTGATGATAAGATATGATCTTATGATATATTAGATAAAATATGATTTTATTTGTAAAATTGGATTTTATAGATAAAATATGATTTTATTTGATATGGAGATAAAATATGATTTTATATGTGAAATGTGATTTTATATATAAAATATGATTTTATCTTGTTTAAATTTGAATAGCCACAGCATGTTATCCAATAAATTAATTTTGAATTAAATGTTATTGGATAAGGATGATCGATTGCCATGACCAATTTTGTAGGTGTATGTTAGGAATTTACATTTTGTCTTTATTGTTGTTGGTTTTATTAATGGGCCTGGTTTATGGCCCGATATGAATGTCATATGTAATAAAAGTGGGCTTGGTTTATAGCCCGTTCCCACCCCCTAAAATGTATCCCCTACTTGTCATTGTTATTTAATTGTAAATACATTAGATTTAGTGGGAGATCAAGATTTGAAGATGGTGGGCCCAGCAGACATTGAAGACTGAAGAAATGTAAATTGGAAGCATATGTAATAGGATTGCATTTGCATACTGCATATTACCTAGGATTGGACTAAGACCCGTGATTGGCAACCACGGGTCAATTAGAAATGGAATCGATCATCCTATATAATATGTGATATTATGATTGTATGCATGTTTAGACATAAATTGCGTGAATCCGGCAATGCATGCAATAAATTAAATATGATGAGACAAATATTTTTATAAATAAAATCCCTCATTTTAAATATGATTTAAAATTTATATCAAGATAAATAAAGGAAATTTAAATATTGTTTAAATGTTCCTACCTTCCATCAACGGTCAATGTATGTGATGCTACCCGCGGATACGGTCCGGCTCATATTATTGGGGGGGCCCGTCCGTCGGAAAGCTGTACATTGGATCGACAAATGTTGTAAGTTGGGTGGAACTCCCATGGGATCGGCTCATATTATTGGGGGATCCACATGGCGACCGTCCATCACAACTTAATATTGATGGGTCATCTTGACATGTCACTTTAAACGGCGTCATATTATTGGGCCCTTATTGGACATGAGGTAAATACATGGGGGTTGCTTTGGAAGCAATTGGGCTCTACCTTTTGAGAATTATGGTTGGCTGATATTATTCGGGACCATAAGTTTGTCAATTGGACTCCATGTTCTCACTAAGGAAAAAGTTTCCCGTTTTCACTAGAGGGTGGTGAAATCGTTAAAATAGTGGGAGTGAGATTCATAAAATTAAATTCGCCTATTTTATGTCTTAGTAAATTGTTAAACAATCATTGATATATGTCTGTTTTTCCTTTTCAGTATTTCATACAATGAATTCGCGAAATCCTTTATTCTCGATCCTCGAACAAAACAAGCTGACTGGCGCCAACTATACGGAATGGTTCCGGAAGTTGAAGATTGTCTTAACTTCGGAGAAAATGCTCTACGTGTTAGAAAAAGCACCTCCGAAGGAAGCACCAGCTGACATAAGTCCGGAGGAATTGGCCAAACTTGATGCATGGTGTGACCATGACATCAAGACCAAATGCTATATGCAAGCCTCGATGTCTGATGAACTCCAGAGGCGATTTGAGGACACGGTGAATGCTGCTGACATTCACACGCAACTCAAGGAACTTTTTGGGGCTCAGTCGAGGGCTGAAAGGTTCTCTACTGTTAAGGAGTTGATGACGTGCCGCATGCGTGAAGGGACTTCGGTCCGTGATCATGGGGTACGAGTGATTTGGCTCATACAGAAGTTAGCGACCCTTGATTTGGTGTTGGAGCATGAACTCAATGTGGACTTGCTGCTTCTATCTCTTCCTTCTTCATTTGATGGATTCGTGATAAATTTTAATATGAACAAGATAGAGGCCACCCTTGAAGAGATGGTCAATATGCTCGTTACATATGAATCCACACTTAAGAAGGATAAGCCAGCTTTCTTGGTGGGCTCCTCATCTTCTGCTAAGAAGGGGCCAAGTTTGAAGGGCAAGAAACGTTCTGCCCCACCCAAGAAAGTGGAACCCGAGAAGAAGCAAAAGACAAAGGCTTCAAACGATGGAAAATCCAAGGATGTTTGCCATTACTGCAAGAAGCCGGGTCATTGGAAGCGCAACTGCAAGGAGTATCTTGAGCAGTTGGGAACTGCAAAGGGTATGTTCTATATCGAAATAAACATGTCACTTAATACAACTTCTTGGGTATTGGATACCGGATGTGGTTCTCACATTTGCAATGATTTGCAGGTGATGACAAGAAGTCGCAGGCTTAGAATGGGTGAGACCCAGCTGAGGCTCGGGAATGGTTCCAGAGTTGAAGCTACGGCCATTGGAGATGTTTGTTTGATTTTGCAGAATGGTTTTAAATTATTGTTGAGAGATGTTTTATTTGTGCCAGATTTAATTAAAAACATTATTTCTATTTCTATGCTTGATAGAGATGGTTATTCTTGTAATTTTGTGAATGGGATTTGCAGTATTTACAAGAATGAATGTTTAATTGGAAATGGACAACTTGAAAACGATCTATATAATTTAAAACTAAAAGACGTTCCAGTGAATTGTATTGACAAACCGGCAACAACAAACAAAAGGAAAATCGATAGTCAAAACCCGGCAAACCTTTGGCACGCTAGACTAGGTCATATTTCCTCAAGGAGGATGAACAAGCTAGTGGGAGAGGGCATGTTTGATATGTCTGATATTAACTCTCTACCTACTTGTGAATCCTGCCTAAAAGGGAAAATGACTAAATCTCCTTTTAAGGGGAAGCCTGAACGTAGTCAAAATCTGTTGGATTTGATCCATACAGATGTTTGTGGTCCATTTAGAGTAGGGACTCAACATGGCCACACCTACTTCATTACCTTTACTGATGATTATTCTAGGTATGGGTATTTATATTTAATGAAATATAAGTCTGAAGCATTTGAAAAGTTCAAAGAATTCAAGGCTGAAGTAGAAAACAAGCTAGGTAAAAGTATTAAAGCACTTCGATCGGATCGAGGTGGAGAATACTTGAGTACCGAGTTTTTGGACTATCTAAAAGAGAATGGGATTCTCTCTCAGTGGACTCCTCCTATGAAACCACAGCTTAATGGTGTATCGGAGCGTCGTAATCGAACTTTGTTGGACATGGTTCGATCCATGATGAGCTTCACTGAACTTCCACCTTCGTTTTGGGGCTATGCGCTTGAAACGGCGGTATTGTTGTTGAATAACGTCCACACTAAAGCAGTGGACAAAACACCATACGAGTTATGGAATGGCAAAGCTCCTAAGTATTCATACTTGAGGATTTGGGGATGTCCTGCTTACGTGAAGCGGACAGTGGGAGATAAATTGGATAGTCGATCCAGCTTGTGTTATTTTGTGGGGTATCCGAAGAATTCAATCGGATATTATTTCTATTATCCTGCTGAAACAAAGGTGTTTGTTTCACGGAATGCCACCTTCTTAGAGAAGGAGTTCTTATTGGATAAGAAAGGCGAGATGATGGAACTCGAAGAAGTTCGAGAAGAACCCGAAATACAAAATAACGATCCCACACCTCAGGAACCATTGCTGGACACGCCTGCACCTAGAAGATCCGAGAGGACTTCTAGACCTCCAGTTCGATATGGTCTTCTTCTTGAAGAGGGTCAAGATGAACCCGACATTGGATGTGATCCAAGAAGCTTCAAGGAAGCAATTTCTGATGCGGATTCGAATTTATGGCTTGAAGCTATGCAATCAGAATTGGATTCGATGCATACTAACCAAGTCTGGACTTTAGTGGATCCTCCCGATGGAATTGTTCCAATAGGGTGTAAATGGATCTACAAAAGAAAGCTTGGGCCTGATGGTAAGGTATTGACCTACAAGGCGCGATTGGTGGCTAAAGGTTATACTCAAAGGCAAGGAGTTGACTATGACGAAACCTTTTCACCAGTTGCAATGTTCAAGTCCATAAGAATCCTTATTGCCATAGCTGCATGGTATGACTATGAGATATGGCAAATGGATGTGAAGACTGCTTTTCTTAATGGAGACATTAAGGAAGAAATCTATATGAAGCAGCCTGAGGGGTACACATCCATGGGAAGCGAGCATAAGGTATGCAAGCTTCAGAGATCAATTTATGGTCTAAAACAAGCATCAAGAAGTTGGAACCAGAAATTTGATGAAACAATTAAAGACTTTGGTTTCATCAAGAACCCGGAGGAACCTTGCGTGTACAAGAAAGTAGTTAAGGATGCGGTGACATTCTTAGTACTTTATGTTGATGACATCCTACTCATTGGGAATGATGTAGGGATGTTGCAGTCAACAAAGATATGGTTATCAGGTAGATTTTCGATGAAGGATTTGGGTGAGGCATCCTACATTCTTGGGATACAGATCTATAGGGATAGATCTAAGAGAATGATAGGACTCACTCAATCAACCTACATCGATACCATATTGAAACGGTTTTCAATGGATGGGTCCAAGAGAGGACATCTACCCATGTGTCATGGAGTTTCTCTATCCAAGTCTATGTGTCCCAAGACTGATGCAGAGATAGAGAATATGACACATGTACCATATGCGTCAGCTATAGGTAGTATCATGTATGGGATGATATCTACCAGACCGGATGTAGCATTTGCTCTGAGTGTCACGAGCAGATATCAGTCTAATCCTGGTCAGATGCATTGGAAAGCCGTGAAGGACATTCTTAAGTACTTGCGAAGGACTAAGAATATGTTCTTGGTTTATGGAGGACGAGAACTCAAACTGGAAGGCTATACCGACTCTAGCTTCCAAAGTGATGTGGATGACTCGAAGTCAACCTCTGGATTTGTGTTCATGCTCAATGGCGGTGCTGTCTCTTGGAAGAGTTCCAAGCAGGACACCACAGCGGATTCCACCACTGAGGCTGAATACATTGCAGCATCAGCTGCTGCTAAAGAGGCCGTTTGGATGAGGAATTTCGTCCAAGAGTTGGGCGTCATTCCTGAATTTGTTGGTCCAGTCCCGGTGTACTGCGACAACACGGGTGCCGTTGCTCAAGCAAAGGAACCAAGGTCTCATCAAAGATCCAAACACGTACTGAGGAAATACCACATAATCCGGGAGATTGTGGAAAGAGGAGACATCAGTGTCGAACGAGTGGCCTCTGCAGACAATATCGCTGATCCACTTACTAAGCCTTTGCCAGGACCATTGTTTGACAAACATCGCGAAGCAATGGGTCTACGTAGTATGACTAGTTGGCTATAGGGCAAGTGGGAGATTGTAAGAGTGGGTGCCCAGTGAGCCAACTGTGTGGCTATGGGCTTTGGCTATGGGCTTTGTTGACTCTTTGTATAAACAATCTTTTGTTTAATATTATTTACACTTTTATGGCAATGAATTTATATTACTTCATATTGTTATATTGTGATATACTATTGTTGTTTTGATAAAGACCTTGAATATACTATAGTGTATGTAAGATGTGGTAGAACATGGAGATGTCTATCATGAAATACATCTTATAGTCACTGTATATTCTAAAACCGTTCCTAGTCGATTGAGCCGTCCGATAATAAGGATAAGGATCGCTCGAGTTTGAGACTAGCATTTGCGATGCGGAGTACCACGTTTCATTGGTAGGGAACATGGAGATGTTCGAAGCATGCAAATGGATATTCATAGGATGAATAGTCGAACTACCCTATCCGGACTTTCCAAGTGGTTATCACTTATCGAGTGGATAAAGTCCGCGGTTTTGGTTGTACACCATTAGTCCTTACGACTTGAAACATCATGGAGACTCTATATGCTAGTACTGTGCTTTGACTCGTTTACCGACTCTGAGGGGGTCATCAGGTGTCGAGATTGGGTACAGTTACGACACATATAGGAGTCAATGCATTGTTGTCAAGGATTCACCACATACTTGCGAGTGTGGATATCCTATGCGATCTGAGGAGATATTAGTGTGACAAATCTCTGGCCAGAGTACTTGATGTGATTTAAGAAATGGTTTCTTAGTAGCACATGCGATGTCACTAATTTGATCTTCAAGATGCATTGCATAGTTATCGAATCTTGAGCGACTCTCGATATACCAATGGTTGTTGATTCGATCGGGATATTTGGATGAAGGGACCGTACTGTACGTTAACCAAAATCTACTGGTTCTTGTAGGCACTATCAGTGATACCTAGGGAATCATGGGGCGATGTTGCTAGGCGCTTTACCATGATTCGTTGGGCAAGTCGGAAAGTGTTGTTCCGAGTCACAAGGAGTTGTGAGCCCACGGCTAGCTGTATCCCTGAACCATTGAGGGTCACACAGTGTAATGGAGTTTTAATCCCCGTTGAGATAGTTAAATTTAAAGAGTTAAATTTAATGAACTAAGGAGTTGGACTTCTTAAATAAGAGTAAGGGAGTAGGATTTCCTAAAATGACATAGGGATGGACATTTTTGGAAACCACTGAATTCGGATTCAGGAAAATTTATTTTGACTTTAAAACGTGCAGAAATAGTTTCTGTGCACATTGGTGAAATCGTTTCATCAATCGGAGTCACGATGAATTTTATATTAATTTCTGAACGAGCGGGCTTTGCTTGTCGGGCCCCAGCTTATGACTAATGGGCCCTAAGGTGTTAGTGGCCTGCATTATAAATAAGTTATTTCAGTACAGAAATTACACACAACAGGTCATTATTTTTGAGAGCAATTTTCGAAAACCCTACCCTCTCAAAACCTATCGGCCGTCCCCTCCCTTTGCTCTGCCCGAGAAAATTCCGGTCTGTGATTTTGAATCGCAGTAAGGAATAACGAATCAGATTCGTGTAATCTCTTCGCAGAAAACTTCTGATAGATTTTCTAGTGCAATCTATCAGAGGGATTAAACCTCTGTTCGTGGACCTGATTGAAGGCGTTCATCGGTTCCAGGGAGAGACAACAAGAGCAGAATTGTTCTGTTGGTGTCCATTAATCTCGTTGCGAGATTTGAGGTAAAATTTATTTAATTGTTATTTAAATTTTACACATACAATAATTCAATCGTTGTATGGTTGATACCCACACCATGGAATCGTTCCATGAGAAACTTTTTAAACTTCCGCTGCACCGGGTATCAATCGTAATTGGTCTGGGAACTCGCCAGTTTTCCAACAGCAATTTTGTGAATGAGATTTGCAATATTTACAAGAATGAATGTTTGATTGGAAATGGACAACTTGAAAACGATCTATACAACTTAAAACTAAAAGACGTTCCAATAAATTATGTTGATAAACCGGCAACAACAAACAAAAGAAAAATCGATAGCCAAAACCCGGCAAACCTTTGGCACGCTAGGCTAGGTCATATTTCCTCAAGGAGGATGAACAAGCTAGTGGGAGAGGGCATGTTTGATATGTCTGATATTAACTCTCTACCTACTTGTGAATCCTGCCTAAAAGAAAAAATGACTAAATCTCCTTTTAAGGGGAAACCTGAGCGTAGTCAAAATCTGTTGGATTTGATCCATACAGATGTTTGTGGTCCATTTAGAGTTGGGACTCAATATGGCCACACCTACTTCATTACCTTTACTGATGATTATTCAAGGTATGGGTATTTATATTTAATGAAATATAAGTCTGAAGCATTTGAAAAGTTCAAAGAATTCAAGGCTGAAGTAGAAAACAAGCTAGGTAAAAGTATTAAAGCACTTAGATCGGATCGAGGTGGAGAATACTTGAGTACCGAGTTTTTGGACTATCTGAAAGAGAATGGGATTCTCTCTCAGTGGACTCCTCCTATGACACCACAGCAGAATGGTGTATCGGAGCGTCGTAATTGAACTTTGTTGGACATGGTTCGATCCATGATGAGCTTCACTGAGCTTCCACCTTCGTTTTGGGGCTATGCGCTTGAAACGGCGGTATTGTTGTTGAACAAACGTCCACACTAAAGCAGTGAACAAAACACCATACGAGTTATGGAATGGCAAAGCTCCTAAGTATTCGTACTTGAGGATTTGGGGATGTCCTGCTTACGTGAAGCGGACAGTGGGAGATAAGTTGGATAGTCGATCCAGCTTATGTTATTTTGTAGGGTATCCGAAGAATTCAATCGGATATTATTTCTATTATCCTGCTGAAACAAAGGTGTTTGTTTCGAGGAATGCCACCTTCTTGGAGAAGGAGTTCTTATTGGATAAGAAAGGCGAGATGATGGAACTCGAAGAAGTTCGAGAAGAACCCGAAATACAAAATAACGATCCTACGCCTCAGGAACCATTACTGGACACGCCTGAACCTAGAAGATCCGAGAGGACTTCTAGACCTCCTGTTCGATATGGTCTTCTTCTTGAAGGGGATCAAGATGAACCCGACATTGGATGTGATCCAAGAAACTTCAAGGAAGCAATTTCTGATGCGGATTCAAATTTATGGCTTGAAGCTATGCAGTCTGAATTGGATTCAATGCATACAAACCAAGTTTGGTCTTTAGTAGATCCTCCTGATGGAATTGTTCCAATAGGGTGTAAATGGATCTACAAGAGAAAGCTTGGGCCTGATGGTAAGGTATTGACCTACAAGGCGCGATTGGTGGCGAAAGGTTACACTCAAAGACAAGGAGTTGACTATGATGAAACTTTTTCACCAGTTGCAATGTTCAAGTCCATAAGAATCCTTATTGCCATAGCTGCATGGTATGACTATGAGATATGGCAAATGGATGTGAAGACTGCTTTTCTTAATGGAGACATTAAGGAAGAAATCTATATGAAGCAGCCAGAGGGGTTCACATCCATGGGAAGCAAGCATAAGGTATGCAAGCTTCAGAGATCAATTTATGGTCTAAAACAAGCATCAAGAAGTTGGAACCAGAAATTTGATGAAACAATAAAAGATTTTGGTTTCATCAAGAACCCGGAGGAACCGTGCATGTACAAGAAAGTAGTTAAGGATGCTGTGACATTCTTAGTACTTTATGTTGATGACATCCTACTCATTGGGAATGATGTAGGGATGTTGCAGTCAACAAAGATATGGTTATCAGGTAGATTCTCGATGAAGGATTTGGGTGAGGCATCCTACATTCTTGGGATACAGATCTATAGAGATAGATCTAAGAGAATGATAGGACTCACTCAATCAACCTACATCGACACCATATTGAAACGGTTTTCAATGGATGGGTCCAAGAGAGGACATCTACCCATGTGTCATGGAGTTTCTTTATCCAAGTCTATGTGTCCCAAGACTGATGCAGAGATAGAGAATATGACACATGTACCATATGCGTCAGCTATAGGTAGTATCATGTATGAGATGATATCTACCAGACCGGATGTAGCATTTGCTCTGAGTGTCACGAGCAGATATCAGGCTAATCCTGGTCAAATGCATTGGAAAGCCGTGAAGGACATTCTTAAGTACTTACGAAGGACTAAGAATATGTTCATGGTATATGGAGGACAAGATCTGAAATTGGAAGGCTATACCGACTCTAGCTTCCAAAGTGACGTGGATGACTCGAAGTCAACCTCTGGATTTGTGTTCATGCTCAATGGCGGTGCTGTCTCTTGGAAGAGTTCCAAGCAGGACACCACAGCGGATTCCACCACTGAGGCTGAATACATTGCAGCATCACCTGCTGCTAAAGAGGCCGTTTGGATGAGGAAGTTCGTCCAAGAGTTGGGCGTCATTCTTGAATTTGTTGGTCCAGTCCCGGTGTACTGTGACAACACGGGTGCCGTTGCTCAAGCAAAGGAACCAAGGTCTCATCAAAGATCCAAACACGTACTGAGGAAATACCACATCATCCGGGAGATTGTGGAAAGAGGAGACATCACTGTCGAACGAGTGGCCTCTGCAGACAATATCGCTGATCCGCTTACTAAACCCTTGCCAGGACCATTGTTTGACAAACATCGCGAAGCAATGGGTCTACGTAGTATGACTAGTTGGCTATAGGGCAAGTGGGAGATTGAAAGAGTGGGTGCCCAGTGAGCCAACTTGTGGCTATGGGCTTTGATGACTCTTTGTATAAACAATCTTTTGTTTAATATAATTTACACTTTTATTAATGGCAATGACTTTATCTTTCTTCATATTGTTATATTGTGATATACTATTGTTGTTTTGATAAAGACCTTGAATATACTATAGTGTATGTAAGATGTGGTAGAACATGGGGATGTCTATCATGAAATACATCTTATAGTCACTGTATATTCTAAACTGTTCCTAGTCGATTGAGCCTTCCGAGAATAAGGATAAGGATCGCTCGAGTTTGAGACTAGCATTTGCGATGCGGAGTACCACGTTTCATTGGTAGGGAACATGGAGATGTTCGAAGCATGCAAATGGATATTCATAGGATGAATAATCGAACTACCCTATCCGGACTTTCCAAGTGGTTATCACTTATCGAGTGGATAAAGTCCGCGGTTTTGGTTGTACACCATTAGTCCTTACTACTTGAAACATCATGGAGACTCTATATGCTAGTACTGTGCTTTGACTCATTTACCGACTCTATGGGGGTCATCAGGTGTCGGGATTGGGTACAGTTACAACACATATAGGAGTCGATGCATTGTTGTCAAGGATTCACCACATACTTGCGAGTGTGGATATCCTATGCGATCTGAGGAGATATTAGTGTGACGAATCTCTGGCCAGAGTACTTGATGTGATTTAAGAAATGGTTTCTTAGTAGCACATGCGATGTCACTAATTTGATCTTCAAGATGTATTGCATAGTTATCGAATCTTGAGCGACTCTCGATATACCAATGGTTGTTGATTCGATCGGGATATATGGATGAAGGGACCGTACTGTACGCTAACCAAAATCTACTGGTTCTTGTAGGCGCTATCAGTGATACCTAGGGAATCATGGGGCGATGTTGCTAGGCTCTTTACCATGATTCGTTGGGCAAGTCGGAAAGTGTTGTTTCGAGTCACAAGGAGTTGTGAGCCCACGGCTAGCTGTATCCCTGAACCACTGAGGGTCACACAGTGTAATGGAGTTTTAATCCCCGTTGAGATAGTTAAATTTAAAGAGTTAAATTTAATGAATAAAGAAGTTGGACTTCTTAAATAAGAGTAAGGGAGTAGGATTTCCTAAAATGACATAGGGATGGACATTTTTGGAAACCACTGAATTTGAATTCAGGAAAATTTATCTTAACTTTATAATGTGCAAAAATGGTTTCTGTGCACATTGGTGAAATCGGTTCATCAATCGGAGTCACGATGAATTTTATATTAATTTCTGAACGTGCGGGCTTTGCTTGTCGGGCTTCAACTTATGACTAATGGGCCCTAAGCTGTTAGTGGCCTGCATTATAAATAAGTTATTGCAGTACAGAAATTACAGACAACTGGTCATAATTTTGAGAGCAAAATTTCGAAACCCTAGCCTCCTCTCAAGAATATTTCGGCCGACCCCTCCCTCTCTCTGTCAGAGAAATTCCGGTCTGTGATTTTGAATTGCAGTCTGGAATAAGCGAATCAAATTCGTTATTCTCTTCGCAGAAAACTTCTGATAGATTTTCTAGTGCAATCTATCAGAGGGATTAAACCTCCATTCGTGGACCTGATTGAAGGAGTTCATCGGTTCCAGGGAGAGACAACAAGAGCAGAGAAATCTGTTGGAGTCCAATAATCTCGATTCGAGATTGAAGGTAAAATTTAATAATTGTTATTTAAATTTTACACACACTTATAATTTAATCGTTGAACGGTTGATACCCACAATATGGAATTGTTCCATAATAAAATTTTTTAAACTTCCGCTGCACCGGGTATCAATCGTGATTGATCTGAACGCCAGTTTTCCAACAGAGCAATGTTCCGATGCGAGGAGATTGACCATTTGAAGAAAGATTGTCCACAGACTGGGGGAGCTGGTTCTGGTTCTCAAGCAACAGTACAGCAGAGGCCATAAGGACAGTCGATGGGTGGTTCTAATCTGAAATATCGTACTTCCAGTAAGGTTTTTGCATTGATACATGATCAAGCAGTGGACGAGAATGAGAGAGTCATAGCGTGTACGTTTCTGTTATGTGGAATACCTGCTTTTGTTCTTATTGACACTGGTGCATCTCATTCTTTTATTTCTGCACGATTTGTCAAGCATCATAAGTTACCATACATTAACCTAGATGTAGTACTTTCTATTTCTACACCGACGGGTCAGTCTGCGTTGGCTAAGAGTCTAGTGGTTGGTTGCCCTTTAGAGTTTGAAGGGAATGTTTTTATGGCAAATCTCATGGTATTAGAAATGGAGGATTTTGATTGCATCTTGGGCATAGATATCTTGACTCCTTATCGATCTTCAGTGGACTGCTATCAGAAATTGGTGCGCTTTCATCCAGTTGGAGATGATAGTTGGTTCTTTTATGGTGAGGGAGCGCAACCTCAGATGCCTTTGGTATTGGCTTTGAGAGCCTGTCGAGCTGTAGAGTCTGACGAGAAAGGATACCTCATCTACGCTGTTAATGTGTTCGCTGGAAGTGTTGGTATCGAGGATTTTCCAGTTGTGAATGAGTTTCCAGATGTATTTCCAGATGAGATTCTGGGTTTTCATCCAGTTCGTGAAATTGAGTTTGGCATAGAGTTGATGCCAGGGACTTCGCCTATTTCACAAGCACCGTATCATCTGGCTCCGTCAGAGATGCGTGAGTTGAAGCAACAACTTCAAGATCTTTTGGACAAAGGTTACATTCATCCGAGTGTGTCTCCTTGGGGAGCACCTGTTCTTTTTATGAAGAAAAAGGATGGGTCTATACGACTGTGCATTGATTATCGACAATTGAATCACGTGACCATCAAGAATAAGTATCCCTTGCCTCGTATAGATGATTTTTTTGATCAGTTGCAGGGTAGTTCAGTTTACTCCAAGATTTACTTGAGATCTGTATATCACCAGATGCGATTCAGAGATCAGGATATAGCCAAGACAACATTCAGGACCAGGTATGGGCATTATGAGTTTTTGGTAATGCCATTTGGATTGACTAATGCGCTGACGACATTCATGGACCTGATGAATCAGGTATTCCGAGAATTTTTGTACAAGTTTGTCGTCGTGTTCATTGATGACATCTTGGTATATTCACGTGATGTGAATGAGCATGCGTATCATCTGAGGCTTGTGTTGCAGACTCTGAGAGATAGACAGCTGTACGCAAAGTTAAGTAAGTGTGAATTCTGGCTGGATCGGGTGGTATTTTGATATGAATCTAGAAGGCACTCGAAGATTCATAAAATTCTCTCTAGAATTTTATTGAAGCTTTTAGCTTTGTCAAATCAAACTTATCAAAGTTTCATAAACTTTGTGGCATTTTTCGATCGATTTTCACTTTGGTTGTCAAAGACAGGTTCCTTTGAAGATCCAATTGAATTATTGGTTGTTTTCTATCGTGATTATCTGTTGCTAGTTTCGTTGTAAACTATATGTGGATATCCAAACTTACTTGATTCAAAATATTGGGACAATACTACTGAATCTTTTTGTTATTGAATTGAGGGTGCGATTCTTTATAATCGTGTTTGATTTTCATGACATCCAAGATTCTCATCATTTGGTATCAGAGCTTAAGGTTCATTTGATTCAAGTAAGTCATATCTTTTTGTTTTATTCTTCGTTCTTCGTGTTCTTCATTCTTCGTGTTATTAGTTCTTGTTCTTTCGTTCTTCATTGAGTCTTCTCTTCGTCAAATTTCTGATTCGTTTCTGTCAATCTTGTTGCCCAAGTTTTTGTGTCTTGTGCTACAAGTTATCTCAAAAAAAAAAAAAAAGAAAAA
This sequence comes from Henckelia pumila, assembly GCF_033568475.1. Taxonomy (NCBI): domain Eukaryota; kingdom Viridiplantae; phylum Streptophyta; class Magnoliopsida; order Lamiales; family Gesneriaceae; genus Henckelia; species Henckelia pumila. Next base: position 45,689,152 of record NC_133121.1, read on the forward strand.
TCAAAAATTCAAAAAAAAAAAAAAAGATTTGAAATCGATCAAAAAAAGAGTGAAGACCCAAATTTTCGGAAAAAAAGGAAGCAAAATAACTTGTGGTCAATTTTCTTGTGTCTTGTTCATCCTTGGGTGCCAAGTTTTTCAATCTTCATAAATTCAATTCCTTGTTTTTTGTGCAATCTACGTGAGTTGATTGTAAATTTTTTACAAGTTTTGAACTTGTGAGTTTGATACACACAAAATCACAAAGCATAAGCCCTTCTACATATTTTGAGTGAAAAAAGAGTGATTGAGTGATTTTCTTTGGAGTGATTAGTGAGAATTTGTGTGAGGTAAATTTTTATTACTAACATTTTTCTTGCAGGTACAATGTCGTATAAAAAATATTTTGTTGGTGGGAATGATGAATGTTGTAGTGAGAATTGGGAGAGAGAAAGGAGATACTATGGGTATGATAGTAATAGAAGAGTACGTTAATCACGTGAGGATGGGAACATTTGTAGCGACCCTACTCGGATCCACTGCTTAATCAGAGTTAATTAAACACATGCAATAATATTAAAAGCGTGAATAACGGAATACTCAAAATACAAAAAATCTGATCAGTAGAATACAACCGACGACAACAAAAGTGTATAATACTTATACAACCAAATCAAAAGTTTATAGGGTCATAACCCTACCACTAAACTCTCACTGCCACCGACACCGTCCTCACTCCTGGTGCGAGCCTCCTGGACCGTCTAGCCTCAAACCTGCCCAGCTACAGGTATCCCAAGAACACCAACACAAGGGCGTGAGCGACAACGCTAAATACGAAATAAATGATATATAAACAAATATGCAGCAGGAAAATGACTTTAAAATACTGGGTAAAACAATATACTCAGGGCGCCATAAATACACAGTACCGTGCTAAGAGAGCGACTCCGTATGGTACTCGTGTAATCCCCTATCCACTATAGCGTCTACTCCACCGCCGCGCTAGCTCCTAGTGATAGCAAAACCAGGGGCTGAGCCTCCCCAGACACGAATCCATAAGGAGTAACTCATCACCGATGGAAATTGTCATGACTCGCATCATACCAGATGCAGTCCAGTGTAAAAACATGCATGTGCCAAAGCCGTAAAACATGGTAAAACACATAGCACATACTCATGCAACATATAAGCATATATATCATGTCGGCTATCTCAGTCAGTACTCACGTACCTCTAACACTGCAGGCCAATCCTAGCATCACTGGTCTAGATCTCATGCCTATGAGCCCACACTAATGTGTCTACAATGCAAATATCCATGCATCATTAAATAATCTCTAAAATCCTTAACTAAGCTATTCCTTACTCCGAAATATTTTTAGGAAGCCAAAGCTATACCTGAAACGACCCTAGTTCTACTTTAAATTAAACTAAATAAAAATACGGGTTTCCAAAAAATTTCGGCATGACCTAAATGTTTTGATTAAAACCCGCCTGTATCAAACAACAAAAAAAAAAATACAAGCCCAACCAACAACACTAAATAATCTAGACCGAGAAAAGAAAATAAACAAAAACTTGAGAAAGAGATTGACACACCAACCATTCATAAGTTCAACGATTTGATACATACGTGCACACAAACAATTCCAAAGAACATTATTTTTACATTTACATTTACTAAATTAACAAGATAAAAGACTTTAAAGTGCTAAAGTAAACTTTTGCGGAAGACTGGCATGGTCAGAGGGATGTGCCGTGCCCGCATTGCAGTCCGCTCGATAGTCCTGCCCCTCAATCTCAATAATAACCTAAACCTGCATCAAGTAGATGTAGTGAGCCTAGGGGCCCAGCAAGAATATGAGTTGAAATAACGAGGGTTTAAAAGTACATGCTTAATACTTAAAATACTTGTACTTAATATTCCTTGAAACTTACTCCGAAAAGTTAATGATAAATGAGAATGAGATGTAATGCATACAATGACTCACACATTTATACTTCGGAACTTTCTTAAACTTTACTTAATCTCATGCATGATTGAAACTGAATATAAACTAAGTCGAGTCAAATTAGAAATGATCTGTAACTGAAACTGAAACTGTAACTGTAACTATAACTGTGTACTTAGATCCTTGAATTGTGACTCTGTGATTTTGATCATAATCATGGCTGCAGTGCACTATGCCTCAAGGAGGTCAGGATATCACCCAACACAATCTTGCCCTGTATTTGGTAAGGGAGGCCAAGATATCTCTCAGCCCCACACAAACACATGCTAAGGTAAGAAAACCCATAATGATTTGGTAAAGGAGGCCAGAACGTCTCCCACCCCCACAAAAACACATGCTTTACTATAGTCACAATCATCTCACTTCGTTAAAAAGTATTTTCTTTCATTCTTACTTGACTCGACTCAAAGATATAACAACATGCTTTTATGGAAATGAATTTATTTGAAAATATTTACTCGATTACTCGATTTATGAAATGAATGATGCCATATGGTTGACAAGGATGGTGATTTAGGTGGCAAACCATAGCTAAGAATCTAGACTTTACTTTTTAGCACTTAGGACGTATCCCAAGCAATCCACTTGCAAGGCTTATATTTTACTTGATTCTTAATCAAAACGAATTTCTCTTGAAAACACGATTTCGATGCACTCTATACTTAACTAGGAAGTAATCCTCGAGATACAAATCTTATCCAATAATTTCTGGCTAGTAATTTTCCGGATAACAACACTTAACATCTAAAATCCAGACCTTAACATTCAATAGCCTAGAACACAACCAAACCTTAACCGAATTGGTTCCCGCTTGAAACGATGTTTCCCTAACATACTAGGCTATTCCCAAACCCGTGCCCTTAGTCAAAACATGAGTGCAACCCTGTTTTGTATGACCATTTCTGGACAGCCCCTGACACTTGACAATTTCTGCTCAATAGCTCATCTCTGTTCTTCAATACTTAACCATGCGACCCCCATATTCCCAATCTATAACTTAAGACCTAGACCACTTCCTAGTCCCACTAAAACCCCTAAGACCGACTCCCTCACAAGCCAATACCCCAGCTCGAGCATCAGTACCCTGTCCCTAAACCAATATCCCAGCTCGAGTTTAGCCCCTGCCCTGAAACCGACCTCCTATTTCAGCACCCAAGTCAACTGCCCTACATCACCATTTGCAAGACATTTCCAACACACCCTAAGCTCTACCATGTGAGATACATTCTCACCCATGGTAGCCCCTAATCCACCATCCAAGCATCACCAGATTCAATCCACACACTCCCAAAAACAAGAAATTTGAACTGTGGCAGAAATGCATACATTAACAGCAAGCGTCTAACTCACAACTAACCAACACATGAAAAAACGACACATTTGGATCACAAGCATTTGCAACAAACCAAAGGGAAACAAGGATTTCAAACGGCTAGTTCCAGGAAAATAGAGAACGCGAGCAGTTTTTCTCAAAAAATGCAGAAAATAATCGGACGCCCTCATAAACTCAGAAAAACTTTGAAAATATAAGCAGGGACACAAGCACACAATGTAATAATCAACTTGGTGGCCGAAGAAGCCCATAATCTTGCCTTAATAAAAAATCAGAAAAAGAAGGAGAGGGGAAACTTCGACGAGCTGGAACAGGGGAGGCGGAGCTCGAGCAGCTTGCCTGACAGTGAGCCTTGCCGGGAAAAGATGGAGCTGCTGCGGAGGCCAACGGTTGGATAAAATGGAGGGGAAATCAAATGAGGCCAAACCGAGTGAGGGAAATGGAAATGGTGAGAAGTTTGCGATCTACGATGTATTGGAGAAGAAGGGGAGATGTCGTGCATTTTTTGTGTGTGTGTGAGTGTGTGCATGAGTTGTGTGTGTAGATTGGGGGCAAGGGTTAAGTCTTAAGTTTAAGTGTAAAGTTGAGTGTGTATGTATAGGTGTATGCATAAAAAATGTGGGTGTGAGAGGTGCTACACACTTTTTAAGAAGTGCTAGTCCAAACTTAGCAACTTAGAAATTAAAAATCAACACCTAAATATTTTGATGTCACAGCGATAAATAAAATATTTAAACCATAAATAGAATAATTTAAATAATTTAAACAAACTAGACTAACGTTTAAAAGAAATTAAATAAATACAAGCGAAATAAAACCTTTAAAATGATTTGGACAATTAAAAGAATTTAAATAAATAAGCTAGACATTTAAAATGATTTAAAATAACTAACCGCTAAACTTAAATTATTTAAAATAACAAGTTGGACACTAAAAAATATTTAAACAAATAAGCTAATAGTTAAAATCATTTGAACGAATAAACTAAACAATTAAAAATCAAAATCATTTAAATAAGCAAAACCTTAAACCTTTAAAATCTTTAAAACAAATAAATTGCACAATAAAATCATTTGAATAATTTATAAAATATTCTATTAACACATAATTCACATAAAAAATTTAAATCAATTAAGCCTAAAAATAATAATCCTAATATTTATTTAATTTAATGCATGCGATTTAGTAGATTGGGTTTTAGGTACTATAATACTTACTTCCGTCGTCAGCCCTTTGCTGCAGCTTGCCTCAAAACTAGGCCACAACTCCGCTACGATGCCTGGATCACTCCGCCACTTCCGGATTCCCAATAGAACGCATAGAATTTCCTAGATCTAAGCTAGAAGGCTAAGGAATTGAGAGAAAAGATGAATTTGGTGCGCCTAGAAATGAACCTCGGCACCTTTATTTATAGACGACGTTCGAACCATCCGAACTCCGTTAAGAGCCTCCGAACACAATCGGAGCGTCCGATCCCGACATCAGACCATGCGATGTCACATCCACACATAAGCAATGATGTCACCTTGCTGGCATAAATGATGATGTAAGCCCTAGCCCTGATCGGACCGTCCGAACCTGCCGACGGATCGTCCGAGCACGATGGGAGCATCCGATCCTCTCTTTGGATCATCCGAACTTCTTCGGATCATCCTGTCTTCCTTTCGGGCTGTCAGAACTGTCCTGAAATAATTTGCTTACTTTTTATTAATTAATCTCTTAATCACCTTAATTGGTTACTGACCGCTTAATTCGGTATTTACTAGCAAGTGCACTAGGTCAAGTAATAGTAAAGTGGACAGAGAGTCCAAGTATCGATCCCACAGGGACTGTAGTCAATTCTCAAGAATTAATTATTTTACTTAATCTAGACAAAATCATAAAAGACAATTTGATTTAAATAAAATAAGAATTTAAAATAAAAACTTCTTAAGAAATAATAATTAAAATAGTTGAAAGGAAAATTTAATTAAAACGAGACAACCAAGACACACGTAGGTACCAAATAAATCATGTAACATGTAGCCAATTTAGGACTCAGATTTAATCTTAGATTACGGGAATTCTCTTAACTTGTTCAAAGGTCTATTTCTAGAACAATCAAACCTACTAAAATATTGGCGAAATAATCTTTCGTAATTCTAATCAAATTTGAATGCATGAAGAACTGTGAAAATTCAGTATACACCTAAACCGCACATTGAAATCGAATTCTATTTTTAGTCGGTTTTACAATATGTTGATTATCAGAGTGATCGAAATCAATTAACATGCAAGCAAACAGTTGATCAGACTATCCACAAGACAAATATTAATCTAACAATCAATAAAAAAAATCAAGCTTGAAAAAATCGCAAATAAACATCCAAGTTTTCTACATAAATTTGTTCGGCCCAATCACGCCGTCTTGGTTGAAAATAAACTACTCAATAATTTAAACTAGAATTCAAAAATAAAATAAAGAAAGAAGAAGAAGAGAAAAGAGAAATCTTCTCTGTCAAGCCTTGTAGCCGCCTCCCTTGTGTTGTCTGCATTCTCCAACTTCCCCTACCCCCAAAAATATGATATATCTTCTATTTATATGCCCGGATCCATAAATAATAGATTTCCCTACACCACAAGGATTTTTCGGAACAATAAAGCTCCCGAAATCGCGCTCGAGTGGAGGAATTTTCCGCTCGAATGCGCAAAATTAAGCAACTTTCAGGAATTGTAACTCGCGCTCGAGCGCAGGATTTTCCCGCTCGAGAGCCACACAATTTCTGCTACGAGCAACGATTTGGAAAAATTTATATCTCGAGATTTAGCCGTTGGATCGAGCTGAAATCTGGACAGCAGCTACAAAACATCTTGAATTTCATTGTGAATGGTAAAGATCGGATTTGGATCTCTCTAAAATTAAATATGAATTTTTGACCAAGGCTTCTCCATAATTCATTCTTCAACAATCTATTTTCCTACAAAATTAACCCGGAGAGTGAAATGCACACACATGCACTAAAACACATAAACACACACATAAAACAATATGAATGCACACAAAATAGATATAAAAATAACATGAAATAATGCACACAAAATGAACTTATAAATACCCCCATACTTAAACCTTGCTCGCCCTCGAGCAAGACATACAAAAACAAAATGCAAACAACGACATAAGTAAGAATGAATCATGAAGAAAATAGCCTCTGATAAGTTTCAACTTCAACAACTAAAAACCACAAACTTCTGATTGTTCACAATACACTGTCAATTTAACGTAAACGTGTGTGTGTGCCATGTCATTCCAGTTTCATGCAACTTCAAAAAAATCTGTCCTGGGAATGCTTAGCGACCTATGACAATTAAGTGCAAGTGTCACAATCCAACACTCCTTCATCCCAACAATCCCAAACAAAAACATGTAATTTCTTGAGATTAATTACGCACCACCGGATTTTGCACCCGGTTTTTCTTAAGCTCCAAAAATTACCCGCAAAATTAGCTATAACTAAGATAGGATTCGAATTTCAATCCCCTCATCTATAACCCGGATGGATCTACAATCCCATTTAACCCACGAACTTAGCCATGGAAAATTAATTATGATTTCAATCATTTTCCAAGCCCGGATGAAATTGTCATTTTAAAAATTTTAATTTTTTTAACCCCATGGAATCCGCATACTTAGTCAAGAACAGAGGATTATGATTTCAATCTCTTGCTCGTACGCCCAAGATCATACATGCAATGTCTAACAATCATCGGGAATCCAAAGATACTATCATGATCAACAAACATCTATTGTCGTGCAATGGTCAAGCAAACACGAACTTCATCAATTACTTCGCTACACTACACCAGTCTAACATGCGTGCTTAAAAATATTCATGATTCAACCAACAGTTTCTCATGTTCAATCAAAAGAAACATTTTCACAAATACAATTTTTTTTTTTTTACAACTCTATCATCATCGGCCAACATTCATCATTCTCATTATTCACACAACACAAACACAAAACATAATGAGATTCATGAATACGAACTATATGCAATAAACTAGACCAAATGAATGCAAAAAATAACACAAACAAAACTAATCTACCCCCCATACTTATCCAAAGCATTGCCCTCAATACTTTAGATACAATGAACATAATGCAAAAATAAATACACAAATGCAAGACGAACAAAAACACATTGAAAACAAAAATAACACTCCCCTGGTTTATGCTTCTTACTCTTTCTTCTTGATAGTATCTGCTGGGATGGTAACAACAAACTGGGTATATCGGAAGGCATGACAATTGACATGGGAAAGAAGCAAAAATCAAATAAAAAGAAACATAAACAAAAATTAAAATTAAAGATCAAGGAAAAGAACACTGGGTTGCCTCCCAGTCAGCGCTAAATTTATAGTCTACAGCCCAACTATGAAAAAACAACCATCAAAGAGCGGCTGTCGCCCATAGTAAATATCATACAACTCAACGTATGGGTCTTGATTTCCTACGCCCTCAAGCTTGGCGTGATATTGACATGGTAAGCTCGTCGATCCAGCAATACTCGGTATGAATTTTTTCTTTTGGAAGGAGACTCCAAATCTTGGCTGAAGCTCATAGAGGATGGAATACTGTGGAGTTGGCGTCAATGGAAATAATGGATATTCAAGTGGTGTACATGTAAAGACCATTGACGAGGTCAAATCTTTCGCCTTGTATATTTCTTCCTCCTCCACTGTCACTTCTGGCTCTTCTTCGCATGAAGATTCTTCAAAAAATATTTTCTCATGATCTGGCGCAATTACTTTATTATTTTGACAGATCTTAAAAATTGGTTCAATAAAACGCTCAATCTGTTCATCCAAAAAACTCAAAGAATTTATGCGGATTTCTAAAAACTTATTTATCTCTGTTTGTTGTCGCACAATGTTCTCCAATTGAGCCACATGATCTTCAACATGCCCTATACACTGTTCTTGATGCTCAGGTAGTTGGTTCGCAAAATTTTTAGAGTTGATATCTGGAGGATATTGGTGACTCCAACCCTGCATTGAAGGATCACAATGCCAATGGTAGTCGAAATCTGTCATATCATTTAACAAGTGCATCACACTTTTGTAATCTCTGTAAAACAAGTGACTCTCAGTTGCAAAAGCTCCATAATCTACCCAACTTCTTGTTGTCTCATCCAATCCACCGTAAAAAAACTGAGTTAGCGTATAGTTTGAAAAATCATGGTACCGAAATCTGTCTGCCAAATAACTGAATCTCCCTCAAGCAACATAGAATGACTCCGAGTATTGTTGGCCAAATCTTGTGAACACCTGTCGATGATCCATCTCCAAGTACCTTACAAGTAAGAAAAATTAAAATTAAAATAAATAATTAAACAAATGCAAGGAAAAAAAAAATAGACTCAAGCAAATAATCTATCAAAATATTAACTAAACAGTCCCCGACAACGGTACCAAAAACTTGACCGGCTAAATCGGTGTAATATAAATCTACTGGCAAGAGTACCAGGTCAATTAATAGTAAAGTGTACAGAGAGTCCAGGTATCGATCCCCCAGAGACCGTAGTCAATTCTCAAGAATTAATTATTTTACTTAATCTAGAAAAAATTATAAAGAGCAATTTGATTTAAATAAAATAAGAATTTAAAATAAAAACTGCTTAATAAATAAGAATTAAAATAGTTGAAAAGAAAATTTAATTAAAACGAGACAACCAAGACACACGTAGGTACCGAATAAATCATGTAACATGTAGCCAATTCAGGACTCAGATTTAATTTTAGATTACGGAAATTCTCCTAACTTGTTCAAAGGTCTATTTCTAGAACAATCAAACCTACTCAAATATTGACGGATTAATCTTTCATAATTCTAATCAAATTTGAATGCATGAAGAACTGTGAAAATTTAGTATACACCTAAACCACACACTGAAATCGAATTCTATTTCTAGTCGGTTTTACAATATGTTGATTATCAGAGTGATCGAAATCAATTCCTCCTCTGTTGACTTGGAACCGATTAACATGCAAGCAAGCAGTTGATCAGACTATCCACAAGACAAATATTAATCAAACAATCAATAAAATAAAATCAATTCTAAAAAATCCCAAATAAACATCCAAGTTTTCTACATGAATTTGTTCGTCCCAATCACACCGTCTTGGTTGAAAATAAACTACTCAATAATTGAAACTAGAATTCAAAAATAAAATCAAGAAAGAAGAAGAAAAGAAAAGATAAATCTTCTCTTTCAAGCCTTGTAGCCACCTCCCTTGTGTTGTCTGCGTTCTCCAACTTCCCCCACCCCCAAAAATATGATATATCTTCTATTTATATGCCCGGATCCATAAATAATAGATTTCCCTACGCCACAAGGATTTCTGGAACAATAAAGCTCCCGAACTCGCACTCGAGCGGAGGAATTTCCCGCTCGAGCGCACAAAATTAAGTAACTTTCTGGAATTGTAACTTGCGCTCGATCGCAGGATTTTCCCGCTCGAGAGCCACACAATTTCTGCTGCGAGCAATGATTTTGCAAAATTCATATCTCGAGTTCTAGCCGTTGGATCGAGCTGAAATTTGGACAGCAGTTACAAAACATCCTGAATTTGATTTTGAACGGTAGAGATCGATTTGGATCTTTTTAAAAGTAATTATGAATTTTTGACCAAGGATGCTCCGTAATTCGTTCTTCAACAATCCATTTTCCTACAAAATTAACCCGGAGAGTGAAATGCACACACATGCACTAAAACACATAAACACACACATAAAACAATATGAATGCGCACAAAATAGACATAAAAACAACATGAAATAATGCACCCAAAATGCACTTATCAGTTACGGGTCACTACATTCTCCCTCACTTAAGAAATTTCGTCCTCAAAATTTAAGTTTGAGGAAAAGTACAGAATTCAACACAAGTGTTCTCTATTACAACTTGCATAGTACAAATCTTTCTTACAAAGAAAAGTACAAAACATCAAAACATTTCTGGATGCTCAGCTCGCATCCGGCTCTCTAGTTCCCACGTTGTCTCTTCAGTTCCCCTATACTGCACCATTACCAAAGGTATACGCTTGTTGCGAATCACTTTGTATTTCCTGTCGAGAATCCTGAGGGGTATTTCCACATAGGACAGATCCTGGTCCAATTGCACCTCAGTCAGATGCAAGATGTACGACTCATCTGCCACGTACTGCCTCAACAAAGACACGTGAAACACATCATGGATACTGGAAAGATACGGTGGAAAATCTAGACGATAAGCCACATCTACAACTTTATCAAGAATCTTGAACGGACCAATAAATCTTGGCGACAACTTACCCTTGAGGCCGAATGTCATCACCTTCCGAAAAGGTGACACTCGTAGGAACACATGTTCCCCTAACTCAAAATGCAATGGTTTGCTGTGAGTGTTAGCGTAGCTAGCCTGTCGATCTTGGGCTGCCTTAATCCTATTACGGATCAATCCCACTGCACCGGTCATCTGCTGAATCATCTGTGGTCCTTCGACTTGACGCTCGCCAACTTCTTCCCAAAATAAAGGCGTACGAAAGCGGCGTCCATATAAGGCCTCGAATTGTGCCATGCCAATACTGCGATGGTAACTGTTATTGTACGCAAATTCCACCAACACCAAATGGTCATGCCACGCCGGACCAAAATCCATCACTGTCGCTCGAAGCATATACTCGAGAGTGCGAATAGTCCTCTCACTCTGCTCATCGGTCTTTGGGTGATAAGTTGTACTCAAACTCAGAGTAGTGCCAAGAGCTCGCTGAAAGCTACCCCAAAACCTAGAGGTAAACCTCGAATCTCTGTCGCTAACAATACTCAATGGAATTCCATGCAGATGAACAACCTCTTGCATGTATAGACGTGCCATCCGATCGAAAGTAAAGTCCCGATTGTAAGGCAAGAAATGCGCGGACTTCGACAATCGATCAACAACAACCCAGATAGCCTCACAATTCCTGGAAGACATCGGCATTTTGGTGACAAAATCCATCGTCACATGCTCCCACTTCCACTCAGAAATATCTAAACTCTGGAGCAATCCACCGGATCGTCGAAATTCTGCCTTGATCTGCTGACACACAAGGCATCGAGATACAAACTGATAATCACTGCGCTTCATCCCTTTCCACCAGAACCTAATACGTAGATCCTTGTACATTTTCATACTGCCTGGATGTACAGAAAATCTACTACAGTGAGCTTGAGCAAGAATCTCCTCTCTCAGTGTGGAATCATCAGAAATTACCACACGTCCAGAGAGACACAACAGACCATCATTCTGCAAATGAAAACCAGAAGTATATCCATCATGAGCCAAACGAGCTAACTTTTGCGTCTTCGAATCAACGGCATGCGAAACGAGTATACAAGGCTGGTTCGGCAAGTACAGATGAAACGCAAACTCCCTGCTATTCCTTCTTATGTCGAAATGCGAAACCCAAGGAACAACATTCTTCTACCACTCGTGAAACTAAGTTGGTACGAAGGGAACTCACATACACCTTGGGCTAAGAGCATCCGCAACTGGATAAGAAGTTCCTGGATGGTACTTGATCTCACAATCATAATCCTTCAACATATCAATCCAATGACGCTGCCTCATGTTCAACTCATCCTGAGTGAACAAATATTTCAAACTCTTATGGTCAGTGAAGATCTCGAACCTCTCACCATACAAATAATGACGCCATGTCTTAAGAGCAAAGACAATGTCTGCAAGCTCAAAATCATGTAAGGGATAGTTCTCGTCACGAGTATTCAATTTCCTAGAGGCATAGGCAATCACATGGTCTCTCTACAATAACACACATCCCAAACCCTGGAGAGAAGCATCGATGTGAAATAAAAAGCCATCTGATCCAGACGGTAGAGCCAACACTGGAGAAGTAGTAAGACGACATCGCAACTCGTGAAAACTCTCCTCGCACTTTGACGACCAAAAAAAAGGCACATCCTTCCTTGTCAGCTGCGTCAAAGGCTTAGAAATCTGAGAAAAGTTCTCCACGAATCTACGATAATACCCTGCCATCCCTAGAAAACTACGAATATTTGTAACTGTCGTCGGAAACGACCAATTCAAAATGGCTTCCGTCTTACTAGGATCAAAAGAAACTCCGTCTCGTGAAATCACATGACCAAGGAAAAAAACTTGGTCAATCCAGAAATCACACTTGCTCAACTTCGCGTACAAATGCCTCTCTCTCAGTATCTTCAATACTGTGCGGAGGTGGAAAACGTGCTCGTCAACACTGCAAGAATATACCAGGATATCGTCGATGAACACCACCACAAACTTATCCAGAAAGTCGCGAAATACTCTGTTCATCAAATCCATGAAGACAGCTGGAGCATTTGTCAAACCAAACGGCATCACTAAGAACTCGTAGTGACCATGCCACATACGAAATGCTGTCTTAGAGATATCCTCCTCTCTAACCCTCAACTGGTGTTATCCCGATCGCAAATTGATCTTCTAATAAACGGAAGTACCCTGCAACTGATCAAACAGATCATCTATCCGCGGAAGAGTGATGCCGTTCCTAATGAAGTCAAGAAGTTTTAAAGCAGCTGTCCAAATTTCCGCTCAATCCGACGGCTAGATCTTTGGATATGAATTTTTCAAAATTGCTGCTCGCTGGAAAAAAGTCGTGCTCGATCCTATCAACTCACAGGATCGAGCGCGAGAAAGAATTTGAAAACAATAATTTGGATATTTTTGCGCGATCGATCCTACCAACTCGTGCAATCGAGCGCGCCCATGAGAGATGCATGCAGTAGGTTCACCTTTTTCTTGGCGCTCGATCCTACCAACTCACAGGATCAAGCGCACCGACTTTTCCGAGAAATCCTTTTAAGTTACGAAACTTATTTCCTTAGGACTCTAGTCATATTAAGGGTTTTGATCTCGTTTTTTGAGAGGATTATCAATCTTCTGGACGGATGAAAACACAAGAAAACATCTGGCGGCTAGGTTCTATCTTCTCTGTTCTTAGATTTTACTCTTTCTAGATTTTGTATTTGGTTAAGGAAGATGAAACCCTTGATTTTATTCACTTTGTGAGATTTTGATTTTCAACGTTTGATTTTTATCGAGTATCAAGAGTTGTTCTGGTTTATTTCATGCTTGTGTGTTTGATTATTAGATTGATCACCTGATAATTCTTTCGTACAATCTACCGCTAAATTAGAATTCAAATTCGTAATTGTTTGAATCATCTAATCTGTGAAGCAACTGCGTTTAATATTTTCTGCTGTTGAATTTGTTAAATCGTAGGAACAACAATTGACTAGGCTAAATACATTCGCTGGTGCACGTGTTGTTTAGATTTGTCAGTTTCACTCATTTGAATGCTACCGTGGATTTAAATCTAATCGCTGGTATTGGATTAATATATGGGGTAAGGGTTAACTTAGAACACTGGTGTCTAGTTAACTAAAATTAAGGTGAAACAGGAATTAAATTTCCAATGATGAATATTCAATGTGAATTAATTATTTTTAGGGAATCGATGATCGAATGAATAATTTCAAGGGTGTAGTCGAACGATACCAAGTCTCGTTATTTATTTGATCTTTCTTATTTTAATTCTTGCATAGTAGTTTTTAAAATCCAAAAACCTTCTTTTATTTATTTTCAGTATTTTTAAGAACACACTTAAATTTAACTTTCCTCATGGGAACGATCCCTACTCACACTAATGCATTATTTGTTTATCTGATTGAATCGGGTAATTTGGACGCAACACGACTAAGCGTTACCAAATTTTGGCGCCGTTGCCGGGGAAAGGCGTTTAATTTATTGGTGTTTTTGTTTTTGTTTTTGTTTATTTTTATTATTCCTCCTAGTACTACTCTGGTTTGTTCATGCGTGTAGGTGAATCTTCGGAAGAAGAAGAATTTCCATATGACCCAGAGATAGAAAGAATTTTGCATAGGCGAAGGGGGATTTTTGCGGTGTAATACTTCGAGATGTTAAATTGACAAGTATTAGCAAGTTTTATCCAGCAACACGGAGAGTCATTCTACGCAGCTTGGAAGAGATTCAAAGATTTGGAAACCATCTTCCGGTATCATGAGTTTTCTAACTATTCTCTCCTTACAATTTTTCTTGATAGTTTGGATGCAGTGACAAGAAGATGGGTAATTTATGGAGCTTTCACAACCGGTATTTCAATATTTTGCCGAGATGATGATACCATGAGACACCTATTGGATGATATGGCCGAGTTTGACTATTACCGGTATTCACACTCTCAATACCCAGATTTTACAGACCAACCATTCGAGCTTCAAAAGGAGGAGGGAAGTTGTTCACAGTTGATCTTACATTCGCTGGAGGATATCATGAGCAAGCTTGTGGCATCGACTTAGGAAGCTGTAGAAGATCTAAAAAATTCTAGATGTCACCTTGTGGAGCACATAAAGAATATCAAGAGATCAATCCTCCATGAACATCGAGAACTGGAAGTGAAGCAAGATACTCAAGCAATGACCAACCCAATTTGGTTCAATGATGATGACTCAGAGAACCAGGATTGGGAGTGCGAATCAAATCATGCTGAAGATTTAGAGGCGTTTGAGTCTTCTCTTCTTATTGAACCGCATTCGGAAGATGTTATGGAAGAAATAGGGTATGATGGAAATATTTTGCCACTTGAGTTTGAGGATGATGGAATTCAAGAGTCTATCGATTTGAGCTAATCAATAGTGTTATTATACACACATCCCCAAAATCCTTCTCTTCCATTAATACCAGTTTCAAAAGATGTTGGCGTCCGAGAGCCAACATAGATGTTCTCTTCCCATGTTTACCAGCTAATTTGGAGTGTTGTTGAGGTGACGAGCTTGAACTGTATACATCTAGCCAAGCTTGAGGGCACATGGAACAAATACCCATTTGTGGTGTCATATGACACTTACTTTGGGCGTCAGCCGCTCTTTGAGGAGTGCTTCTAAGGGTCAAGCTGAAGACTGAAAATCAAGCGCTGCTTGAGAGGCAACCCAAGGGGAGTATCTTCTTCCATATCTTTTATTTGTTTTTCTTTAGTTTTTGTTTTTATTTTGCATTCTTACTTACATTGGAGACAATGTAAGATTCTAAGTATGGGGGAGAGGACTTAGCCAGTCAGTTAGAGCATTTAGCCGTATTTTTGAAAAATTTTAGAGCTCATAGTTAGCAATGAATATCACTGATGAAATTCACTAGCCTATGATGATGAAGTTTTGTAAAATTATTTTGTTAAAAATTTTTACTCTTGATTGGATATGAGAAACTTGAGGTTGAGTAGTGAATAATTTTAGACACACATGTTTGACCAGTGAACTGTAGCGATGTATTAGATGATGTTTGTGTCTGTTGGACCATTGCACGACAATAGGTGTTTGTGGAGCCTCATAGTGTTTTGTTGAACCCTGATGATCTTTTTGACTTGACATAAACGATCTTAGGTGCACCTAGAAAAAAAAAATTTATTTTACAACTCCATCCGTGTCTAGAAAGGATTTAAATCCTAATCCTAAAAGATTAAATTCAAGGCTAATTATGCGGATTAAATGGGGTTGATGCTCCATCCGGGCTATAGACGAAGGGATTGAAATTCTAATTATGTATTAGTTATAACTAAGTTTGCGGGTAATTATTGGGGCTAAAGCAATATCGGGTGAAAAATCCGGAGGTGCGTAATTTTATCTCAAGAGAGTTGTGTTTTTGTTTGAAGATTTTTGGGAGGAAAGGGCACTTGACGGTGATATTTACACCGAATTATTATAGGTCAGTGAACAGTCTTAGAACGGAGTCTTTTGAGGTTGCACTAGCTGGAATAACATGACACACACACACGTTTACACTTGAATGATGGTGTATTATGGAAAATCGAGTGTATTCATAATTTTGTTTTGTATGTGGGGACTTCTCTAAGGCTGTGATTTCATTATTCATCTTTGCTTACGATTTTGTGTTGCTCGAGGGCGAGCAAGGTTTAAGTATGAAGGAGTTTGATATGTCGATATTTTCTTCTGTTTACTTGGATTAAATTGTGATGATTAGGTACATTTTGATTGGATAAATTCATGTTATAGTTCCTAATCATTGTATGTGATTTGATATAGGAAAAGAGAAGAAATGGAACTAAAGATGGAAGAAAGAGCCGAGATAAGAGAAGAATTACGAAGCAGCAATGATCAGAAAATCATATTTAATTTTAAAAAGTCCGAATCCGATCTTCACCGTTCATTATGAAGTCAAGATGTTTTAAAGCATCTGTCTAAATTTCCGCTCAATCCGACGGCTAGATATCTGGATATGAATTTTTCAAAATCGCTGCTCGCTGGAAAAAAGTCGTGCTTGATCCTACCAACTCACAAGATCGAGCGCGAGAAAGAATTTGCAAACAGTAATTTGGATATTTTTGCGCGCTCGATCTTACCAACTCATGCGATCGAGCGCGCCCATGAGAGACGAAGGCAGTAGGTTCACCATTTTCTTGGCGCTCGATCCTACCAAATCTCAGGATCGAGCGCACCGATTTTTCAGAGAAATCCTTTTAAGTTAGGAAACTTATTTCTTTAGGACTCTAGTCATATTTAAGGGTTTTTATCTCGTTTTTTTAGAGGATTATCAATCTTCTGGACGGCTGAACACGTAAGAAAACATCTGGCGGCTAGGTTCTATCTTCTCTGTTCTTAGATTTTAATCTTTCTAGTTTTTGTACTTAGTTAAGGAAGACAAAACCCTTGATTTTATTCACTTTGTGAGATTTTGATTTTCAACGTTTGATTTTTATCGAGTATCAAGAGTTGTTCTGGTTTATTTCATGCTTGTGTGTTTGATTATTAGATTGATCACCTGATAATTCTTTCGTACAATCTACCGCTAAATTAGAATTCAAATTCGTAATTGTTTGAATCATCTAATTTGTGAAGCAACTGCGTTTAATATTTTCTGCTGTTGAATTTGTTAAATCGTAGGAACAACAATTGACTAGGCTAAATACATCCGCTGGTGCATGTGTTGTCTAGATTCATCAGTTTCACTCATTTGAATGTTACCGTTGATTTAAATATAATAGCTGGTATTGGGTTAATTTATGAGGTAAGGGTTAACTTAGAACGCTGATGTCTAGTTAACTAAAATTAAGGTGAAACATGAATTAAATTTCCAATGATGAATATTCAATGTGAATTAATTATTTTTAGGAAATCGATGATCGAATTAATAATTTCAAGGGTGTAGTCGACCGATACCAAGTCTCGTTATTTATTTGATCTTTCTTAATTTAATTCTTGCATAGTAGTTTTTAAAATACAAAAACCTCCTTTTATTTATTTTTAGTATTTTTAAGATCACACTTAAATTTCACTTTTCTCGTGGGAACGATCCCTACTCACACTACTGCATTATTTGTTTATTTGATTGAGTCGGGTAATTTGGGCGCAACATGACTAAGCGCTGGCAGCTTGGGACACGGATTTGAGACGTGAGAGCAAACGACAAGGGATAATCGAATCACAAGTTACATGAAATTCTTTGGGGACGGAGAATCAACTTTAATCTGTGATTTTTTTTATCTGCCTTGATTTATTATGAGATTTTTGAAAATGTTTATGTGTTTAATTATTTTATTATAAAATTATTGGTTGTTTCTAGAGATTGACGGATCATGATTTTTTTTTCATAGTTTGAATATTATTTTGCCTAATATTATTTGTTCTTAACAATTTATTTGTGTATTCTTGATTTGATTGCATTATAATTTATTGGTCATAAATTGAATGTTAAATTTATTTGAAATCTGGCACTCAGGATAGGAGATTTTGAATAGGAGCATAGAAAAACACAACCTAGGATTTTTGTAGAGGTCGTGAGGCCTACAAGTTCTTTTGAGGTCATTAAAAGAGAACCATAGAACTTGATTAAACTGTTTTTTTGTTTGATTTCTGATAGGGATATAAAAATTAGCATTAGAATAATAACATTTAATCGGCTCTCGAGAGAGGCAGTAAATAACAATTAAGGGTTCTTGGCTTATAAATTGGTATATATGATATAATCAATTTATATGATTTACATGAATGAAAATCGAGTGATATCTTGTATCTAGAACCATCTCAGATCGTGTACCCAAAGCCATCCTTGAAATCTAGATTCTTTATTTTATTTTAGTTTATTGAATTTTAAAATTTGATTTTATAAACAAAGTTGAGATTATTTTAATTATAGTATTTAGTGTGAATATAAATTTTCAATCCTCATGGGAACGATAATCTACTCAAAATTTATTAAAACTTGACACTGTTCACTTGCGGGCACAAAATTACGCAACAATGGTAGGTCAGGATGATCAGAGTAGTCATGGTAATGCTGGACAATGGGGTGATGATGATGCTCAAGGACATCATCAGGGATATCTTCAGCATCGTGAGAGGCACCACCGTGATGATCACAGACGTTTTAGTATGTATCGATTTATGCAGATGTGTCCTAAGCCACTAGTTGGAGGCGAGACTCCAGAGGATGTAGAAAACTGGCTAGAACGTATGGAGAGCTGCTTCCAGGAGTTCCGTTGTACTGAGGAACATAAGATGGAGAATCTCAAATGAAAGAGTGGGTGCCCGGTGAGCCAACTTGTGGCTAAGGGCTTTGATGACTCTTTGTATAAACAATCTTTTGTTTAATATAATTTACACTTTTATTAATGGCAATGACTTTATCTTTCTTCATATTGTTATATTGTGATATACTATTGTTGTTTTGATAAAGACCTTGAATATACTATAGTGTATGTAAGATGTGGTAGAACATGGGGATGTCTATCATGAAACACATCTTATAGTCACTATATATTCTAAACTGTTCCTAGTCGATTGAGCCGTCCGATAATAAGGATAAGGATCGCTCGAGTTTGAGACTAGCATTTGCGATGCAGAGTACCACGTTTCATTGGTAAGGAACATAGAGATGTTCGAAGCATGCAAATGGATATTCATACGATGAATGATCGAACTACCCTATCCGGACTTTCCAAGTGGTTATCACTTATCGAGTGGATAAAGTCCGCAGTTTTGGTTGTACACCATTAGTCCTTACTACTTGAAACATCATTGAGACTCTATATGCTAGTACTGTGCTTTGACTCGTTTACCGACTCTATTGGGGTCATCAGGTGTCGGGATTGGGTACAGTTACACACATATAGGAGTCGATGCTTTGTTGTCAAGGATTCACCACATACTTGCGAGTGTGGATATCCTATGCGATCTGAGGAGATATTAGTGTGACGAATCTCTGGCCAGAGTACATGATGTGTTTTAAGAAATGGTTTCTTAGTAACACATGCGATGTCACTATTTGATCTTCAAGATGTATTGCATAGTTATCGAATCTCGAACGACTCTCGATATACCAATGGTTGTTGATTCGATCGGGATATATGGATGAAGGGACCGTACTGTACGCTAACCAAAATCTATTGGTTCTTGCAGGCACTATCAGTGATACCTAGGAAATCATGGGGCGATGTTGCTAGGCGCTCTTACCATGATTCGATGGGCAAGTCGGAAATTGTTGTTCCGAGTCACAAGGAGTTGTGAGCCCATGGCTAGCTGTATCCCTGTACCATTGAGGGTCACACAGAGTAATGGATTTTTAATCCCCGTTGAGATAGTTAAATTTAAATAGTTAAATTTAATGAACAAAGAAGTTGGACTTCTTAATTATGAGTAGAGGAGTAAGATTTCCTAAAATGACATAGGGATGGCCATTTTTGGAAATCACTGAATTCGGATTCAGAAAAATTTATCTTGACTTTAAAAGGTGCAGAAATGGTTTCTGTGCACATTGGTGAAATCGGTTTATCAATCGGAGTCACGATGAATTTTATATTAATTTCTGAACATGCGGGCTTTGCTTGTCGGGCTTGAACTTATGACTAATGGGCCCTAAGCTGTTAGCGGCCTACATTATAAATAAGTTATTGCAGTACAGAAATTACACACAACAGGTCACAATTTTCGAAAACCCTAGTATTTTTCTCTAACAGTGGCCGCCCCCCTCCCCTCTGCTCAGGAAAATCCAGCCTGTGAATTTTGAATTACAGTCTGATTTAACGGATTAAATTCGTTAATTCTCTTCGTAGAAACTTCTGATAGATTTTCTAGTGCAATCTATCAGAGGGATTAAATATCCGTTCGTGGACCTGATTGAAGAACAGTTCGTCCATCAGTTCCAGGGATATACAACAAGAGCAGAGCAATCTGTTGGTGTCCATAATCTCGCTTCGAGATTGGAGGTAAAAATTTATAATCATTATTTAATTTTTACACACACACAATTTAATCGTAAGGTTGATACCCATTATGGAATCGTTCCATATAAAATTTTTAAACTTCCGCTGCACCGGGTATCAATCCTGATTGATCTGATCGCCGCGTTCTCCAACATCAAATTTCTAGTTGAATGACGTTCTAGGAAACGGTAGAGATCTACGTCCGCACCTATCATCACGGCATGAGGAGTTGTTACTTGGGCAGATTTTTAGCACAACTTTCCATAAATTATACTTTCCTCCCGCACTCCGACAGGAGAAAGCTAGTGTATTGCTGGGTTTGAAGCAGGGCTCGATGTCCATTGACGAGTACCAACAGAAGTTCTTTGATCTATTTCCCTATTGTCCCCAGATCTTTGACAACACTGAGGCAAAGTACAATCTATTTTTCCAGGGTCTTAATCCGTAAATCCATGATCGAGTAGCTGTGGGCGATGACATGATTTATGAGGGACTAGTTAGTCGATGTCTCCAAGCATAGGATAGCATTCGGCATAACAGTTATTTCCTTTCGTCTAGACCCGCGATTTCTTTGGGTCCCCATGCTCAGTCATTCAAGAAGCCTGCTTCTTCTTCTTCCACCGGATCTGGGAGAGTGATGCGTTTTTGAAGGAAGGGTCAGTGTAACCATTGTGGTAAGAATCATCCAACTGACAAGTGTTGTAAGGCTGCAGGAGCAATGTTCCGATGCGAGGAGATTGACCATTTGAAGAAAGATTGTCCACAGACTGGGGGAGCTGGTTCTGGTTCTCAAGCAACAGTACAGCAGAGGCCATAAGGACAGTCGACGGGTGGTTCTAATCTGAAATCTCGTACTTCCAGTAAGGTGTTTGCATTGATACATGATCAAGCAGTGGACGAGAATGAGAGAGTCATAGCGTGTACGTTTCTGTTATGTGGAATACCTGCTTTTGTTCTTATTGACACTGGTGCATCTCATTCTTTTATTTCTGCACGATTTGTCAAGCATCATAAGTTACCATAAATTAACCTAGACGTAGTACTTTCTGTTTCTACACCGACGGGTCAGTCTGCGTTGGCTAAGAGTCTAGTGGTTGGTTGCCCTTTAGAGTTTGAAGGGAATGTTTTTATGGCAAATCTCATGGTATTAGAAATGGAGGATTTTGATTGCATCTTGGGCATAGATATCTTGACTCCTTATCGATCTTCAGTGGACTGCTATCAAAAATTGGTGCGCTTTCATCCAGTTGGAGATGATAGTTGGTTCTTTTATGGTGAGGGAGCGCAACCTCAGATGCCTTTGGTATTGGCTTTGAGAGCCTGTCGAGCTGTAGAGTCTGACGAGAAAGGATACCTCATCTACGCTGTTAATGTGTTCGCTGGAAGTGTTGGTATCGAGGATTTTCCAGTTGTGAATGAGTTTCCAGATGTATTTCCAGATGAGATTCTGGGTTTTCATCCAGTTCGTGAAATTGATTTGGGCATAGAGTTGATGCCATGGACTTCGCCTATTTCACGAGCACCGTATCATCTGGCTCCGTCAGAGATGCGTGAGTTGAAGCAACAACTTCAAGATCTTTTGGACAAAGGTTACATTCATCCGAGTGTGTCTCCTTGGGGAGCACCTGTTCTTTTTATGAAGAAAAAGGATGGGTCTATACGACTGTGCATTGATTATCGACAATTGAATCACGTGACCATCAAGAATAAGTATCCCTTGCCTCGTATAGATGATTTTTTTGATCAGTTGCAGGGTAGTTCAGTTTACTCCAAGATTTACTTGAGATCTGTATATCACCAGATGCGATTCAGAGATCAGGATATAGCCAAGACAGCATTCAGGACCAGGTATGGGCATTATGAGTTTTTGGTAATGCCATTTGGATTGACTAATGCGCTGACGACATTCATGGACCTGATGATCAGGTATTCCGAGAATTTTTGTACAAGTTTGTCGTCGTGTTCATTGATGACATCTTGGTATATTCACGTGATGTGAATGAGCATGCGTATCATCTGAGGCTTGTGTTGCAGACTCTGAGAGATAGACAGCTGTACGCAAAGTTGAGTAAGTGTGAATTCTGGCTGGATCGGGTGGTATTTTGATATGAATCTAGAAGGCACTCGAAGATTCATAAAATTCTCTCTAGAATTTTATTGAAGCTTTTAGCTTTGTCAAATCAAACTTATCAAAGTTTCATAAACTTTGTGGCATTTTTCGATCGATTTTCACTTTGGTTGTCAAAGACAGGTTCCTTTGAAGATCCAATTGAATTATTGGTTGTTTTCTATCGTGATTATCTATTGCTAGTTTCGTTGTAAACTATAGGTGGATATCCAAACTTACTTGATTCAAAATATTGGGACAATACTATTGAATCTTTTTGTTATTTAATTGAGGGTGCGATTCTTTATAATCGTGTTTGATTTTCATGACATCCAAGATTCTCATCATTTGGTATCAGAGCTTAAGGTTCATTTGATTCAAGTAAGTCATATCTTTTTGTTTTATTCTTCGTTCTTCGTGTTCTTCATTCTTCGTGTTATTAGTTCTTGTTCTTTCGTTCTTCATTGAGTCTTCTCTTCGTCGAATTTCTGAGTCGTTTCTGTCAATCTTGTTGCCCAAGTTTTTGTGTCTTGTGCTACAAGTTATCTCAAAAAAAAAAAATCGAAAATTCAAAAAAAAAAAGAGATTTGAAATCGATCAAAAAAAGAGTGAAGACCCAAATTTTCGGAAAAAAAGGAAGCAAAATAACTTGTGGTCAATTTTCTTGTGTCTTGTTCATCCTTGGGTGCCAAGTTTTTCAATCTTCATAAATTCAATTCCTTGTTTTTTATGCAATCTACGTGAGTCGATTGGAAATTGTTTACAAGTTTTGAACTTGTGAGTTTGATACACACAAAATCACAAAGCATAAGCCCTTCTACATATTTTGAGTGAAAAAAGAGTGATTGAGTGATTTTCTTTGGAGTGATTAGTGAGAATTTGTGTGAGGTAAATTTTTATTACTAACATTTTTCTTGCAGGTACAATGTCGTATAAAAAATATTTTGTTGGTGGGAATGATGAATGTTGTAGTGAGAATTGGGAGAGAGAAAGGAGATACTATGGGTATGATAGTAATAGAAGAGTACATTAATCACGTGAGGATGGGAACATTTGTAGCGACCCTACCCGGATCCACTGCTTAATCAGAGTTAATTAAACACATGCAATAATATTAAAAGCGTGAATAGCGGAATACTCAAAATACAAAAAATCTGATCAGTAGAATAAAACCGACGATAACAAAAGTGTATAATACTTATACAACCAAATCAAAAGTTTATAGGGTCATAACCCTACCACTAAACTCTCACTGCCACCGACACCGTCCTCACTCCTGGTGCGAGCCTCCTGGACCGTCTAACCTCAAACCTGCCCAGCTACAGGTATCCCAATAACACCAACACAAGGGCGTGAGCGACAACGCTAAATACGAAAGAAATGATATATAAACAAATATGCAGCAGGCAAATGACTTTAAAATACTGGGTAAAACAATATACTCAGGGCGCCATAAATACACAGTACCGTGCTAAGAGAGCGACTCCGTATGGTACTCGTGTAATCCCCTATCCACTATAGCGTCTACTCCACCGCCGCGCTAGCTCCTAGTGATAGCAAAACCAGGGGCTGAGCCTCCCCAGACACGAATCCATAAGGAGTAACTCATCACCGATGGAAATTGTCATGACTCGCATCATACAAGATGCAGTCCAGTGTAAAAACATGCATGTGCCAAAGCCGTAAAACATGGTAAAACACATAGCACATACTCATGCAACATATAAGCATATATATCATGTCGGCTATCTCAGTCAGTACTCACGTACCTCTAACACTGCAGGCCAATCCTAGCATCACTGGTCTAGATCTCATGCCTATGAGCCCACACTAATGTGTCTACAATGCAAATATCCATGCATCATTAAATAATCTCTAAAATCCTTAACTAAGCTATTCCTTACTCCGAAATATTTTTAGGAATACAAAGCTATACCTGAAACGACCCTAGTTCTACTTTAAATTAAACTAAATAAAAATACGGGTTTCCAAAAAATTTTGGCATGACCTAAATGTTTTGATTAAAACCCGCCTGTATCAAACAACAAAAAAAAAATACAAGCCCAACCAACAACACTAAATAATGTAGACCAAGAAAAGAAAATAAACAAAAACTTGAGAAAGAGATTGACACACCAACCATTCATAAGTTTAACGATTTGATACATACGTGCACACAAATAATTTCAAAGAATATTATTTTTACATTTACATTTACTAAATTAACAAGATAAAAGACTTTAAAGTGCTAAAGTAAACTTTTGCAGAATACTGGCATGGTCAGAGGGATGTGCCGTGCCCGCATTGCAGTCCGCTCGATAGTCCTGCCCCTCAATCTCAATAATAACCTAAACCTGCATCAAGTAGATGTAGTGAGCCTAGGGGCCCAGCAAGAATATGAGTTGAAATAACGAGGGTTTAAAAGTACATGCTTAATACTTAAAATACTTGTACTTAATATTCCTTGAAACTTACTCCGAAAAGTTAATGATAAATGAGAATGAGATGTAATGCATACAATGACTCACACATTTATACTTCGGAACTTTCTTAAACTTTACTTAATCTCATGCATGATTGAAACTGAATATAAACTAAGTCGAGTCAAATTAGAAATGATCTGTAACTGAAACTGAAACTGTAACTGTAACTATAACTGTGTACTTAGATCCTTGAATTGTGACTCTGTGATTTTGATCATAATCATGGCTGCAGTGCACTATGCCTCAAGGAGGTCAGGATATCACCCAACACAATCTTGCCCTGTATTTGGTAAGGGAGGCCAAGATATCTCTCAACCCCACACAAACACATGCTAAGGTAAGAAAACCCATATTGATTTGGTAAAGGAGGCCAGAACGTCTCCCACCCCCACAAGAACACATGCTTTACTATAGTCACAATCATCTCACTTCGTTAAAAAGTATTTTCTTTCATTCTTACTTGACTCGACTCAAAGATATAACAACATGCTTTTATGGAAATGAATTTATTTGAAAATATTTACTCGATTACTCGATTTATGA
Source organism: Henckelia pumila (assembly GCF_033568475.1). Taxonomy (NCBI): domain Eukaryota; kingdom Viridiplantae; phylum Streptophyta; class Magnoliopsida; order Lamiales; family Gesneriaceae; genus Henckelia; species Henckelia pumila. The sequence goes on from NC_133121.1 coordinate 45,714,922, forward strand.
AATGAATGATGCCATATGGTTGACAAGGATGGTGATTTAGGTGGTAAACCATAGCTAAGAATCTAGACTTTACTTTTTAGCACTTAGGACGTATCCCAAGCAATCCACTTGCAAGGCTTATATTTTACTTGATTCTTAATCAAAACGAATTTCTCTTGAAAACACGATTTTGATGCACTCTATACTTAACTAGGAAGTAATCCTCGAGATACAAATCTTATCCAATAATTTCTGGCTAGTAATTTTCCGGATAACAACACTTAACATCTAAAATCTAGACCTTAACATTCAATAGCCTAGAACACAACCAAACCTTAACCGAATTGGTTCCCGCTTGAAACGATGTTTCCCTAACATACTAGGCTATTCCCAAACCCGTGCCCTTAGTCAAAACATGAGTGCAACCCTGTTTTGTATGACCATCTGGACAGCCCCCGACACTTGACAATTTCTGCTCAATAGCTCATCTATGTTCTTCAATACTTAACCATGCGACCCCCATATTCCCAATCTATAACTTAAGACCTAGACCACTTCCTAGTCCCACTAAAACCCCTAAGACCAACTCCCTCACAAGCCAATACCCCAGCTCGAGCATCAGTACCCTGTCCCTGAACCAATATCCCAGCTCGAGTTTAGCCCCTGCCCTGAAACCGACCTCCTATTTCAACACCCAAGTCAACTGCCCTACATCACCATTTGCAAGCCATTTCCAACACACCCTAAGCTCTACCATGTGAGCTACATTCTCACCCATGGTAGCCCCTAATCCACCATCCAAGCATCACCAGATTCAATCCACACACGCCCAAACACAAGAAATTTGAACTGTGGCAGAAATGCATACATTAACAGCAAGCGTCTAACTCACAACTAACCAACACATGAAAAAAACGACACATTTGGATCACAAGAATTTGCAACAAACCAAAGGGAAACAAGGATTTCAAACGGCTAGTTCCAGGAAAATAGAGAACGCGAGCAGTTTTTCTCAAAAAATGCAGAAAATAATCGGACGCCCTCATAAACTCAGAAAAACTTTGAAAATATAAGCAGGGACACAAGCACACAATGTAATAATCAACTTGGTGGCCGAAGAAGCCCATAATCTTGCCTTAATAAAAAATCAGAAAAAGAAGGAGAGGGGAAACTTTGACGAGCTGGAACAGGGGAGGCGGAGCTCGAGCAGCTTGCCTGACAGTGAACCTTGCCGGGAAAAGATGGAGCTGCTGCGGAGGCCGAAGGTTGGATAAAATGGAGAGGAAATCAAATGAGGCCAAACCGAGTGAGGGAAATGGAAATGGTGAGAAGTTTGCGATCTACGATGGATTGGAGAAGAAGGGGAGATGTCGTGCATTTTTTGTGTGTGTGTGAGTGTGTGCATGAGTTGTGTGTGTAGATTGGGGGCAAGGGTTAAGTCTTAAGTTTAAGTGTAAAATTGAGTGTGTATGTATAGGTGTATGCATAAAAAATGTGGGTGTGAGAGGTGCTACACACTTTTTAAGAAGTGCTAGTCCAAACTTAGCAACTTAGAAATTAAAAATCAACACCTAAATATTTTGATGTCACAGCGTTAAATAAAATATTTAAACCATAAATAGAACAATTTAAATAATTTAAACAAACTAGACTAACGTTTAAAAGAAATTAAATAAATACACAAGCGAAATAAAACCTTTAAAATGATTTGGACAATTAAAAAGAATTTAAATAAATAAGCTAGACATTTAAAATGATTTAAAATAACTAACCGCTAAACTTAAATTATTTAAAATAACAAGTTGGACACTAAAAAATATTTAAACAAATAAGCTAATAGTTAAAATCATTTGAACGAATAAACTAAACAATTAAAAATCAAAATAATTTAAATAAGCAAAACCTTAAACCTTTAAAATCTTTAAAACAAATAAATTGCACAATAAAATCATTTGAATAATTTATAAAATATTCTATTAACACATAATTCACATAAAAAATTTAAATCAATTAAGCCTAAAAATAATAATCCTAATATTTATTTAATTTAATGCATGCGATTTAGTAGATTGGGTTTTAGGTACTACAATACTTACTTCCGTCGTCAGCCCTTTGCTGCAGCTTGCCTCAAAACTAGGCCACAACTCTGCTACGATGCCTGGATCACTCCGCCACTTCCGGATTCCCAATAGAACGCATAGAATTTCCTAGATCTAAGCTAGAAGGCTAAGGAATTGAGAGAGAAGATGAATTTGGTGCGCCTAGAAATGAACCTCGGCACCTCTATTTATAGACGACGTTCGAACCATCCGAACTCCGTTCAGAGCCTCCGAACACAATCGGAGCGTCCGATCCCGACATCAGACCATGCGATGTCACATCCACACGTAAGCAATGATGTCACCTTGCTGGCATAAATGATGACGTAAGCCCTAGCCCTGATCGGACCGTCCGAACCTGCCGACGGATCGTTCGAGCACGATGGGAGCATCTGATCCTCTCTTTGGATCATCCGAACTTCTTCGGATCATCCGGTCTTCCTTTCGGGCTGTCAGAACTGTCCTGAAATAATTTGCTTACTTTTTATTAATTAATCTCTTAATCACCTTAATTGGTTACTGACCGCTTAATTCGGTATTTACTAGCAAGTGCACTAGGTCAAGTAATAGTAAAGTGGACAAAGAGTCCAAGTATCGATCCCACAGGGACTGTAGTCAATTCTCAAGAATTAATTATTTTACTTAATCTAGACAAAATCATAAAAGACAATTTGATTTAAATAAAATAAGAATTTAAAATAAAAACTGCTTAAGAAATAATAATTAAAATAGTTGAAAGGAAAATTTAATTAAAACGAGACAACCAAGACACACGTAGGTACCAAATAAATCATGTAACATGTAGCCAATTTAGGACTCAGATTTAATCTTAGATTACGGGAATTCTCTTAACTTGTTCAAAGGTCTATTTCTAGAACAATCAAACCTACTGAAATATTGGCGAAATAATCTTTCGTAATTCTAATCAAATTTGAATGCATGAAGAACTGTGAAAATTCAGTATACACCTAAACCGCACATTGAAATCGAATTATATTTTTAGTCGGTTTTACAATATGTTGATTATCAGAGTGATCGAAATCAATTAACATGCAAGCAAACAGTTGATCAGACTATCCACAAGACAAATATTAATCTAACAATCAATAAAAAAAAATCAAGCTTGAAAAAATCCCAAATAAACATCCAAGTTTTCTACATAAATTTGTTCGGCCCAATCACGCCGTCTTGGTTGAAAATAAACTACTCAATAATTTAAACTAGAATTCAAAAATAAAATAAAGAAAGAAGAAGAAAAGAAAAGAGAAATCTTCTCTGTCAAGCCTTGTAGCCGCCTCCCTTGTGTTGTCTGCATTCTCCAACTTCCCCCACCCCCAAAAATATGATATATCTTCTATTTATATGCCCGGATCCATAAATAATAGATTTCCCTACACCACAAGGATTTTTCGGAACAATAAAGCTCCCGAAATCGCGCTCGAGCGGAGGAATTTTCCGCTCGAATGCGCAAAATTAAGCAACTTTCAGGTATTGTAACTCGCGCTCGAGCGCAGGATTTTCCCGCTCGAGAGCCACACAATTTCTGCTACGAGAAACGATTTGGAAAAATTTATATCTCGAGTTTTAGCCGTTGGATCGAGCTAAAATCTAGACAGCAGCTACAAAACATCTTGAATTTCATTGTGAATGGTAAAGATCGGATTTGGATCTTTCTAAAATTAAATATGAATTTTTGACCAAGGCTTCTCCATAATTCATTCTTCAACAATCCATTTTCCTACAAAATTAACCCGGAGAGTGAAATGCACACGCATGCACTAAAACACATAAACACACACATAAAATAATATGAATGCACACAAAATAGATATAAAAATAACATGAAATAATGCACACAAAATGCACTTATCAATACCCCCATACTTAAACCTTGCTCGCCCTCGAGCAAGACATACAAAAACAAAATGCAAACAACGACATAAGTAAGAATGAATCATGAAGAAAATAGCCTCTGATAAGTTTCAACTTCAACAACTAAAAACCACAAACTTCTGATTGTTCACAATACACTGTCAATTTAACGTAAACGTGTGTGTGTGCCATGTCATTCCAGTTTCATGCAACTTCAAAAAAATCTATCCTGGGAATGCTTAGCGACCTATGACAATTCAGTGCAAGTGTCACAATCCAACACTCCTTCATCCCAACAATCCCAAACAAAAACATGTAATTTCTTGAGATTAATTACGCACCACCGGATTTTGCACTCGGTTTTTCTTAAGCTCCAAAAATTACCCGCAAAATTAGCTATAACTAAGATAGGATTCGAATTTCAATCCCCTCATCTATAACCCGGATGGAGCTACAATCCCATTTAACCCACGAACTTAGCCATGGAAAATTAATTATGATTTCAATAATTTTCCAATCCCGGATGAAATTGTCATTTTAAAAATTTTAATTTTTTTAACCCCATGGAATCCGCATACTTAGTCAAGAACAGAGGATTATGATTTCAATATCTTGCTCGTACGCCCAAGATCATACATGCAATGTCTAACAATCATCGGGAATCCAAAGATACTATCATGATCAACAAACATCTATTGTCGTGCAATGGTCAAGCAAACACGAACTTCATCAATTACTTCGCTACACTACACCAGTCTAACATGCGTGCTTAAAAATATTCATGATTCAACCAACAGTTTCTCATGTTCAATCAAAAGAAACATTTTCACAAATACAATTTTTATTTTTTTTTACAACTCTATCATCATCGGCCAACATTCATCATTCTCATTATTCACACAACACAAACACAAAACATAATGAGATTCATGAATACGAACTATATGCAATAAACTAGACCAAATGAATGCAAAAAATAACACAAACAAAACTAATCTACCCCCCATACTTATCCAAAGCATTGCCCTCAATACTTTAGATACAATGAACATAATGCAAAAACAAATACACAAATGCAAGACGAACAAAAACACATTGAAAACAAAAATAACACTCCCCTGGTTTATGCTTCTTACTCTTTCTTCTTGATAGTATCTGCTGGGATGGTAACAACAAACTGGGTATATCGGAAGGCATGACAATTGACATGGGAAAGAAGCAAAAATCAAATAAAAAGAAACATAAACAAAAATTAAAATTAAAGATCAAGGAAAAGAACACTTGTTTGCCTCCCAGTCAGCGCTAAATTTATAGTCTACAGCCCAACTATGAAAAAACAACCATCAAAGAGTGGCTGTCGCCCATAGTAAAAATCATACAACTCAACGTATGGGTCTTGATTTCCTACGCCCTCAAGCTTGGCGTGATATTGACATGGTAAGCTCGTCGATCCAGCAATACTCGGTATGAATTTTTTCTTTTGGAAGGAGACTCCAAATCTTGGCTGAAGCTCATAGAGGATGGAATACTGTGGAGTTGGCGTCAATGGAAATAATGGATATTCAAGTGGTGTACATGTAAAGACCATTGACGAGGTCAAATCTTTCGCCTTGTATATTTCTTCCTCCTCCACTGTCACTTCTGGCTCTTCTTCGCATGAAGATTCTTCAAAAAATATTTTCTCATGATCTGGCGCAATTACTTTATTATTTTGACAGATCTTAAAAATTGGTTCAATAAAACGCTCAATCTGTTCATCCAAAAAACTCAAAGAATTTATGCGGATTTCTAAAAACTTATTTATCTCTGTTTGTTGTCGCACAATGTTCTCCAATTGAGCCACATGATCTTCAACATGCCCTATACACTCTTCTTGATGCTCAGGTAGTTGGTTCGCAAAATTTTTAGAGTTGATATCTGGAGGATATTGGTGACTCCAACCCTGCAGTGAAGGATCACAATGCCAATGGTAGTCGAAATCTGCCATATCATTTAACAAGTGCATCACACTTTTGTAATCTCTGTAAAACAAGTGACTCTCAGTTGCAAAAGCTCCATAATCTACCCAACTTCTTGTTGTCTCATCCAATCCACCGTAAAAAATCTGAGTTAGCGTATAGTTTGAAAAATCATGGTACCGAAATCTGTCTGCCAAATAACTGAATCTCCCTCAAGCAACATAGAACGACTCCGAGTATTGTTGGCCAAATCTTGTGAACACCTGTCGATGATCATCTCCAAGTACCTTACAAGTAAGAAAAATTAAAATTAAAATAAATAATTAAACAAATGCAAGGAAAAAAAAATTAGACTCAAGCAAATAATCTATCAAAATATTAACTAAACAGTCCACGACAACGGCACCAAAAACTTGACCGGCTAAATCGGTGTAATATAAATCTACTGGCAAGAGTACCAGGTCAATTAATAGTAAAGTGTACAGAGAGTCCAGGTATCGATCCCCCAGAGACCGTAGTCAATTCTCAAGAATTAATTATTTTACTTAATCTAGACAAAATTATAAAGAGCAATTTGATTTAAATAAAATAAGAATTTAAAATAAAAACTGCTTAATAAATAAGAATTAAAATAGTTGAAAAGAAAATTTAATTAAAACGAGACAACCAAGACACGCGTAGGTACCGAATAAATCATGTAACATGTAGCCAATTCAGGACTCAGATTTAATTTTAGATTACGGAAATTCTCCTAACTTGTTCAAAGGTCTATTTCTAGAACAATCAAACCTACTCAAATATTGACGGATTAATCTTTCATAATTCTAATCAAATTTGAATGCATGAAGAACTGTGAAAATTTAGTATACACCTAAACCACACACTGAAATCGAATTCTATTTCTAGTCGGTTTTACAATATGTTGATTATCAGAGTGATCGAAATCAATTCCTCCTCTGTTGACTTGGAACCGATTAACATGCAAGCAAGCAGTTGATCAGACTATCCACAAGACAAATATTAATCAAACAATCAATAAAATAAAATCAATTCTGAAAAATCCCAAATAAATCCAAGTTTTCTACATGAATTTGTTCGTCCCAATCACACCGTCTTGGTTGAAAATAAACTACTCAATAATTGAAACTAGAATTCAAAAATAAAATCAAGAAAGAAGAAGAAAAGAAAAAATAAATCTTCTCTTTCAAGCCTTGTATCCACCTCCCTTGTGTTGTCTGCGTTCTACAACTTCCCCCACCCCCAAAAATATGATATATCTTCTATTTATATGCCCGGATCCATAAATAATAGATTTCCCTATGCCACAAGGATTTCTGGAACAATAAAGCTCCCGAACTCGCGCTCGAGTGGAGGAATTTCCCGCTCGAGCGCACAAAATTAAGTAACTTTCTGGAATTGTAACTTGCGCTCGATCGCAGGATTTTCCCGCTCGAGAGCCACACAATTTCTGCTGCGAGCAATGATTTTGCAAAATTCATATCTCGAGTTCTAGCCGTTGGATCGAGCTGAAATTTGGACAGCAGTTACAAAACATCCTGAATTTGATTTTGAACGGTAGAGATCGATTTGGATCTTTTTAAAAGTAATTATGAATTTTTTGTAAGAGTGGGTGCCCAGTGAGCCAACTGTGTGGCTATGGGCTTTGATGACTCTTTGTATAAACAATCTTTTGTTTAATATTATTTACACTTTTATGGCAATGACTTTATATTACTTCATATTGTTATATTATGATATACTATTGTTGTTTTGATAAAGACCTTGAATATACTATAGTGTATGTAAGATGTGGTAGAACATGGAGATGTCTATCATGAAATACATCTTATAGTCACTGTATGTTCTAAAACCGTTCCTAGTCGATTGAGCCGTCCGATAAAAAGGATAAGGATCGCTCGAGTTTGAGACTAGCATTTGCGATGCGGAGTACCACGTTTCATTGGTAGGGAACATGGAGATGTTCGAAGCATGCAAATGGATATTCATAGGATGAATAATCGAACTACCCTATCCGGACTTTCCAAGTGGTTATCACTTATCGAGTGGATTAAGTCCGCGGTTTTGGTTGTACACCATTAGTCCTTACGACTTGAAACATCATGGAGACTCTATATGCTAGTGCTGTGCTTTGACTCGTTTACCGACTCTATGGGGGTCATCAGGTGTCGAGATTGGGTACAGTTACGACACATATAGGAGTCAATGCATTGTTGTCAAGGATTCACCACATACTTGCGAGTATGGATATCCTATGCGATCTGAGGAGATATTAGTGTGACAAATCTCTGGCCAGAGTACTTGATGTGATTTAAGAAATGGTTTCTTAGTAGCACATGCGATGTCACTAATTTGATCTTCAAGATGTATTGCATAGTTATCGAATCTTGAGCGACTCTCGATATACCAATGGTTGTTGATTCGATCGGGATATATGGATGAAGGGACCGTACTGTACGCTAACCAAAATCTACTGGTTCTTGTAGGCACTATCAGTGATACCTAGGGAATCATGGGGCGATGTTGCTAGGCGCTTTACCATGATTCGTTGGGCAAGTCGGAAAGTGTTGTTCCGAGTCACAAGGAGTTGTGAGCCCACGGCTAGCTGTATCCCTGAACCATTGAGGGTCACACAGTGTAATGGAGTTTTAATCCCCGTTGAGATAGTTAAATTTAAGGAGTTAAATTTAATGAACTAAGGAGTTGGACTTCTTAAATAAGAGTAAGGGAGTAGGATTTCCTAAAATGACATAGGGATGGACATTTTTGGAAACCACTGAATTCGGATTCAGGAAAATTTATTTTGACTTTAAAATGTGCAGAAATGGTTTCTGTGCACATTGGTGAAATCAGTTCATCAATCGGAGTCACGATGAATTTTATATTAATTTCTGAACGAGCGGGCTTTGCTTGTCGGGCCCCAGCTTATGACTAATGGGCCCTAAGGTGTTAGTGGCCTGCATTATAAATAAGTTATTGCAGTACAGAAATTACACACATCAGCTCATTATTTTGAGAGAGAAAAATCGAAACCCTAGCCTCTCCTCTAGAATAATCGGCCGAACCCCTGCCTTGCTCTGCCCGAGAAAATTCCGGTCTGTGATTTTGAATCGCAGTAAGGAATAGCGAATCAGATTCGTTTATTCTCTTCGCAGAAAACTTCTGATAGATTTTCTAGTGCAATCTATCAGAGGGATTAAACCTCTGTTCGTGGACCTGATTGAAGGAGTTCATCGGTTCCAGGGAGAGACAACAAGAGCAGATCAAATCTGTTGGTGTCCATTAATCTCGTTGCGAGATTGAAGGTAAAATTTAATAACTGTTATTTAAATTTTACACACACAATAATTTAATCGTTGCACGGTTGATACCCACACTATGGAATTGTTCCATAACAAAATTTTTAAACTTCCGCTGCACCGGGTATCAATCGTGATTGATCTGAGAGCCGCGTTTTCCAACAGTGGTATCAGAGCCAGGTTGCTCAGATCAAACGATTAAATTAATCAATTGTACAAAATTTTTGAGTCTCGGTTTTTTGAAACAAAATAAATATTTTTAAATAAAAAAATTTTTTTCGGGGCAAAACCCGGGCAGCGATTGGATCGCTGCCCGGTGGGGCAGCAATTGTTGCTGCCCCGGGCGGCGCACGGCGCCGCCCAAGGCGGCGACCGTCGCCGCCCAGGGCGGCGCACGGCGCCGCCCAGGGCAGCGCTCGGCGCTGCCCAGGGGCGGCGCTCGGCGCCGCCCAGGGGCGGCGCCAGGCGCTGCCCTAAGGGGGCAGCCGGGCTGCCCCCGGCCCGCGCCCCGGGTGCGGGCCGGCCCGGGAGTGTCCCGGGCGGCCCGCGGGAAAAATTATATTTTTATTTAAAAATTAATTTTAATATTTAAAATTTTATTTTTGGTCCGGTCAAAAATTGTTTTTGATTGGTTCACGAGATTTCGGATCGAATTGTTCGAGTCCGTAAATTTTAAAATTGATTTTGGATAAATTTGAATTTTTGGAAAATTTTAATATTTTATCCGTAAATTGAATTTTGAAATCAATTATTTTGGTACAATTGATGATAAGATATGATCTTATGATATATTAAGTAAAATATGATTTTATTTGTAAAATTGGATTTTATAGATAAAATATGATTTTATTTGATATAGAGATAAAATATGATTTTATATGTGAAATGAGATTTTATATATAAAATATGATTTTATCTTGTTTAAATTTGAATTGCCACAGCATGTTATCCAATAAATTAATTTTGAATTAAATGTTATTGGATAAGGATGATCGATTGCCATGACCAATTTTGTAGGTGTATGTTAGGAATTTACATTTTGTCTTTATTATTGTTGGTTTTATTAATGGGCCTGGTTTATGGCCCGATATGAATGTCATATGTAATAAAAGTGGGCTTGGTTTATAGCCCGTTCCCACCCCCTAAAAATGTATCCCCTACTTGTCATTGTTATTTATTGTAAATACATTAGATTTAGTGGGAGATCAAGATTTGAAGATGGTGGGCCCAGCAGACAATGAAGACTGAAGAAATGTAAATTGGAAGCATATGTAATAGGATTGCATTTGCATACTGCATATTACCTAGGATTGGACTAAGACCCGTGATTGGCAACCACGGGTCAATTAGAAATGGAATCGATCATCCTATATAATATGTGATATTATGATTGTATGCATGTTTAGACATAAATTGCGTGAATCCGGCAATGCATGCAATAAATTAAATATGATGAGACAAATATTTTTATAAATAAAATCCCTCATTTTAAATATGATTTAAAATTTATATCAAGATAAATAAAGGAAATTTAAATATTGTTTAAATGTTCCTACCTTCCATCAACGGTCAATGTATGTGATGCTACCCGCGGATACGGTCCGGCTCATATTATTGGGGGGGCCCGTCCGTCGGAAAGCTGTACATTGGATCGACAAATGTTGTAAGTTGGGTGGAACTCCCATGGGATCGGCTCATATTATTGGGGGATCCACATGGCGACCGTCCATCACAACTTAATATTGATGGGTCATCTTGACATGTCACTTTAAACGGCGTCATATTATTGGGCCCTTATTGGACATGAGGTAAATACATGGGGGTTGCTTTGGAAGCAATTGGGCTCTACCTTTTGAGAATTATGGTTGGCTGATATTATTCGGGACCATAAGTTTGTCAATTGGACTCCATGTTCTCACTAAGGAAAAAGTTTCCCGTTTTCACTAGAGGGTGGTGAAATCGTTAAAATAGTGGGAGTGAGATTCATAAAATAAAATTCGCCAATTTTATGTCTTAGTAAATTATTTAAACAATCATCGATAATTGTCTGTTTTATCTCAGTAATCCACATGTTTCTGTTCTCCAACAAAACAAACTTATTGACGCAAACAATACAGAATGATTCCATAAGTTAAGATTGTCCTAAGTTCGGAAAAAGATTTTCTAAGTGTTAGAAAAGGCTTCTCCGAAAACAGCCCCGGCTGATGTAACTGCCGAAAGGTTGGCCGAATTAGAGAAATGGTTGGACCATGATCTCAAGGCCAAATGTTACATGCAAAATTGGACAAGTCTAAACAAGTTTGCCATCACTGCAAGAAACGCGGTAATTGGAAACGTAACTGCAAGGAATACCCCAAGCAGTTGCGAACTGCAAAGGGTATGTTTTACATTGAAATAAATGTTTTTCTTAATACTACTTCTTGGGTATTGGATACCAGATGTAGATCTCATATTTGCAATGAGTTGCAAATGATAACAAGAAGTAATAGGATAAGGATGGGTGAGACCCAGTCAAGGCTCGGGAATGGTTCCAGAGTTAAATCCATAGCTATGGGAAATATTTATTTTTGCAGAACGGTTTTAAGTTACTTTTGATAGATGTTTTATTTGTTCCAGATTTAATTAAAACATTATTTCTATTTCTATGCTTGATAGAGATGGTTATTCTTGTAATTTTGTGAATGGGATTTGCAATATTTACAAGAATGAATGTTTAATTGGAAATGGACAACTTGAAAACGATCTATACAATTTAAAACTAAAAGACGTTCCAGTGAATTGTATTGACAAACCGGCGACAACAAACAAAAGGAAAATCGATAGTCAAAACCCGGCAAACCTTTGGCACGCTAGACTAGGTCATATTTCCTCAAGGAGGATGAACAAGCTAGTGGGAGAGGGCATGTTTGATATGTCTGATATTAACTCTCTACCTACTTGTGAATCCTGCCTAAAAGGAAAAATGACTAAATCTCCTTTTAAGGGGAAACCTGAGCGTAGTCAGAATCTGTTGGATTTGATCCATACAGATGTTTGTGGTCCATTTAGAGTAGGGACTCAACATGGCCACACCTACTTCATTACCTTTACTGATGATTATTCAAGGTATGGGTATTTATATTTAATGAAATATAAGTCTGAAGCATTTGAAAAGTTCAAAGAATTCAGGGCTGAAGTAGAAAACAAGCTAGGTAAAAGTATTAAAGCACTTCGATCGGATCGAGGTGGAGAATACTTGAGTACCGAGTTTTTGGACTATCTGAAAGAGAATGGGATTCTCTCTCAGTGGACTCCTCCTATGACACCACAGCTTAATGGTGTATCGGAGCGTCGTAATCGAACTTTGTTGGACATGGTTCGATCTATGATGAGCTTCACTGAGCTTCCACCTTCGTTTTGGGGCTATGCGCTTGAAACGGCGGTATTGTTGTTGAACAACGTCCACACTAAAGCAGTGGACAAAACACCATACGAGTTATGGAATGGCAAAGCTCCTAAGTATTCGTACTTGAGGATTTGGGGATGTCCTGCTTACGTGAAGCGGACAGTGGGAGATAAGTTGGATAGTCGATCCAGCTTATGTTATTTTGTAGGGTATCCGAAGAATTCAATCGGATATTATTTCTATTATCCTGCTGAAACAAAGGTGTTTGTTTCTAGGAATGCCACCTTCTTAGAGAAGGAGTTCTTATTGGATAAGAAAGGCGAGATGATGAAACTCGAAGAAGTTCGAGAAGAACCCAAAATACAAAATAACGATCCTACACCTCAGGAACCATTGCTGGACACGCCTGCACCTAGAAGATCCGAAAGGACTTCTAGACCTCCAGTTCGATATGGTCTTCTTCTTGAAGGGGATCAAGATGAACCCGACATTGGATGTGATCCAAGAAACTTCAAGGAAGCAATTTCTGATGCGGATTCGAATTTATGGCTTGAAGCTATGCAGTCAGAATTGGATTCGATGCATACAAACCAAGTTTGGTCTTTAGTAGATCCTCCCGATGGAATTGTTCCGATAGGGTGTAAATGGATCTACAAAAGAAAGCTTGGGCCTGATGGTAAGGTATTGACCTACAAGGCGCGATTGGTGGCTAAAGGTTATACTCAAAGGCAAGGAGTTGACTATGACGAAACCTTTTCACCAGTTGCAATGTTCAAGTCCATAAGAATCCTAATTGCCATAGCTGCATGGTATGACTATGAGATATGGCAGATGGATGTGAAGACTGCTTTTCTTAATGGAGACATTAAGGAAGAAATCTATATGAGGCAGCCTGAGGGGTTCACATCCATGGGAAGCGAACATAAGGTATGCAAGCTTCAGAGATCAATTTATGGTCTAAAACAAGCATCAAGAAGTTGGAACCAGAAATTTGATGAAACAATAAAAGATTTTGGTTTCATCAAGAACCCGGAGGAACCTTGCGTGTACAAGAAAGTAGTTAAGGATGCGGTGACATTCTTAGTACTTTATGTTGATGACATCCTACTCATTGGGAATGATGTAGGGATGTTGCAGTCAACAAAGATATGGTTATCAGGTAGATTTTCGATGAAGGATTTGGGAGAGGCATCCTACATTCTTGGGATACAGATCTATAGAGATAGGTCTAAGAGAATGATAGGACTCACTCAATCAACCTACATCGATACCATATTGAAACGGTTTTCAATGGATGGGTCCAAAAGAGGACATCAACCCATGTGTCATGGAGTTTCTCTATCCAAGTCTATGTGTCCCAAGACTGATGAAGAGATAGAGAATATGACACATGTACCATATGCGTCAGCTATAGGTAGTATCATGTATGGGATGATATCTACCAGACCGGATGTAGCATTTGCTCTGAGTGTCACGAGCAGATATCAGTCTAATCCTGGTCAAATGCATTGGAAAGCCGTGAAGGACATTCTTAAGTACTTGCGAAGGACTAAGAATATGTTCATGGTTTATGGAGGACGAGAACTCAAATTGGAAGGCTATACCGACTCTAGCTTCCAAAGTGATGTGGATGACTCGAAGTCAACCTCTGGATTTGTGTTCATGCTCAATGGCGGTGCTGTCTCTTGGAAGAGTTCCAAGCAGGACACCACAGCGGATTCCACCACTGAGGCTGAATACATTGCAGCATCAGCTGCTGCTAAAGAGGCCGTTTGGATGAGGAATTTCGTCCAAGAGTTGGGCGTCATTCCTGAATTTGTTGGTCCAGTCCCGGTGTACTGCGACAACACGGGTGCCGTTGCTCAAGCAAAGGAACCAAGGTCTCATCAAAGATCCAAACACGTACTGAGGAAATACCACATAATCCGGGAGATTGTGGAAAGAGGAGACATCATTGTCGAACGAGTGGCCTCTGCAGACAATATCGCTGATCCGCTTACTAAGCCCTTGCCAGGACCATTGTTTGACAAACATCGCGAAGCAATGGGTCTACGTAGTATGACTAGTTGGCTATAGGGCAAGTGGGAGATTGTAAGAGTTGGTGCCCAGTGAGCCAACTGTGTGGCTATGGGCTTTGATGACTCTTTGTATAAACAATCTTTTGTTTAATATTATTTACACTTTTATGGCAATGACTTTATATTACTTCATATTGTTATATTATGATATACTATTGTTGTTTTGATAAAGACCTTGAATATACTATAGTGTATGTAAGATGTGGTAGAACATGGAGATGTCTATCATGAAATACATCTTATAGTCACTGTATGTTCTAAAACCGTTCCTAGTCGATTGAGCCGTCCGATAAAAAGGATAAGGATCGCTCGAGTTTGAGACTAGCATTTGCGATGCGGAGTACCACGTTTCATTGGTAGGGAACATGGAGATGTTCGAAGCATGCAAATGGATATTCATAGGATGAATAATCGAACTACCCTATCCGGACTTTCCAAGTGGTTATCACTTATCGAGTGGATTAAGTCCGCGGTTTTGGTTGTACACCATTAGTCCTTACGACTTGAAACATCATGGAGACTCTATATGCTAGTGCTGTGCTTTGACTCGTTTACCGACTCTATGGGGGTCATCAGGTGTCGAGATTGGGTACAGTTACGACACATATAGGAGTCAATGCATTGTTGTCAAGGATTCACCACATACTTGCGAGTATGGATATCCTATGCGATCTGAGGAGATATTAGTGTGACAAATCTCTGGCCAGAGTACTTGATGTGATTTAAGAAATGGTTTCTTAGTAGCACATGCGATGTCACTAATTTGATCTTCAAGATGTATTGCATAGTTATCGAATCTTGAGCGACTCTCGATATACCAATGGTTGTTGATTCGATCGGGATATATGGATGAAGGGACCGTACTGTACGCTAATCAAAATCTACTGGTTCTTGTAGGCACTATCAGTGATACCTAGGGAATCATGGGGCGATGTTGCTAGGCGCTTTACCATGATTCGTTGGGCAAGTCGGAAAGTGTTGTTCCGAGTCACAAGGAGTTGTGAGCCCACGGCTAGCTGTATCCCTGAACCATTGAGGGTCACACAGTGTAATGGAGTTTTAATCCCCGTTGAGATAGTTAAATTTAAAGAGTTAAATTTAATGAACTAAGGAGTTGGACTTCTTAAATAAGAGTAAGGGAGTAGGATTTCCTAAAATGACATAGGGATGGACATTTTTGGAAACCACTGAATTCGGATTCAGGAAAATTTATTTTGACTTTAAAATGTGCAGAAATGGTTTCTGTGCACATTGGTGAAATCAGTTCATCAATCGGAGTCACGATGAATTTTATATTAATTTCTGAACGAGCGGGCTTTGCTTGTCGGGCCCCAGCTTATGACTAATGGGCCCTAAGGTGTTAGTGGCCTGCATTATAAATAAGTTATTGCAGTACAGAAATTACACACATCAGCTCATTATTTTGAGAGAGAAAAATCGAAACCCTAGCCTCTCCTCTAGAATAATCGGCCGAACCCCTGCCTTGCTCTGCCCGAGAAAATTCCGGTCTGTGATTTTGAATCGCAGTAAGGAATAGCGAATCAGATTCGTTTATTCTCTTCGCAGAAAACTTCTGATAGATTTTCTAGTGCAATCTATCAGAGGGATTAAACCTCTGTTCGTGGACCTGATTGAAGGAGTTCATCGGTTCCAGGGAGAGACAACAAGAGCAGATCAAATCTGTTGGTGTCCATTAATCTCGTTGCGAGATTGAAGGTAAAATTTAATAACTGTTATTTAAATTTTACACACACAATAATTTAATCGTTGCACGGTTGATACCCACACTATGGAATTGTTCCATAACAAAATTTTTAAACTTCCGCTGCACCGGGTATCAATCGTGATTGATCTGAGAGCCGCGTTTTCCAACATTTTTGACCAAGGCTGCTCCGTAATTCGTTCTTCAACAATCCATTTTCCTACAAAATTAACCCGGAGAGTGAAATGCACACACATGCACTAAAACACATAAACACACACATAAAACAATATGAATGCGCACAAAATAGACATAAAAATAACATGAAATAATGCACCCAAAATGCACTTATCAGTTACGGGTCACTACATTCTCCCTCACTTAAGAAATTTCGTCCTCAAAATTTAAGTTTGAGGAAAAGTACAGAATTCAACACAAGTGTTCTCTATTACAACTTGCATAGTACAAATCTTTCTTACAAAGAAAAGTACAAAACATCAAAACATTTCTGGATGCTCAGCACGCATCCGGCTCTCTAGTTCCCACGTTGTCTCTTCAGTTCCCCTATACTGCACCATTACCAAAGGTATACGCTTGTTGCGAATCACTTTGTATTTCCTGTCGAGAATCCTGAGGGGTATTTCCACATAGGACAGATCCTGGTCCAATTGCACCTCAGTCGGATGCAAGATGTACGACTCATCTGCCACGTACTGCCTCAACAAAGACACGTGAAACACATCATGGATACTGGAAAGATACGGTGGCAAATCTAGACGATAAGCCACATCTACAACTTTATCAAGAATCTTGAACGGACCAATAAATCTTGGCGACAACTTACCCTTGAGGCCGAATGTCATCACCTTCCGAAAAGGTGACACTCGTAGGAACACATGTTCCCCGAACTCAAAATGCAATGGTCTGCTGTGAGTGTTAGCGTAGCTAGCCTGTCGATCTTGGGCTGCCTTAATCCTATTACGGATCAATCCCACTGCACCGGTCATCTGCTGAATCATCTGTGGTCCTTCGACTTGACGCTCGCCAACTTCTTCCCAAAACAAAGGCGTACGAAAGCGGCGTCCATATAAGGCCTCGAATGGTGCCATGCCAATACTGCGATGGTAACTGTTATTGTACGCAAATTCCACCAACACCAAATGGTCATGCCACGCCGGACCAAAATCCATCACTGTCGCTCGAAGCATATACTCGAGAGTGCGAATAGTCCTCTCACTTTGCCCATCGGTCTTTGGGTGATAAGTTGTACTCAAACTCAGAGTAGTGCCAAGAGCTCGCTGAAAGCTACCCCAAAACCTAGAGGTAAACCTCGAATCTCTGTCGCTAACAATACTCAATGGAATTCCATGCAGATGAACAACCTCTTGCATGTATAGACGTGCCATCCAATCGAAAGTAAAGTCCCGATTGTAAGGCAAGAACTGCGCGGACTTCGACAATCGATCAACAACAACCCAGATATCCTCACAATTCCTGGAAGACATCGGCATTTTGGTGACATAATCCATCGTCACATGCTCCCACTTCCACTCAGAAATATCTAAACTCTGGAGCAATCCACCGGATCGTCGAAATTCTGCCTTGATCTGCTGACACACAAGGCATCGAGATACAAACTGATAATCACTGCGCTTCATCCCTTTCCACCAGAACCTAATACGTAGATCCTTGTACATTTTCATACTGCCTGGATGTACAGAAAATCTACTACAGTGAGCTTGAGCAAGAATCTCCTCTCTCAGTGTGGAATCATCAGAAACTACCACACGTCCAGAGAGACATAACAGACCATCATTCTGCAAATGAAAACCAGAAGTATATCCATCATGAGCCAAACGAGCTAACTTTTGCGTCTTCGAATCAACGGCATGCGAAACGAGTATACAAGGCTGGTTCGGCAAGTACAGATGAAACGCAAACTCCCTGCTATTCCTTCTTATGTCGAAATGCGAAACCCAAGGAACAACATTCTTCTACCACTCGTGCAACTGAGTTGGTACGAAGGGAACTCACATACACCTTGGGCTAAGAGCATCCGCAACTGGATAAGAAGTTCCTGGATGGTACTTGATCTCACAATCATAATCCTTCAACATATCAATCCAATGACGCTGCCTCATGTTCAACTCATCCTGAGTGAACAAATATTTCAAACTCTTATGGTCAGTGAAGATCTCGAACCTCTCACCGTACAAATAATGACGCCATGTCTTAAGAGCAAAGACAATGTCTGCAAGCTCAAAATCATGTAAGGGATAGTTCTCGTCACTAGTATTCAATTTCCTAGAGGCATAGGCAATCACATGGTCTCTCTACGATAACACACATCCCAAACCCTGGAGAGAAGCATCGATGTGAAATACAAAGCCACCTGATCCAGACGGTAGAGCAAACACTGGAGCAGTAGTAAGACGACATCGCAACTCGTGAAAACTCTCCTCGCACTTTGACGACCAAAAAAAAGGCACATCCTTCCTCGTCAGCTGCGTCAAAGGCTTAGAAATCTGAGAAAAGTTCTCCACGAATCTACGATAATACCCTGCCATCCCTAGAAAACTACGAATATTTGTAACTGTCGTCGGACACGACCAATTCAAAATGGCTTCCGTCTTACTAGGATCAAAAGAAACTCCGTCTCGTGAAATCACATGACCAAGGAAAAAAACTTGGTCAATCCAGAAATCACACTTGCTCAACTTCGTGTACAAATGCCTCTCTCTCAGTATCTTCAATACTGTGCGGAGGTGGAAAACGTGCTCGTCAACACTGCAAGAATATACCAGGATATCGTCGATGAACACCACCACAAACTTATCCAGAAAGTCGCGAAATACTTTGTTCATCAAATCCATGAAGACAGCTGGAGCATTTGTCAAACCAAACGGCATCACTAAGAACTCGTAGTGACCATGCCACATACGAAATGCTGTCTTAGAGATATCCTCCTCTCTAACCCTAACTGGTGTTATCCCGATCGCAAATTGATCTTCTAATAAACGGAAGTACCCTGCAACTGATCAAACAGATCATCTATCCGTGGAAGAGGATACTTATTCTTCACCTTCACTTCTTTAAGCTGTCGATAGTCTATTCAAAGACTCATTGACCCATCTTTCTTCTTAACAAATAAGACTGGGGCTCCCCATGGCATAACACTCGGCCGTATGTAGCCCTTATCAAGAAGATCATGAAGTTTCTTCTATAACTCTCTCATCTCTGAAGGTGCTAAATGGTACGGAGCTCTGGAAATCGGTGCTATCTCTAGAATTAACTCAATGCCAAACTCCATCTCTCTCACTGGTGGTAAACGTGGAATCTCTTTTGGAAACATCGGGAAAATCACGGACTACGGGTATCTCCTGGATGTCTGGTTCTTCCAAGGATGCATCGATGACGTAGATAAGGTAGCCTTCCCCACCAGACTCTAAAGCTTGCCGAGCTTTTAGAGCAATAACCACTGGCATCGGATGTTCCCCCTCACCATAGAAGTACCATGCCTCGCCATTCTCGGGACGAAACCAAAAAAACCGCTGATAGCAATCAACTATGGCTCGGTAAGTAGTCAGAAGATCAATCCCAATAATACAGTCAAAATCTTCCATGGCTAAAACCATCAGGTTAGCACTAATCTAATGCCCCTCGAAATCGAAAATACAACCCACAACTAGAGGCTTCTGCAAGACCTCTTGACCCATCGGAGTCGATACTATTAGCAACACGTCTAAAGGGATATACGGTAATTTATACCTCTTAGCAAAACGCGGTGAGATGAATGAGTTTGATGCACCAGTGTCAATCAAGACATAAGCAGAAATGCCACACAAACTATAGGTACCTGCGATCATCCGGTCGTTGTTTGCCTCCGCCTGCTTCTGGTTCAGTGCAAAGACCTGCCCCCAAACACGTGGCCGTAAGGAATAATGACCTCGAGAAGAAGTCTATCGCGGCGACGGCTGTGACTTCTGACGCTGCTGCTGAGAGTGCTGTTGCTGCTGCACAAATTCCTGAGTGCCTATGGATCCACTCGCTACTCCCATCAGAGTAGGACAATCCCTCTTTATGTGACCCACCTATCCATATTAAAAACACGCGCCGGTCTATCTAGGGCATGGGCCTGGTGGATGATTGCGCCTGCACTGAAAACACCAGCTCATCCCCTGGCTACCGAAACGCTGCACTCCGCCAGATCCGAAAGAAAAAGAAGAAGAACCACCCTGTTTCTTGAAAGACTTGGATCTCGGACCCAAAGAACTAGTTGGTCTGGATGCGGAAGAAATCATAGACCTATTCCTCCAATGACTGTCCTCTACCTGGTGACAACGGTCCACTAAACCCTCATAGGTCATGTTGCTACCAGCAACCACCATCTGATGAATCTCGGGGTTCCTGAAGGAAATGTTCATACTTGGCCACATAACTCTCAGCGATATGCGGGCAATAAGGAAGAAGATCAAAGAACTTCTGTTGATACTCCTCAATAGACATCGTGAAATGACCCTAGTTCTACTTTAAATTAAACTAAATAAAAATACGGGTTTTCAAAATTTTTCGGCATGACCTCTCTATTTATATTCAAACCCGCCTGTCACAGAAAGCAAACTTAAAATGCAAACAACACTAAGTAAACTAGACCGAGAAAAGAAAATAACGAAAACCTAAGAAAGAGATTGACACTCCAAACTATCCAATAGTTAAACAATTTGATACATAAGTGCCCACAAACAATTCCAAAGAATATTATCTTTACATTTACATTTACTAAATTAACAAGATGAAGGACTTTAAAGTGCTAAAATAAACTTGTGCGTAAGACTAGCATTGCCAGAGGGATGTGTCGTGCCCGCATCACAGTCCACTTGATAGTCCTGCCCCGCAATCTCAATGATAACCTAAACCTGCACCAAGTAGATGTAGTGAGCCTAGGGGCCCAACAAAAATATGGAGAAAATAACGAGTACTACATAATACATGCACACGCAGATTAAAAATAGCTTATACTAAAAATACTTTTGTTTGTGCCCCTTAATTTAAATAAATGATTTCTGAAGGAAAGAAGTGAACATAAATGAAACATATGCATGACTAAGTCTAATATAATCACTGTAACTGAATAAACTGTACTGAAACATAGTCATAAATATTTGAACAGTAACTGTGAACTTAGATCCTTGAATTGTGACTCTGGTTCCGATAATGATCATGGCTGCAGTGCACTATGCCGCAAGAAAGTCAGGATATCTCCCAAACCCGTCTTGCCCATACTTAGTAAGGGAAGCCAAGATTTCTCCCAGCCCGTCCAAACCCATACATTTGGTAAGGGAAGCCAAGATGTCTCTCAGCCCGTCCATACACGTCAGGTGGTATGGGAATATAGAACGTCTCCCAGCCCGTCCATACACGTCATAAATATAGTCACAATCATCTCACTTCGTTCATAAAAATATTTTCTTTCATACTTTCTTTCTTGCCTTGATATAAGAACTTAGCATGCATATGTAGATGTAATGTAGTTGAAAATATTTACTCAATGATCATGCAAGAGACTCAAATGTTGATGACCGGTATGGTGATTTAGGGAACAAACCAAGGATGAGAATCTAAACCATAAATTTTGCGCTTAGGACAATTCGAGCGGTTTGCCCGTAAAGCTTACAACTTACTCGATTCCTATGCAAAAAAGATTTCGCTTGAAACCACGACTCCCACACACTTAAAACTAAGTATAGAAGTCACCCCTGGTGTGAGACCTCGTTTCTAAACAACTAATATCAGACAACAAGCGATAAGTAATCAAGAACCCAATATATATATATATATATATATATATATATATATTTTAAAGGAGGCTCGCGCGCCCGCGCTGACTTCAGCGCGCCCGCGCCTACGCCCCGCAAAACCCAGCGCACCCGCGCCAAAGGGAGCGCACCCGCGCTCATACCTCGCAAAGAGGCCGCGCGCCCGCGCCAAAGGAAGCGCGCCCGCGCCGTCCCCTCGCCCAGAAAGGTTAAGGCACTGTAATAAACTCAATCAAAACCTAAACACTTGCATTAAGAGTATTTGACATTCCAATAATAATACAAGAAAGGTTTAGGGAAGAGCAACATTCAATTCAATAGCACCTACATCGTTTCTTGCTTACAAAACATATACGAGAAGTTCGAATGACTAAACATGATCGCAAAATATAACTAGGTTGACATGCTG
This sequence comes from Henckelia pumila, assembly GCF_033568475.1. NCBI lineage: Eukaryota > Viridiplantae > Streptophyta > Magnoliopsida > Lamiales > Gesneriaceae > Henckelia > Henckelia pumila. Next base: position 45,737,537 of record NC_133121.1, read on the forward strand.
ATTCGACTTCTAAACGAGTCTCACTTCTATCTCTTGCTCTGGACGCTAACCAGGTCTATGCTGACTTGATCCTGCCCTTCCTGTTGCCAAGTACACATACAAAACAAAGCAACAGCCGGATAACCGGTGAGAATGATAATCCCAGTAAAAGCAACATATCAAGTAATGAATATACAGCATGCTATCAAACCACATATTCAAGTCGAAGTTAATGATATGCATGTCTTTAAAACCAGGATATCGATTCTGATAAACACGGGATTATTGCTCTGCTTTTGGGATCCCGAGGATGAGATCACGTAACGACTAACCGACTCTCCCAATCGGGATGGTGCCACGTATCCCACTCCTCTAGACTTTGAGCAACCATAATGAGTATGCTAGCACTAGGCGAAATACTACAACCTAGGCCACTCAATCATAGTTCCCAAACGTCTAATAAAAAGGGCGGTTCTGCCCGCTGAAATCAAAGTAGGCTCAAGATGAATGCATAACAGAAACATAAACATAAGCCACATAACAAAAACTCAATCAATCAACAATTACAAGTTCCACGTGCTAGAACAAGTATCAATGCAATATGTGATTTAAAAAGGGGAAACTCGAGAACCAACAGTCCCGAGTATGCTATCCCACTACGATGACTGCTTTTACCTTTCAATGCAGTAGTTCCAACTCTGGATAAGCTACAACAAAAGGTTTAATCAACAACTAAACAATCCAACAACAAGGCAACGGTTCAAGGTAATCTCTTTACCGTTCTTCGTCCAATTCTCGACGACCAAATGCTGCTAACACAGGGCTTGACAACTCCAAACGAATCTGTTCAGATACAATCAAAGATCAATTACCATGATCGACTTACAAGCCAAGTTCAACAACTTCAAAAACGGTTCAAATCTCCAAAACTCAAACCGACGGCATAACGGCTATAACTGAACAAACCGACAACGCAGACAGCAGTTCAATAGCGATATAACCTCATAAAAATTCTAAGACGACCAAAACAAAGCAAACCCATCAATCTCAAAATCCACATTTTCGAAAATGGCTTCCAAAAATCATAACAAATCCGAACGTCGCTCTAATTCAAAACCGACAGATAATAAACGATCAGAACTCTGTAGAGAACAACATACTCGAATCTCAAACGATTCTAACAACATCCAAAAACTAGAATGTATCCGATCGTAGAAAACTTACGATATAACGGAGCTCTCGCTGCAGTGATCGCTAAACTGCCTTCAGAAATAAATTCCAATGGCCGGATCGTGCTCGGACTGGAATCCCAAATCTTGGAAAAGCTTGGAGGCGTGAGAATGGAGGGAGACGGCTTGGAGGGGATGAAGAAGACTTTTTCAACCAATTTCTAAGAGTAGATAATATATAAAATCCACAATTTGCGTTTTAGTCCCTGAAAAATCCAATTTTTTGCAAAAAGGACCCTGATCAAAATCGAGTCGGCTCGTGAACTCTGTAATCTCCGATTAAATCAAATAAACTCATTTAAGATAAAAATGGGGCGTTACAATTCTCCCCCACTAAGAAGAGATTTCGTCCTCGAAATCAACAAGAACCACAACTCATAAGCTAGAATAAAGAACTAAAGACAGTAAGAAGAACTCACGTCAACTGAATAACTCTGGAAAACGCTGTCTCAAGTCAGATTCTGTCTCCCAGGTCGCTTCCTCGACTCCGTGACGGCTCCACTACACTTTCACTAACGGGATCGACTTGGTTCTGAGTTGTTTCTCCTTCCGATCAAGGATCTGAATCGGTCGCTCAAAGTAGCTCAGAGTCTCGTCTAACTCGGATTCGTCAGGCTGAAGGATATGAGAAATATCTGGTTGATACTTTCGCAGCATAGAGACGTGAAAAACGTCGTGAATAACAGATAAAGACGGAGGAAGTGCAAGTCTGTAGGCAAGATCGCCTAACTTCTCGAGAATCTCGTACGGCCCGATGAATCTCGGAGATAACTTCCCTCTCATACCGAATCTGACAGTGCCTCTGAAAGGTGAAATCTTCAGAAAGACTCGGTCTCCCTGATCAAAACTCAGTGAGCCGTCCAAAATAAGGATAAGGATTGCTCGAGCTTGAGACTAGAATCCATGATGATGTGTACCACATTTCATTGGTATGGACATAGAGATGTTCAAGCATACAGATTGGTGCTCATACGATGAGTTCACTGAACTACCCTCCCTCGGACTTCCCAAGTGGTTATCATTCATCGAGTGGATGGTCTACGCCTGACATTCGCATACTTTGCCTGTCTATCTTGAGCTGTCTTCATTCTGGTCTGAATGATCTTAACCTGCTCTGCCATATCTCTAAGCATCTCCGGTCCCAAATCTGGTGACTCGGATAAATCATCCCAAAACAACGGAGATCGGCACTTCTTACCATACAAAGCCTCAAAAGGCGCCATACCGATACTCGCTTGGAAGCTGTTATTGTAAGAAAACTCGACAAGAGGCAAAGAATCCTGCCAACTAGTGCCAAAGTCTAGCACTACCGCTCGCAGCATATCCTCTAACGTCTGGATAGTCCGCTCTGACTGTCCATCGGTCTGAGGATGATAAGTTGTACTCAGATGCAATCGAGTACCAAGTGCCCCCTGAAGACTGTGCCAGAAGTGAGAAGTGAATCTAGGATCTCTGTCTGAAACGATCGACTTCGGCACACCATGCAGTCTCACAACATTGCTAACATACAACTCAGCCATCTGATCATGACGATACGTCATCCTGTACGGAATAAAACACGCAGACTTCGTCAATCGGTCGATCACTACCCAAATGGCATCACATCCTCGAACGGATCATGGTAGCTTCGTGACGAAATCCATGGAAATGTGATCCCACTTCCATTAAGGAACAGATAGACTGCGCAACAGACCTCCTGGTCGCTTCCGTTCTGCTTTCACCTGCTGACAATTCAAACACCAAGATACAAACCTCGCTACGTCGCTCTTCATTCTCTTCCACCAAAACTGAATCTTCAGATCGTTGTACGTCTTACGACCTCCAGGATGAATACTAAACCGACTGCAATGAGCCTCTTGAAGAATACGCTGCCTCAAATCCGAAATATCAGGCACAACAATACGGTTATTCACATACAGTACATCATCTCTAACCTGAAATTCAGACTGATGTCCAGATCTGACTTTCTCTACTGAAACCTGAATGCTCGGCTCAGACTTCTGTGCTTCTCTGATTGCAACAAACAACTCCGGTTCGGCTTGAATAGCAAACACTCTGATAGTCTCCATATCTGTTTCAAACTCTAAACCAGAAGTGCAACAATCATCGATCAACTGAGAAACACCAATAGTAGTAAGAGATAACGAACATAGCTTTCGGCTCAAGGCATCTGCAACTGCATTCGACTTCCCCGGATAATACTTGATTTCACAATCGAAATCCTTCAACAGATCTAACCATCTTCTCTGTCTCATATTCAGCTCTGCCTGAGAAAACAAGTACTTAAGACTCTTATGATCAGAAAAGATCTCGAAGGACTCACCATAAAGATAGTGACGCCAGATCTTCAGAGCAAAGACGATCGTAGCTAGTTCAAGATCATGAACCGGATAACGAGTCTCGTGCGGTTTCAGCTGCCTCGATGCATACACTATCACATGCTTATGCTGCATCAGAACACAACCCAAGCCTCGGTTAGAAGCATCACAATAGACTGTGAAACCTCCAGTACCCTTCGGAATAGAAAGAATTGGAGCACTGGTCAGTCTCCTCTTCAGATCAACAAAGCTAGCCTCACAATCTGCAGTCCAGACAAAAGGCGCATTCTTCTGAGTCAGCTGGGTAATAGGCTTGGCAATAGACGAGAAACCCTCGATGAAACGACGGTAATAACCAGCTAAACCCATGAAGCTTCGGATCTCCGGCACTGAAGTAAGTCTAGGCCAATTCATAACCGCTTCAATCTTGCTGGGATCGACAGAAATCCCATCTCCAGAAATGATATGACCGAGAAAGACAAATCGATCTAACCAGAATTCACACTTAGACAGCTTGACAAACAACTGCTCAACTCGCAAAATCTGTAGTACGGTCCTCAAGTGCTCTGCATGGTCAGTACGGTTCTTCGAGTAGATAAGAATATCATCGATAAAGATAATGACGAACTCATCTAAATAACGCTGAAAGATACGGTTCATCAAACCCATAAAAACCGCTGGAGCGTTAGTCAAACCGAACGGCATGACTATAAACTCAAAATGACCATACCTCGTTCTGAATGCTTTCTTAGGAACGTCTTCCTCTCGCACTCTCAACTAATGATAACCTGACCTCAGATCAATCTTAGAGTAGACAGAAGAACCCTGCAGTTGATCAAACAAGTCATCTATTCAGGGTAAAGGATACCTGTTCTTAACTGTAGCCTGATTCAATTGACGGTAGTCGATACAGAACCGCATAGAACCATCCTTCTTCCGAACGAATAGAACAGGAGCACCCCAAGGCGATACACTAGGTCTGATGTATCCCTTGGCAATCAAATCCTCAAGCTGCTCCTTCAACTCTCTCAATTCAACAAGTGTCATACAATAAGGAGCTTTTGAAATAGGTTGAGTACCTGGCACTAAGTCAATGCTGAATTCAACCTCTCGAATGGGTGGCAATCCAGGAACATCTTCCGGAAACACATCAGCAAAATCTCTAACCACTGGTAAGTCAACCAAAGCTGGGCTAGATTTCAGTACATCAACCGCATAAACCAAAAATCCTTCTGCACCTCTCTGTAACAAACGAGTCATAGATAACACTGAAATCAAAGGAATTCTAGATCGAGAACCCTTACCAAAAAATTTCCATTCGTCTGCCATTTCAGGTCTGAACCTGACAACTTTCAGAAAATAATCAACTGTTGCCCTGTACTTGGTCAAAGCATCTATACCGACAATACAATCAAAATCTGACAACCCAAGCACAATACAGTCGAATTCTAACAAATTCCCCTCGAAACAAAGTTCACAGTTCCTGACTAGTCGGATAGAAACAATTCCTCCACCCAAAGGTGAAGTAACAGCTACTACTGTAGGCAACAATTCAGTTGGCAAAGCATGCAATAACACATATTTCTCAGAGATAAAGGAATGGGAAGCACCTGTATCTATCAAGACATGATCAGAATGACTGAAAATCGAACAGTTACCTGCTATGACATCGTCAGGTGCTGCCTGAGCCTGATCCTCTGTCAATGCAAAGACTCGTGCTTGCTGTCTCGGAGGCTGATTTGCACTAGAGCTACCTCCCTGTCTGTTCTGCTGTTGCTGGGGTTGGAAAGAGTGCACTGCAGACGACTGCCTCTCCGGCTGAGCTGCAGGTCTAGACGAACTCCCACTCTGAGCTCTATCTCTATTACGTTGAGGGCACACTTTAGAGAAGTGTCCTGGTTGCTGACATGTGTTACAATTGCCGAAGACTCCCACACACTGATCCGGTGAGTGTCTTCCTCCACACTTGCTGCAGTACAAGGATGATGACCCAGAACTCGGTCCTGAACCGAATTGCTTCGAACCACTGGAACTGGACGAACTGTTCCCCTGTCTCTTGAACTGTTTACCTCTTGCCTTGTACTGATTCTTTCTGTTTCCCCCACTGTTTCCACCTTCATACCTCTGCTGCTGGTTCTGATGTTGAGGTGGCTGATTCTGGTACTGAGATGGTTGGTTCTGATACTGCCTCTGCTGCTGAGGTGCCCCCTGATTACCTCTTTGCCTCCACAAGCCTGCTTCTGCTCCCTTTGTGTAATTCATGGATCCGCAAAGTTGCTAGGCCTGTTGGTGTTAACCAACGTGAAGACATCGGGGTTCAACCCGTTGATGAACTGATCTGCCTTAGCTTCTTCATCTCCGGCAATTAGCGGTGCAAAATGCAACAGACTATCGAACTTAGCCACGTACTCTTCAATGTTCAGATTCCCTTGCCTCAGATTTGCAAACTCTGCTCCCTTATCCTTACGATACGAGATAGGGAAAAACCGCTTATAAAACTCAGATTTAAAAAGAGTCCAAGTAACCTCTGTACCTCTACTCTCAAATGCTTTCTTTGTTATGATCCACCAGCTCTTAGCACCACCACGCAGCTGATGAATTACTAACCTGATTCGGCGGTCATCTGTGAAGTCAATGGAATCAAACATCTGATCCATATCATCCAACCAACTCTCACAGTCAACTGGATTTTCTGAACCCATCAACAATGGCGGATTGAACGACTGAAACCTCTTCAGCAAGGTTTCCATAGGAGTCGCTGAAGCATCCAACTGATCAACCTCAGTGCTAGCTTGCTCAGTCGCAGGGATAACTGGTGGTGTGTTTCTGTTTATCACTCGACGAGGACCCATCTGATAATCAAAGGTTAGGACACGAGATATCTCAATCGCTACAATCAGTGCCCTTACAACCGCTTGGAATACCGGATACCAGTCGGTAACAGAAACAGTTATATCTCGAGTAGATCATGCTTTATAAATTAAATCACATAACCATGTAATTCAATAATTCTCAATAATAAAGCATGCTCGCATGGAATTAAGTACATAGTTAAAATAATTCAAACACATGCGAGGAGCCAATACACGCAGACTCGATCTACCCGCTCACTCTAGTTCGATCAAGAATCTTAACTCTCTGATACCACTTAATGTGAGACCTCGTTTCTAAACAACTAATATCAGACAACAAGTGATAAGTAATCAAGAACCCAATATATATATATATATATATATATATATATATATATATTTTTTAAAGGAGGCTCGCGCGCCCGCGCTGACATCAGCGCGCCCGCGCCTACGCCCCGCAAAACCCAGCGTGCCCACGCCAAAGGGAGCGCGCCCGCACTCATACCTCGCAAAGAGGCCGCGCGCCCGCGCCGTCCCCTCGCCCAGAAAGGTTAAGACACTGTAATAAACTCAATCAAAACCTAAACACTTGCATTAAGAGTATTTGACATTCCAATAACAATACAAGAAAGGTTTAGGGAAGAGCAACATTCAATTCAATAGCACCTACATCGTTTCTTGCTTACAAAACATATACGAGAAGTTTGAATGACTAAACATGATCGCAAAACATAACTAGGTTGACATGCTGATTCGACTTCTAAACGAGTCTCACTTCTATCTCTTGCTCTGGACGCTAACCAGGTCTATGCTGACTTGATCCTGCCCTTCCTGTTGCCAAGTACACATACAAAACAAAGCAACAGCCGGATAACCGGTGAGAATGATAATCCCAGTAAAAGCAACATATCAAGTAATGAATATACAACATGCTATCAAACCACATATTCAAGTCGAAGTTAATGATATGCATGTCTTTAAAACCAGGATATCGATTCTGATAAACACAGGAGTATTGCTCTGCTTTTGGGATCCCGAGGATGAGATCACGTAACGACTCACCGAATCTCCCAATCGGGGTGGTGCCACGTATCCCACTCCTCTAGACTTTGAGCAACCATAATGAGTATGCTAGCACTAGGCGAAATACTACAACCTAGGTCACTCAATCATAGTTCCCAAATGTCTATTAAAAAGGGCGGTTCTGCCCGCTGAAATCAAAGTAGGCTCAAGATGAATGCAAAACAGAAACATAAACATAAGCCACATAACAAAAACTCAATCAATCAACAATTACAAGTTCCACGTGCAAGAACAAGTATCAATGCAATATGTGATTTAAAAAGGGGAAACTCGAGAACCAACAGTCCCGAGTATGCTATCCCGCTACGATGACTGCTTTTACCTTTCAATGCAGTAGTTCCAACTCTGGATAAGCTACAACAAAAGGTTTAATCAACAACTAAACAATCCAACAACAAGGCAACGGTTCAAGGTAATCTCTTTACCGTTCTTCGTCCAATTCTCGACGACCAAATGCTGCTAACACAGGGCTTGACAACTCCAAACGAATCTGTTCAGATACAATCAAAGATCAATTACCATGATCGACTTACAAGCCAAGTTCAACAACTTCAAAAATGGTTCAAATCTCCAAAACTCAAACCGACGGCATAACGGCTATAACTGAACAAACCGACAACGCAGACAGCAGTTCAATAGCGATATAACCTCATAAAAATTCTAAGACAACCAAAACAAAGCAAACCCATCAATCTCAAAATCCACATTTTCGAAAATGGCTTCCAAAAATCATAACAAATCCGAACGTCGCTCTAATTCAAAACCGACAGATAATAAACGATCAGAACTCTGTAGAGAACAACATACTCGAATCTCAAACGATTCTAACAACATCCAAAAACTAGAATGTATCCGATCGTAGAAAACTTACGATATAACGGAGCTCTCGCTGCAGTGATCGCTAAACTGCCTTCAGAAATAAATTCCAACGGCCGGATCGTGCTCGGACTGGAATCCCAAAGCTTGGAAAAGCTTGGAGGCGTGAGAATGGAGGGAGACGGCTTGGAGGGGATGAAGAAGACTTTGTCAACCAATTTCTAAGAGTAGATAATATATAAAATCCACAATTTGCGTTTTAGTCCCTGAAAAATCCAATTTTTGCAAAAAGGACCCTGATCAAAATCGAGTCGGCTCGTGAACTCTGTAATCTCCGATTAACTCAAATAAACTCATTTAAGATAAAAATGGGACGTTACACCTGGGGTATTATTCCTATCCAATCATTTTATGAGAATTTATTTTTGGACAGTAAGCATAACACGCTAAAATGCTGCACCTAACCATTCACATGCCTAGAACTCTACCAAAACGTAACCGAATTAATTCTCGCTTTCACCGACATATTCCTAGCATCCTAGACCAGTTCCAAACCCGAGCATTTAACCAAAATCAAATTTAACCCTATTTTAAACATTCAATTCCGGGCAGCAACTTAAACACCCAAAAATTTGCACCTCTTAGATCAAATGCTTAGAACTTAAGGAAAACTCAACCGAATTGAATTCCGCTTGAAACATCGTTTTTCTAACATCCTAAGATACCACCAGCCTCGAGCCCTTCACTAATTCAAGAATCCAACCCTGTTTTAAACATTCAATTCCGGACAGCACCAACACAACCAAAATTCTGCTCACCCAAATTTTGTCCTATCTTCTTTCCAAGACCTTTAACCAAAACTCCCATGATCCCAACCTACAACCAATACCAAAACCATCCCATAGCCTTCTCCAAGGCACTAGAACAGTTTCTTCAACCTAGCATGACTCAACAAGAACATCCCCTGTCCCTGCCCTCAAAACTGATCCCCTCTTCAACACCCAATTCGACAACCCTTCGCCTCCAATCTACTAGCTAATTACCACATCCTAAGCACTACCATATGAGCTACATTCTCACCCATGGTAGCTCCTATTCACCATCCAAGCAACACAATTAACATCACATAATTTTCGAATGAATAGTGCAAAAATCCATTTCTGAAAATTTCTAACACTTGAGCATCAATAAAAACACCATTTCAAACTCATAATACATTTTCATTCTCAACAATAATCATAATAAGATCAAATGCATAAACTTGGCTAAGATTCCAAATGCCATTTTCGAATAGAAACAGGGCAGAAATTTCAGAGGAAACGTGAAATGCATAAACATAATTTAATCACACTACACAATAATCTACAAGGTGAGAAAGGAACTCATAATCTTGCCTTAGCTACCAAAAATCGAAGAACCCAAAAGCTCAATGAGCTATGGCCGAATCGAAGGGCTGGAATTGATGAAACCGAGCTGCCAAGAAATGGTGGCACCAACTTCTTTAGCTCGTCGGAATGAAGCTTCGTCGGAGAAGAAAAATGAAGCTGCTGCGGCGGCGCTATGGAGGAGAAGAAGATGGCGTCGACGTGAGCTTGGAGAGAAAGGAGAGGAATCGTGTGTGTGGGGGTGTTGGAGGCGTGAGAAATGGGTGTGAAATTTTGGGACTAGGAATATATATTAAATTGGGTGAGTGAGGGTTGTATATATATATATATATATATATATTTATATATATATATATATATAAATAAAATACTACACACTAATAATAATAAAAGAAAATGCTATCTTAACTCAATAACTAGGATTTATGAATTTAATTGCACTAAATAAAATAAAAACTTGAAATTCTAATTTAAAATATTAAATTAGATTTTACTAGTCCGGGATTGAAAATGCTATCCTAGAATTAAAAATCAATGCTTTAAATATTTTGATGTCGCAGCAACGAGTAAAATATTTAAACAACAAGCAGAGCGATAAAAATAATTTAAACAGGCTAGACTAACGTTTAAAGAAATTTAAATAAATACACAAGCAGAAATAAAAACTTTTAAAATAATTTGGACAATTAAAAATGATTTAAAAAAATAATATATGCATTTAAAATAATTTAAAATAACTAACCCTTAAACTTAGGTTATTTAAAATAAATAAGTTGGACACTCGAAAATATTTAAACAAATATGTTAAACAGTTAAAATCATTTGAAAGAATAAACTAAATAATTAAAATCATTTAAATATGCAAACTTAAACTTTTAAAATATTAAAATAATTAAATTGCACAATAAAAATCATTTTGACAAATAAACTTAATTAATTAAAAACATTAATTAAATAGTTAGTACAATAAAAAATCATTTGTATAAATAATAAAATATTTTATTAACACATAATTTCACATAAAGAATTTAAATCAATTAAACCTAAAAATAAAAATCCTAATATTTATTTAATTTAATGCATGTGATTTAGCATATTGGATTTTAGGCGTCACAATTCCTTTCCCCCTTAAATGGAATTTCGTCCTCTAAATTTAAGACTTACTAACTGGGTTCGAATACCTTAGACCAGCTGAACACTAGAGTTCTCTAATTCTGCCCGCACATTAGTTGGTTCAGGTCAGCTTTTGCTGCGCACTATGATGCTTACTGATATCTATATCATCAAGTAACTGACTAACTCTCATTGCAATATAAAATTTACAATTCTTGCATATTCCCATGTGGTTTTATCTTCTATGAAATTTTTATCACTCAAATTTTCTTTCGATCTAAATTTACGAACTTAAAAACTTCATCATACCGCAACTGATAAGTTCTGCAACGTACAAATTTTTAGATCTTTAAGTTATGCACGACCTACATTATGCTGACTTTATATCCTACGTCGGAATTCCAAGCAATAGAGTCCATATAACCAATAAATAATTTATGTCGAACTCGAACAAAACTTAAAAACTTTCTAACAACAAAACTACGCTTATCGTTTATTTAACAATTAAACTTAACTCGCATGATGTACAACTTGAGCTCTTAAAAAATTCACAGGTTCCCTAAATACTTAGCAACTAACAATAAGTTTTTCTAAATAGGATAACTAAAGGACTATACAATTCTACCTCGTTAGACCTCAAGATATAATACGAGTCTGACCCATACTTCCACAACATCGACATATGAAACCCATCATATATCACTAACAACTCTGAGTCATGTCCAAGTGATAAAAACAATTTACCAATCTCCTCAATAATCGCATATGAATCGTCAAAACTAGTTAATCTACCTTTATTCCCAAATCAAAAGCGTTACTGGACGATGATACCTTCAAGAACAACTTAATAACCATTTTGAAATTCTAAAGGTCTATGCCACTTATTAGTAGTGCTACACTTAATGATCCTTGGCTTATGTTCAATCCCTTACGCAACGACTAAGAAATCCATAATTACACTTCAAGTCAAAATATACTACGAGCTATTATCCACTTATTGGATTAGATGGTCTCTAAGTACCAAACAATTCCTACATATCTCCTGAATACATATCTCAAATCCCTAGTTCAACTTGACGGCAAGTCTGAAAATCCAAAAAAAAAATCCCAAATTATTATATGTACAACCTGAATTCATATTTCAAAAACTTAGCATACAATTGGACGCCTCGAAGAGTTTGTAACCTGATCGAAAAGGCTTTCTAATTGATCCTCCAGCACCTTAGTATTTTCCCAATAAATAAATCTACAGCTTATCCTGAAAAACTACCTGAATGTTCTATTTATCATTCTATTCCCATAGTTGGTGCATTAGTCTTACCGGTCGACAATCACAAAGTCTTAGAATGAAAATGTAAATTACTCAAAAGTATTCTAGGGACAGCTCTATTTCCCTATCTCACGACTGACCAGTCATTCAGCTTACCAAAATCATATGTTTACTCTTAACGATCCTATTTAAAATTGAAACAACTCATCAATTAATTCACTAACTAGCAGTCTACTCGCTAGAACTAGATATAATTGATAGTCGTCATTCCTCATAACACAACGATAACTTTGGATTTATCTAGTACTAATACTAAATTCCAATAGTCAAAACACTTACTAAGTGGCTACGAGCCAATTCTCTACACAAAAATTTGAAATAATAATTGAAATTATGATCCACCCAAATCCTCATCATGATGGATCATGAAAGAAAACAGACATACAAGTAATGCTGCTTAATATGAAATGAAATAATGCAAGCATTACAAACAAACGAGCTGAAAATAAAAATCTAGATTAGTAAAAACAACTCACTCATAATTCAATTCTAGGGGTGAATGAATAATAATGAAGGCTCCATGAATAATGAACATGAGCCAACAAGATCAAAATCTCATAATCATTCATCTGTGGTTAATGAAATCATGCTCAAACAATCAAACCACAATCAAGAAAATCAGTGTGAATTCATTCGAGAGTGTTGGAAAACTGGCGAGTTCCCAGACCAATTACGATTGATACCCGGTGCAGCGGAAGTTTAAAAATTTTTCATGGAACGTTTCCATGGTATGGGTATCAACCGTTCATCAATTGAATTACGTGTGTGTGTAAAATTTAAATAACAATTAAATAAATTTTACCTCAAATCTCGCAACGAGATTAATGGACACCAACAGAACAATTCTGCTCTTGTTGTCTCTCCCTGGAACCGATGAACGCCTTCAATCAGGTCCACGAACAGAGGTTTAATCCCTCTGATAGATTGCACTAGAAAATCTATCAGAAGTTTTCTGCGAAGAGAATAAACGAATCTGATTCGTTATTCCTTACTGCGATTCAAAATCACAGACCGGAATTTCTCTGTGACAGAGCAAGGGGGCGGCCGAAATATTATTTGAGAGGAACTAGGGTTTTCGATTTTTGCTCTCAAAAATTATGACCTGTTGTGTGTAATTTCTGTACTGAAATAACTTATTTATAATGCAGGCCACTAACACCTTAGGGCCCATTAGTCATAAGCTGGGGCCCGACAAGCAAAGCCCGCTCGTTCAGAAATTAATATAAAATTCATCGTGACTCCGATTGATGAAACGATTTCACCAATGTGCACAGAAACCATTTCTGCACGTTTTAAAGTCAAAATAAATTTTCATGAATCCGAATTCAGTAGTTTCCAAAAATGTCCATCCCTATGTCATTTTAGGAAATCCTACTCCCTTACTCTTATTTAAGAAGTCCAACTCCTTAGTTCATTAAATTTAACTCTTTAAATTTAACTATCTCAACGGGGATTAAAACTCCATTACACTGTGTGACCCTCAATGGTTCAGGGATACAGCTAGCCGTGGGCTCACAACTCCTTGTGACTCGGAACAACACTTTCCGACTTGCCCAACGAATCATGGTAAAGCGCCTAGCAACATCGCCCCATGATTCCCTAGGTATCACTGATAGTGCCTACAAGAACCAGTAGATTTTGGTTAACGTACAGTACGGTCCCTTCATCCATATATCCCGATCGAATCAACAACCATTGGTATATCGAGAGTCGCTCAAGATTCGATAACTATGCAATACATCTTGAAGATCAAATTAGTGACATCGCATGTGCTACTAAGAAACCATTTCTTAAATCACATCAAGTACTCTGGCCAGAGATTTGTCACACTAATATCTCCTCAGATCGCATAGGATATCCACACTCGCAAGTATGTGGTGAATCCTTGACAACAATGCATTGACTCCTATATGTGTCGTAACTGTACCCAATCTCGACACCTGATGACCCCCTCAGAGTCGGTAAACGAGTCAAAGCACAGTACTAGCATATAGAGTCTCCATGATGTTTCAAGTCGTAAGGACTAATGGTGTACAACCAAAACCGCGGACTTTATCCACTCGATAAGTGATAACCACTTGGAAAGTCCGGATAGGGTAGTTCGACTATTCATCCTATGAATATCCATTTGCATGCTTCGAACATCTCCATGTTCCCTACCAATGAAACGTGGTACTCCGCATCGCAAATGCTAGTCTCAAACTCGAGCGATCCTTATCCTTATTATCGGACGGCTCAATCGACTAGGAACAGTTTTAGAATATACAGTGACTATAAGATGTATTTCATGATAGACATCTCCATGTTCTACCACATCTTACATACACTATAGTATATTCAAGGTCTTTATCAAAACAACAATAGTATATCACAATATAACAATATGAAGTAATATAAAGTCATTGCCATAAAAGTGTAAATAATATTAAACAAAAGATTGTTTATACAAAGAGTCAACAAAGCCCATAGCCACACAGTTGGCTCACTGGGCACCCACTCTTACAATCTCCCACTTGCCCTATAGCCAACTAGTCATACTACGTAGACCCATTGCTTCGCGATGTTTGTCAAACAATGGTCCTGGCAAAGGCTTAGTAAGTGGATCAGCGATATTGTCTGCAGAGGCCACTCGTTCGACACTGATGTCTCCTCTTTCCACAATCTCCCGGATTATGTGGTATTTCCTCAGTACGTGTTTGGATCTTTGATGAGACCTTGGTTCCTTTGCTTGAGCAACGGCACCCGTGTTGTCGCAGTACACCGGGACTGGACCAACAAATTCAGGAATGACGCCCAACTCTTGGACGAAATTCCTCATCCAAACGGCCTCTTTAGCAGCAGCTGATGCTGCAATGTATTCAGCCTCAGTGGTGGAATCCGCTGTGGTGTCCTGCTTGGAACTCTTCCAAGAGACAGCACCGCCATTGAGCATGAACACAAATCCAGAGGTTGACTTCGAGTCATCCACATCACTTTGGAAGCTAGAGTCGGTATAGCCTTCCAGTTTGAGTTCTCGTCCTCCATAAACCATGAACATATTCTTAGTCCTTCGCAAGTACTTAAGAATGTCCTTCACGGCTTTCCAATGCATCTGACCAGGATTAGACTGATATCTGCTCGTGACACTCAGAGCAAATGCTACATCCGGTCTGGTAGATATCATCCCATACATGATACTACCTATAGCTGACGCATATGGTACATGTGTCATATTCTCTATCTCTGCATCAGTCTTGGGACACATAGACTTGGATAGAGAAACTCCATGACACATGGGTAGATGTCCTCTCTTGGACCCATCCATTGAAAACCGTTTCAATATGGTATCGATGTAGGTTGATTGAGTGAGTCCTATCATTCTCTTAGATCTATCCCTATAGATCTGTATCCCAAGAATGTAGGATGCCTCACCCAAATCCTTCATCAAAAATCTACCTGATAACCATATCTTTGTTGACTGCAACATCCCTACATCATTCCCAATGAGTAGGATGTCATCAACATAAAGTACTAAGAATGTCACCGCATCCTTAACTACTTTCTTGTACACGCAAGGTTCCTCCGGGTTCTTGATGAAACCAAAGTCTTTAATTGTTTCATCAAATTTCTGGTTCCAACTTCTTGATGCTTGTTTTAGACCATAAATTGATCTCTGAAGCTTGCATACCTTATGCTCGCTTCCCATGGATGTGTACCTCTCAGGCTGCTTCATATAGATTTCTTCCTTAATGTCTCCATTAAGAAAAGCAGTCTTCACATCCATTTGCCATATCTCATAGTCATACCATGCAGCTATGGCAATAAGGATTCTTATGGACTTGAACATTGCAACTGGTGAAAAGGTTTCGTCATAGTCAACTCCTTGCCTTTGAGTATAACCTTTAGCCACCAATCGCGCCTTGTAGGTCAATACCTTACCATCAGGCCCAAGCTTTCTTTTGTAGATCCATTTACACCCTATTGGAACAATTCCATCGGGAGGATCCACTAAAGACCAGACTTGGTTAGTATGCATCGAATCCAATTCAGACTGCATAGCTTCAAGCCATAAATTCGAATCCGCATCAGAAATTGCTTCCTTGAAGCTTCTTGGATCACATCCAATGTCGGGTTCATCTTGACCCTCTTCAAGAAGAAGACCATATCGAACTGGAGGTCTAGAAGTCCTCTCGGATCTTCTAGGTGCAGGCGTGTCCAGCAATGGTTCCTGAGGTGTGGGATCGTTATTTTGTATTTCGGGTTCTTCTCGAACTTCTTCGAGTTCCATCATCTCGCCTTTCTTATCCAATAAGAACTCCTTCTCCAAGAAGGTGGCATTCCGTGAAACAAACACCTTTGTTTCAGCAGGATAATAGAAATAATATCCGATTGAATTCTTCGGATACCCCACAAAATAACACAAGATGGATCGACTATCCAACTTATCTCCCACTGTCCGCTTCACGTAAGCAGGACATCCCCAAATCCTCAAGTACGAATACTTAGGAGCTTTGCCATTCCATAACTCGTATGGTGTTTTGTCCACTGCTTTAGTGTGGACGTTATTCAACAACAATACCGCCGTTTCAAGCGCATAGCCCCAAAATGAAGGTGGAAGCTCAGTGAAGCTCATCATGGATCGAACCATGTCCAACAAAGTTCGATTACGACGCTCCGATACACCATTAAGCTGTGGTGTCATAGGAGGAGTCCACTGAGAGAGAATCCCATTCTCTTTTAGATAGTCCAAAAACTCGGTACTCAAGTATTCTCCACCTCGATCCGATCGAAGTGCTTTAATACTTTTACCTAGCTTGTTTTCTACTTCAGCCTTGAATTCTTTGAACTTTTCAAATGCTTCAGACTTATATTTCATTAAATATAAATACCCATACCTAGAATAATCATCAGTAAAGGTAATGAAGTAGGTGTGGCCATGTTGAGTCCCTACTCTAAATGGACCACAAACATCTGTATGGATCAAATCCAACAGATTTTGACTACGTTCAGGCTTCCCCTTAAAAGGAGATTTAGTCATTTTCCCTTTTAGGCAGGATTCACAAGTAGGTAGAGAGTTAATATCAGACATATCAAACATGCCCTCTCCCACTAGCTTGTTCATCCTCCTTGAGGAAATATGACCTAGTCTAGCGTGCCAAAGGTTTGCCGGGTTTTGACTATCGATTTTCCTTTTGTTTGTTGTCGCCGGTTTGTCAATACAATTTACTGGAACGTCTTTTAGTTTTAAATTGTATAGATCGTTTTCAAGTTGTCCATTTCCAATTAAACATTCATTCTTGTAAATATTGCAAATCTCATTCACAAAATTACAAGAATAACCATCTCTATCAAGCATAGAAATAGAAATAATGTTTTTAATTAAATCTGGCACAAATAAAACATCTCTCAACAATAATTTAAAACCATTCTGCAAAATCAAACAAACATCTCCAATGGCCGTAGCTTCAACTCTGGAACCATTCCCGAGCCTCAGCTGGGTCTCACCCATTCTAAGCCTGCGACTTCTTGTCATCACCTGCAAATCATTGCAAATGTGAGATCCACATCCGGTATCCAATACCCAAGAAGTTGTATTAAGTGACATGTTTATTTCGATATAGAACATACCCTTTGCAGTTCCCAACTGCTCAAGATACTCCTTGCAGTTGCGCTTCCAATGACCCGGCTTCTTGCAGTAATGGCAAACATCCTTGGATTTTCCATTGTTTGAAGCCTTTGTCTTTTGCTTCTTCTCGGGTTCCACTTTCTTGGGTGGGGCAGAACGTTTCTTGCCCTTCATACTTGGCCCCTTCTTAGCAGAAGATGAGGAGCCCACCAAGAAAGCTGGCTTATCCTTCTTAAGTGTGGATTCATATGTAACGAGCATATTGACCATCTCTTCAAGGGTGGCCTCTATCTTGTTCATATTAAAATTTATCACGAATCCATCAAATGAAGAAGGAAGAGATAGAAGCAGCAAGTCCACATTGAGTTCATGCTCCAACACCAAATCAAGGGTCGCTAACTTCTGTATGAGCCAAATCACTCGTACCCCATGATCACGGACCGAAGTCCCTTCACGCATGCGGCACGTCATCAACTCCTTAACAGTAGAGAACCTTTCAGCCCTCGACTGAGCCCCAAAAAGTTCCTTGAGTTGCGCGTGAATGTCAGCAGCATTCACCGTGTCCTCAAATCGCCTCTGGAGTTCATCAGACATCGAGGCTTGCATATAGCATTTGGTCTTGATGTCATGGTCACACCATGCATCAAGTTTGGCCAATTCCTCCGGACTTATGTCAGCTGGTGCTTCCTTCGGAGGTGCTTTCTCTAACACGTAGAGCATTTTCTCCGAAGTTAAGACAATCTTCAACTTCCGGAACCATTCCGTATAGTTGGCGCCAGTCAGCTTGTTTTGTTCGAGGATCGAGAATAAAGGATTTCGCGAATTCATTGTATGAAATACTGAAAAGGAAAAACAGACATATATCAATGATTGTTTAACAATTTACTAAGACATAAAATAGGCGAATTTAATTTTATGAATCTCACTCCCACTATTTTAACGATTTCACCACCCTCTAGTGAAAACGGGAAACTTTTCCTTAGTGAGAACATGGAGTCCAATTGACAAACTTATGGTCCCGAATAATATCAGCCAACCATAATTCTCAAAAGGTAGAGCCCAATTGCTTCCAAAGCAACCCCCATGTATTTACCTCATGTCCAATAAGGGCCCAATAATATGACGCCGTTTAAAGTGACATGTCAAGATGACCCATCAATATTAAGTTGTGATGGACGGTCGCCATTTGGATCCCCCAATAATATGAGCCGATCCCATGGGAGTTCCACCTAACTTACAACATTTGTCGATCCAATGTACAGCTTTCCGACGGACGGGCCCCCCCAATAATATGAGCCGGACCGTATCCGCGGGTAGCATCACATACATTGACCGTTGATGGAAGGTAGGAACATTTAAACAATATTTAAATTTCCTTTATTTATCTTGATATAAATTTTAAATCATATTTAAAATGAGGGATTTTATTTATAAAAATATTTGTCTCATCATATTTAATTTATTGCATGCATTGCCGGATTCACGCAATTTATGTCTAAACATGCATACAATCATAATATCACATATTATATAGGATGATCGATTCCATTTCTAATTGACCCGTGGTTGCCAATCACGGGTCTTAGTCCAATCCTAGGTAATATGCAGTATGCAAATGCAATCCTATTACATATGCTTCCAATTTACATTTCTTCAGTTCTTCATTGTCTGCTGGGCCCACCATCTTCAAATCTTGATCTCCCACTAAATCTAATGTATTTACAATAAATAACAATGACAAGTAGGGGATACATTTTTAGGGGGTGGGAACGGGCTATAAACCAAGCCCACTTTTATTACATATGACATTCATATCGGGCCATAAACCAGGCCCATTAATAAAACCAACAACAATAAAGACAAAATGTAAATTCCTAACATACACCTACAAAATTGGTCATGGCAATCGATCATCCTTATCCAATAACATTTAATTCAAAATTAATTTATTGGATAACATGCTGTGGCAATTCAAATTTAAACAAGATAAAATCATATTTTATATATAAAATCACATTTCACATATAAAATCATATTTTATCTCCATATCAAATAAAATCATATTTTATCTATAAAATCCAATTTTACAAATAAAATCATATTTTACTTAATATATCATAAGATCATATCTTATCATCAATTGTACCAAAATAATTGATTTCAAAATTCAATTTACGGATAAAATATTAAAATTTTCCAAAAATTCAAATTTATCCAAAATCAATTTTAAAATTTACGGACTCGAACAATTCGATCCGAAATCTCGTGAACCAATCAAAAACAATTTTTGACCGGACCAAAAATAAAATTTTAACATATTAAAATTAATTTTTAATAAAATATTAATTTTTCCCGCGGGCCACCCGGGACACTCCCGGGTTGGCCCGCACCCGGGGCGCGGGCCGGGGCAGCCTGGCTGCCCCCTTAGGGCAGCAACGCTTGCTGCCCTGGCGGCGCCTGGCGCCGCCGCTGGGCGGCGCCGAGCGCCGCCCTGCGCAGCGCCCAGCGCTGCGCTGGGCGGCGCCGTGCGCCGCCCCTGGGGGCAGCGACCATCGCTGCCCCCTCCGGGCAGCGATCCAATCGCTGCCCGGGTTTCGCCCCCGGAAAAAAAATTTTTTTTTTTTATTAAAAATATTTATTTTGTTTCAAAAAACCGAGACTCAAAAATTTTGTACAATTGATTAATTCAATCCATTGATCTGAGCAACCTGGCTCTGATACCACTGTTGGAAAACTGGCGAGTTCCCAGACCAATTACGATTGATACCCGGTGCAGCGGAAGTTTAAAAATTTTTCATGGAACGTTTCCATGGTATGGGTATCAACCGTTCATCAATTGAATTACGTGTGTGTGTAAAATTTAAATAACAATTAAATAAATTTTACCTCAAATCTCGCAACGAGATTAATGGACACCAACAGAACAATTCTGCTCTTGTTGTCTCTCCCTGGAACCGATGAACGCCTTCAATCAGGTCCACGAACAGAGGTTTAATCCCTCTGATAGATTGCACTAGAAAATCTATCAGAAGTTTTCTGCGAAGAGAATAAACGAATCTGATTCGTTATTCCTTACTGCGATTCAAAATCACAGACCGGAATTTCTCTGTGACAGAGCAAGGGGGCGGCCGAAATATTATTTGAGAGGAACTAGGGTTTTCGATTTTTGCTCTCAAAAATTATGACCTGTTGTGTGTAATTTCTGTACTGAAATAACTTATTTATAATGCAGGCCACTAACACCTTAGGGCCCATTAGTCATAAGCTGGGGCCCGACAAGCAAAGCCCGCTCGTTCAGAAATTAATATAAAATTCATCGTGACTCCGATTGATGAAACGATTTCACCAATGTGCACAGAAACCATTTCTACACGTTTTAAAGTCAAAATAAATTTTCCTGAATCCGAATTCAGTAGTTTCCAAAAATGTCCATCCCTATGTCATTTTAGGAAATCCTACTCCCTTACTCTTATTTAAGAAGTCCAACTCCTTAGTTCATTAAATTTAACTCTTTAAATTTAACTATCTCAACGGGGATTAAAACTCCATTACACTGTGTGACCCTCAATGGTTCAGGGATACAGCTAGCCGTGGGCTCACAACTCCTTGTGACTCGGAACAACACTTTCCGACTTGCCCAACGAATCATGGTAAAGCGCCTAGCAACATCGCCCCATGATTCCCTAGGTATCACTGATAGTGCCTACAAGAACCAGTAGATTTTGGTTAACGTACAGTACGGTCCCTTCATCCATATATCCCGATCGAATCAACAACCATTGGTATATCGAGAGTCGCTCAAGATTCGATAACTATGCAATACATCTTGAAGATCAAATTAGTGACATCGCATGTGCTACTAAGAAACCATTTCTTAAATCACATCAAGTACTCTGGCCAGAGATTTGTCACACTAATATCTCCTCAGATCGCATAGGATATCCACACTCGCAAGTATGTGGTGAATCCTTGACAACAATGCATTGACTCCTATATGTGTCGTAACTGTACCCAATCTCGACACCTGATGACCCCCTCAGAGTCGGTAAACGAGTCAAAGCACAGTACTAGCATATAGAGTCTCCATGATGTTTCAAGTCGTAAGGACTAATGGTGTACAACCAAAACCGCGGACTTTATCCACTCGATAAGTGATAACCACTTGGAAAGTCCGGATAGGGTAGTTCGACTATTCATCCTATGAATATCCATTTGCATGCTTCGAACATCTCCATGTTCCCTACCAATGAAACGTGGTACTCCGCATCGCAAATGCTAGTCTCAAACTCGAGCGATCCTTATCCTTATTATCGGACGGCTCAATCGACTAGGAACAGTTTTAGAATATACAGTGACTATAAGATGTATTTCATGATAGACATCTCCATGTTCTACCACATCTTACATACACTATAGTATATTCAAGGTCTTTATCAAAACAACAATAGTATATCACAATATAACAATATGAAGTAATATAAAGTCATTGCCATAAAAGTGTAAATAATATTAAACAAAAGATTGTTTATACAAAGAGTCAACAAAGCCCATAGCCACACAGTTGGCTCACTGGGCACCCACTCTTACAGAGAGAAGTTCACACAAGGAAAAACAACGGTCCTAAGGCATATTCAGATGTCAGCCGCAACATAAGTAGATTACCAAAAAGAAAGATAGGGTGAATCTCACTCACATCAACATGTGGCTCTAGAACCGGAGGAAAATTCAAGAAGTGTGAAATATAAAAAAGATTTTATTAAGAAGTTTAACCAAGGTCAAAATATATGAATACAACGTTGACTGACGTCATACAATCCTATAAATGAACCAAGGATGTGCAAAGAAATTTCAGATACTCAAAATTTTATGTTGCAATAGATACAAGCACAATTGAAAAATAAGGAAATAATGATCGGAATAATAGTTCACAAAATTGAAAGGCTCATAGTAACCGACTCACTATTTTCCCAAAATCATACTTTCCTGAATAAACAAAGAAAACTCAAACTATCCATAATAATATAAAACCAAGTTCGTAACCCAAGTCTTCACACGAGTTCGATTCACTAACTTAACTGACAAACATACATCTATCAATATCTAAGCAAACTATTCACTTAGTTTTATCCGACTAAATTCCATCCATAAGAGAATAAATTACAAAAAGGACCAATCAATTAATATCTCCTAATACGCAAGTTTAATACTTTCCAGCAAAATCCAACAAACTCATCAAAATTATTAGTACTACCTAATAACTCAAACAACATCCGCGTACTGCCCAAAACTGGAAGGAATATTGATACACTAACTCCGTTTAACTTGAAACCGCATGCTATAAAAATAAACAGTCAAATAGTACACTTTAAACTATAAAAGAAGTTTTTAAATGAAAATAAACACTAAACTACACCCTTAAATAAATTAAACATCTAGTTTTGAAAATATTTTAAAAAGAATGTGACATCAAAAAATTTAAAGTAATAAAACAATAACGACTACCATATAAAATTCATTAAAACTTACAGACATTGAGGCGAGACTTCTCAAGTTTCTTGCAACCGACAGTAGGCACAATCCAAACCAAAAAAATGCTCTAATACTAACAGAAACAACCCTACTTATACTTTAAATTAAAATAAATAAAAATACGGGTTTTCAAAATTTTTCGGCATGACCTCTCTATTTATATTCAAACCCGCCTGTCACAGACAACAAATTTAAAATGCAAACAACAACACTAAGTAAACTAGACCGAGAAAAGAAAATAACAAAAACCTGAGAAAGAGATTGACACTCCAAACTATCCAATAGTTAAACAATTTGATACATAAGTGCCTACAAACAATTCCAAAGAATATTACCTTTACATTTACATTTACTAAATTAACAAGATGAAGAACTTTAAAGTTCTAAAATAAAATTTTGCGTAAGACTGGCATTGTCAGAGGGATGTGCCGTTCCCGCATCACAGTCCACTTGATAGTTCTGCCCTGCAATCTCAATGATAACCTAGACCTGCACCAAGTAGATGTAGTGAGCCTAGGGGCCCAACAAGAATATAGGGGAAATAACGAGTATTACATAAATACATGCACACGCAGATTAAAAATAGCTTATACTAAAAATAATTTTGTTTGTGCCCCTTAATTTAAATAAATGATTTCTAAAGGAAAGAAGTGAACATAAATGAAACATATGCATGTCTAAGTCGAATATAATCACTGTAACTGAATAATCTGTACTGAAACATAGTCATAAATATTTGAACTGTAACTGTGAACTTAGATTCTTGAATTGTGACTCTGGTTCCGATCATGATCATGGCTGCAATGCACTATGCCGCAAGAAAGTCAGGATATCTCCCAACCCGTCTTGCCCATACTTGGTAAGGGAAATCAAGATTTCTTCCAGCCCGTCCAAACCCATATATTTGGTAAGAGAAGCCAAGACGTCTCTCAGCCCGTCCATAAATGTCAGGTTGTATGGAAAGCAAGAACGTCTCCCAGCCCGTCCATACACGTCATAAATATAGTCACAATAATCTCACTTCGTTCATAAAAATATTTTCTTTCATACTTTCTTTCTTGCCTTGATATAAGAACTTAGAATGCATATGTAGATGTATTGTACTTGAAAATATTTACTCAATGATCATGCAAGAGACTAAAATGTGGATGACCGGGATGGTGATTTAGGGAACAAACCAAGGATGAGAATCTAAACCATAAATTTTGCGCTTAGGACATTTCGAGCGGTTCGCCCGTAAAGCTTACAACTTACTCGATTCTTATGCAAAAAAGATTCTGCTTGAAACCACGACTCCCACACACATAAAAATAAGTATAGAAGTCATTCCCAGGGTATTATTCTTATCCAATCATTTTATGAGAATTTATTTCCGAACAGTAAGCATAACACGCTAAAATTCTGCCCCTAACCATTCACATGCCTAGAACTCGACCAAAACTTATCTGAATTAATTCCCGCTTTCACCGACATATTTCTAACATCCTAGACCAGTTCCAGACCCAAGACTTTAACCAAAATCTGACTTTAACCCTGTTTTAAACATTCAATTCCGGGCAGCAACTTAAACACCCAAAATTTTGCACCTCTTAGATCAAATGCTTAGAACATAAGGAAAACTCAACCGAATTGAATTCCGCTTGAAACATCGTTTCCCTAACATCCTAAGATACCACCAGCCCCGAGCCCTTCACTAAGTCAAGAATATAAACCTGTTTTAAACATTCAATTCCGGACAGCACCAACACAAACAAAATTCTGCTCACCCAAATTCTGTCATATCTTCTTTCCAAGACCTTTAACCATAACTCCCATGATCCCAACCTACAACCAATACCAAAACCATCCCATAGACTTCTCCAAGCCACTAGAACAGCTTTCCCCAAGCCTAGCATGACTCGACAAGAACAATCCCTGTCCCTGCCCTCAAAACCAATCCCCTCTTCAACACACAATTCGACAGCCCTTCGCCTCCAATCTGCTAGCTAATTACCACATCCTAAGCACTACCATGTGAGCTACATTCTCACCCATGGAAGCCCCTATTCACCATCCAAACAACACAATTAACATCACATAATTTTCGAATAAAGAGTGCAAAAATCCATTTCTGAAAATTTCTAACACTTGAGCATCAATAAAAACACCATTTCAAACTCATAATCCATTTCCATTCTCTAAAATAATCATAATAAGATCAAATGCATAAACTTGGCTAAGATTCCAAATGCCATTTTCGAACAGAAACAGGGCAGAAATTTCAGAGGAAACGTGAAATGCATAAACACAATTTAATCACAATACATAATAATCTATAAGGTGAGAAAGGAACCCATAATCTTTCCTTAGCTACCAAAAATCAAAGAACCCAAAAGCTCAATGAGCTATGGTCGAATCTAAGGGCTGGAATTGATGAAACCGAGCTGCCAAGAAATGGTGACACCAACTCCTTCAGCTCGCCGGAATGAAGCTTCGTCGGAGAAGAAAAATGAAGCTGCTGCGGCGGCGCTATGGAGGAGAAGAAGATGGCGTCGACGTGAGCTTGGAGAGAAAGGAGAGGAATCGTGTGTGTGTGTGGGTGTTGGAGGCGTGTGAAATTGGTGTGAAATTTTGGGACTAGGGATATATATTAAATTGGGTGAGTGAGGGTTATATATATATATATATAAATTAAATACTACACACTAATAATAATAAAAGAAAATGCTAACTTAACTCAATAACTAGGATTTATGAATTTAATTGCACTAAATAAAATACAAGCTTGAAATTTTAATTTAAAATATTAAATTGGATTTTACTAGTCCGGGATTGAAAATGCTATCCTAGAATTAAAAATCAATGCTTTAAATATTTTGATGTCGCAGCAACAAGTAAAATATTTAAACAACAAGCAGAGCGATAAAAATAATTTAAACAGGCTAGACTAACGTTTAAAAGAAATTTAAATAAATACACAAGCAGAAATAAAAACATTTAAAATAATTTGGACAATTAAAAATGATTTAAATAAATAGTATAGGCATTTAAAATAATTTAAAATAACTAACCGCTAAACTTAGATTATTTAAAATAAATAAGTTGGACACTCGAAAATATTTAAATAAATAAGTTAAACATTTAAAATCATTTGAAAGAATAAACTAAAAAATTAAAATCATTTAAATATGCAAACTTAAACTTTTAAAATATTAAAACAATTAAGTTGCACAATAAAAATCATTTTGACAAATAAACTTAAAAAATTAAAAACATTAATTAAATAGTTAGTACAATAAAAAATCATTTGTGTTAATAATAAAATATTTTATTAACACATAATTTCACATAAAGAATTTAAATCAATTAAACCTAAAAATAAAAATCCTAATATTTATTTAATTTAATGCATGTGATTTAGTAGATTGGATTTTAGGCGTCACACATCGTCCCCTGTCGCAGTCCAAGCAACTCACTAGCTTTCGCCTGACGAAGGACTAGAGGAAAATACAATCTCTGAAAAGCAGTACGAAACTCAGCCCAAGTAGCTACTCCTCTCGCTGCTATAAACGGTGCGGAATTAGATCCCCACGACTTCCTTGCTCGACCCTCTAGCAGAAAAACAAAATTCTCCATCTTTACCTCATTTGTAAAACAGAACTCTCTGAAGCAATGCTCCATCCTCTCTAGCCAATCCTCAATAGCCTCTGGGGTCTCGCCTCCTGCTAATAGTTTAGGGCTCACTTGCATAAATCTATGCATGCTGACTCTCCTCCGCTCTTCGCGGTGTCCACGACGATGTCTACGACCGTCTCTGCCGTCCCAATGACAATCACCTCCACTGTCGTGGCTCTCTTAGTAATCCGCCATCTGCCAATTAATAACAGATAATGTATTCATCCGCTTTACTAATTCCCAGTTTGCAATGCGCTCTGATACCAATAAATGTAGCGACCCTACCTGGATCCACTACCTAATCTGAGTTAATTAAATGCAATAATATTAAAAGCGTGAATAGCGGAATACTCAAAATACAACAAATCTGATCGGTAGAATACAACCGACGACAACATAAGTGTATAATACTTATACAACCAAATCGAAAGTTCATAGGGTCATAACCCTACCACTAAACTCTCATTGCCACCGGTACCGACCTCACTCGTGGTGCGAGCCTCCTGGATTGTCTAGCCTCAAACCTGCCCCGCCACAGGTATCCCAAGAACACCAACACAGGGGCGTGAGTGACAACGCTCAATACGAAAGCAATGATATATAAACAAATATGCAGCAGACAAATGTCTTTAAAATACTGGGTAAAAAAATCTACTCAGGGCGCCATGAATACACAATACCATGCTAAGAGAGAGACTCCGCGGGGTACTTGTGTATTCCCCTATCCACTATAGCATCTACTCGACCATCGTGGTCGCTCCTAGCGATAGAAAAACCAGGGGATGAGCCTCCCCAGACACGAATACATAAGGAGTAACTCATAACCGATGGAAACTGTCATGACTTGCATCATACTAGATGCAGTCCAGTGTAAAAACATGCATGTGCTAAAGCCATAAAACATGGTAAAACACATAGAACATACTCATGCAACATATAAGAATATATATCATGCCGGCTATCTCGGTCAGTACTTACGTACCTCTAACACTGCAGGACAATCCTAGAACCACTGGTCTAGATCTCACGTCTACGAGTCCACACTACTGTGTCTACAATGCAAATATCCATGCATTATTAAATAAACTCTAAAAGCCTTAACTAAGATATTCCTTACTCCTAAATATTTTAAGGAAACCAAAGCTATACCTGCGTCCGTCGTTAGCCCTTTGCTGCCGCTTGCCTCAAAACTAGGCCACAACTCTGCTACGACGCCTGGAGCACTCCGCTACTTTTGGATTCCCAATAGGACGCCTAGAATTTCCTAGATCTAATCTAGAAGGCTAAGGAATTGAGAGAGAAGAGGAATTTTGTGCACCTATAAATGAATCTCGGCACCTCTATTTATAGACAACGTTCGAACTGTCTGAACTCCATTCAGAGCCTCCGAACACAGTCGGAGCGTCCGATCCTCTCTTCGGATCCTCCGATCTTCCTTTCGGGCTGTCTGAACCATCCTGACATAATTTGCTTACTTTTTATTAATTAATCTCTTAATCACCTTAATTGGTTATGGGTCACTACAATATTCGTAGCAATCAGATGAAAATCACTCCGTTTCATGGGAAATCTAATCCGGATGCATATTTAAGGTGGGAAAAGAGAGTACAATCCGTGTTTGATTGTCACTACTATTCTGAACCTAAAAAGGTTAGATTAGAGATGGTGGAGTTTATAGGTTATGCTCTTAGTTGGTGGAATGATTTTGTTACTACTAGGAAGAGATGTGGTGAGGAGCCTATTGCGCCATGGGATGAGTTGAAGCGAGTCATGAGGAAGAGACATGCACCTAACAACTATTATAGAGATGTGTATAGGCCTAGCGATGTTCGTCGTGGGGAAAGTGATTGGGAAAATTATATGGGTATAACTAAAAGGATTTCATCTTTTCATGGAGATTCGAATCCGGAGATGTATTTGAAGTGGGAGAAAAAGGAACAATATTTATTTGATGGTCGTTGTTTATCCGAAGCTAAGAAGGTTAAACTTGTCATAAAAGAGTTTACCGACTATGCTTGCACTTGGTGGGAACGATTAGAGGAGTATAGGGAAAGATGTGGAATGAATCCTATTTCTACATGGGATGAGATGAAAAGACATATGAGGAAATGTTTTGCTCCTAACTGTGAGGGGAAAAGTGGAGTTCCAAGTCATGATTATCAAGGTACATCTAAACTTTCAAATTCTAGTACTTGTGATATTATATGTTTGTGGTGTCATAATAAAAATGTGCATGATATGAGTCAATGTCTAAAGAAGGTTATGATGAAATTGGTGGATTCTAAAGTAGATGATGAATCCAATGTTTTAGTGGATGTTGAGGCAAAAGTTGAAGAAGTTGAGAAAATTGAGGTTTATGATACTTCAACTATTGATGATGTGAGTGTTGAAATATCTGCGGTGGAGGGTGAATCATTGATTGATAAAAAATCTTCTATTGTACATGTTGTGGAGAATAATGGAGTTGATGTTACTAGTGAGACTAGTACTGAGTTATTGGAAAATTCATGTATTATTTCTTTGCAATTGAATCCAAAATAATTTTTTGAGGATCAATTGGAAATTCAAAATTTGAGTGATATGTCTAAAAAAAAGAGTGATAAAAAAGTGAGATATCCATGTAAAAAGAAAAAGAAAAAGAAAATTTATAGGCCGAAATAAAGAGAGTGCAAAAAAAGTGAGATGGCCTTTGAGAGAAAGAAAGAGAGGAAAGAGACCAAGAAAAAAAAAATAAACATGGTCCAAAATTGTGAGGTTCAAAAGTTTTTGCAATTGAATAAAATCCCTAAAGTAATTATATACAAAGAGGTTTTATCTCATTGTGATGATATAGCCGGTTCAATTCCGAGCTTTTTTTTTTTTTTTTTTTTTGCAGGTTATAGGAGATGTTTTGATGAACAAGCAAAGAGGATTTAATGCAAAAAAAGTAAGCATAATTGATCAATGTAAAGTTGGTCACACACACAAGGTGAGGTTGAATATTTGAAAGTTGTTCCCTTTGAGAGGTATGATGTTGATTCAATTCAAAGGTACAAATTCAATACAAAATTTCAAAGGTATGAACTTAACTCTAAATTTATTGGATTTAACTACTTTGTTTAAAGGTTTGAGAATGTACTATATATGAATTATGTTTTAAATTCAAATCTTGATATTAAGTTTTCTAAATCTTGGCATGTTAAGAAATTGGATTATTTGGGTTATGTTGATGTGTGTGAATTTTGCATGAGTTGTCTAGGTGGAAATTATTATTTTTTTGAGTGGTTAGTAGTGTCTTATGGACTAACTAATGCGCCTAATACTTTCATGAGGTGGATGAGTTATATTTTGCATGCATCTATGAGTAACTTTGTTGTGGATACTTTGATTATATCTTATTATATAGCAAAATTTTTAATGAGCATGTTGGACATTTGACATTTGTGTTAATTTCATGGGATTTAAAGTTTTCGTGGATTGAGAATGCTAAAGATGCATTGGATAATGATTTGAAAGATGTGATTGAGTTATGCTTGCATGACACTCATGAAAAATTCTATGTGAGCAATGAGTGTTTGTTTAAGAAGAATAGAATTTTCATTCCATCTTTGTCATTGAATGAGTTACTTGTTGTGGGAGCATGTAGTATAAAGTTGAGTGTATTTCATGCAAGAGAACTTGTTGATTTTGGTGTAAGTTCTCAAGGATTTAGAATTGTTAGTGAAGAGTTAATCGAGTACCTACGAGGTCAGGAAAATATGGTAGTTACTACACTATCACAAAGGTATGAGTTCTTATCTATTTTCAGTACAAGGTTCTTATGGTTTGAAAATTATAATAAATTGCGTGAATGGACTATTGATTTTGAGGATGTGTTTGAAAAATATTTGTGGAGTGTTCATGATAAAATTTATGTGAGCAAGTATTTGTTTAAAGAAAATAAGTTTTTCTCTATATGTTCGTCATTGCATGATTTATTTGATGAAATGACATGTGTATTGATTTGGAAGTGTAACTTTGAGAAATACAAATTAAATAATATGTTGGATGATTATTTGCAATGGTTGCACATGAAAAGATTTATGGAGTGGAGTTGCAAGAAGCATGTTGCATGTGTACAAAAAGTGTTAGGAGTGCAATTCTATGATTTAAATGGCTTTAATGCTATTAGTTGGTGCATGAAGAATTTCATGAGTATTGATATAGTTATGAGTGTGCGAGATATGCTATTGTGTGTGAAAAATAATTATGAAATTATTGATATTTTCTGTTGGGTTTTTCAGGTAAGAGGCAATATTTGAGGAAAAATATTTTTGAAGAAGTGGAGTCAAATGATGAGAATCTTGGATGTCATGAAAATCAAACGCGATTATAAAAAATCGCACTCTCAATTCAATAACAAAAAGATTCAATAGTATTGTCCTAATCTTTTGAATCAAGTAAGTGTAGTGACCCTTACCCGGATCACCTACTAAACAGAACTTAGGCATGCAATTAACTTAATAAAACAGATATCAGAATAAAACTGCGGAAACCATAAACATTATACAATCCCAAGTAAAGGAATCTGTAATTTATCCAATAATATACAACCAAATCGAATAGCTGTATAAACCCAAACAACAGTAATAAAACCTAAGCGAAGCTCCAGCTGGCCAACCACTGACTATCCCCTCCTGGATCCACCCTCCTCGTCCAATCGCAAACCTGTCCCATGGAATAGGGTGTCCAGAAAATACAGAGTACGAGACGTGAGCATAAAACGCTCAGTACGAGAGTATGAGTATACATGCATGCAAAGTGAACTCCCTATAGACTCGAGGTCAAGGATCAGATAACAGAGACAGACCGGGCCCTGGTATGTAGCACGCTGTGCCGTCGCTTCAGGAGGTGGCTCCCATACCGAGATAACTGTGGATACGCCGGACCCAAATCGATGGAAGTCCATCCACTAACAGGATAGGGTACAACCCTACTACAGACATATCGAAGGAGATACAGCAAGATGCAAATGAATGCAGCATAATATCATGGCATATAAATCATGCGGTCACATAATACATGCATACTCAGTCAGTATATCTCGAACATTACTTTCGTACCTCAAATACCAGGTAGGCACTACCAGCTCTAAGTCCAAGCCTAAAGTCCGCCTACACAGCGAAATGATACTACTATCATTACAGTGCTCTAAAAGCCTTAACTAAGCTATTGCATACTCCTAAATATTTATAGGAAGCAAAAGCTATACCTTCGTCCGTCGTTAGCCCTTTGATGTCGATGCCTCCAGGACTTGGACACAACTCCGCTACGACTACTGAACGTCTCTCCGACCTCCGGACCAAGCCTAAGAAGACTAGAATAGCTCCAAAAGGACTAGAAAGGAAAGGAGAACTCGGAATTGGCAAATGAAAGTGAAGTCTCGGCCTTCTATTTATAGACAACGATCGGAGCCTCCGATCCTCGATCGGAACGTCCGAACCTCGATCGGAACGTCCGATCCTGCCATCGGAGCTTCCGAAGATCCTGATCTGCCACGTGTCAAAATATCATTTGTTGACTTCGGATAGGGGTGATCGGAGCCTCCGGTCCTGATCGGAGCTTCCGATCCAGTCACACGTCATGGATGACGTAATATCATCGGTGCCTCCGATCCTCATCGGAGCCTCCGATCCTGATCGGAGCTTCCGATCGTCCCTTCGGAGCTTCCGATCCGTCCAATCCCCAATTTATTTGATTAGCATTAATCCTTAATTACTCAATTAGGGTTCGGGCTACTACATTCTCCCCCACTTAAGATATTTCGTCCTCGAAAACAGATCTTAAGTACCGAATGCAAATACAGAAATCAGAAACATTCTTTATTCAAATCAAACGTTTACAGAGTTTGCAACTGAATAAAACTTAAAGAATGAAATCAAAACAACTCAGGATGGTCTTTACGCATCCTGTCCTCAAGCTCCCAAGTAGCTTCCTCAGTGCCTCGGCGCTGCCACTGAACTAAAACCAAAGAAATGACTTTGTTCCGTAAAACCTTATCCTTATAATCAAGGATACGAAGAGGTTTCTCAACATAAGTCAAATCCTTGTCTACCTGAACCTCAGATCGCTGCAGAACATGAGATTCATCCGCCACATACCGTCGCAACAGAGATACGTGAAACACGTCGTGAATACTAAATAGATGCGGTGGCAATGCTAGTCGATAAGCCAAATCGCCAATACTCTCTAAGATCTCAAACGGACCGATAAATCTGGGAGACAACTTGCCATTAAGGCCAAATCTGAGAATCTTGCGGAAAGGTGACACTCTCAGAAACACTTTCTCCCCGACCTCGAACTGCAAAGGCCTACGCTTGATATTAGCATAACTGGCCTGACTATCCTGTGCAGTCTTAATCCGTTTCTTGATCTGATCAACAATGTCTATCGCCTGTTGGATAAACTCCGGTCCCTCAGCCTGTCTCTCCCCCACTTCTTCCCAGAAGAGTGGAGTACGGCAACGTTGCCCATACAACGCCTCAAAAGGTGCCATCCCAATACTAGTGTGATAGCTGTTGTTGTAAGCGAACTCGATCAACGACAAATGATCCTGCCAGGCTGAACCAAAATCCAAGACGCACGCTCTAAGCATATCCTCTAACGTACGGATAGTGCGCTCTGACTGACCATCAGTCTCTGGATGATAGGCTGTACTCAAACTGAGAGTAGTACCCATCGCACGCTGAACACTCCCCCAGAATCTAGAAGTAAACCTGGGGTCCCGATCGCTGACAATGCTCACAGGCACTCCATGAAGTCGGACGATCTCCTGAATGTACATCCGTGCCATGCGATCCACAGAGTACTCTCGGCTATAGGCAATGAAATGCGCTGACTTGGTGAGTCGGTCCACCACAACCCAGATAGCATCACAGTTCCTCGGGGATACCGGCAAATGGGTCACAAAGTCCATAGTGATAAACTCCCATTTCCATTCAGGAATAGGCAGACTGTGAAGCAATCCTCCAGGTCGTCGGTGCTCTGCCTTGACCTGTTGACACACCAAACATCTCGAAACAAACTGATAAACACTGCGTTTCATTCCCTTCCACCAGAAACGAGTACGTAGATCCTTGTACATCTTGTTGCTCCCAAGATGAATACTCAACTTAGTGCGATGTGCCTGAGATAAAATCTCCTCTCGCAACTCTTCATCCTGTGGAATCACAAGCCTACCAGACAAACACAGAAAGCCATCTGACTGATAATGAAATCCAGACGAGCTACCCTCGTTAGCTAGACGAGCTAAACGCTGGGTCTTTGAATCAGACATCTGAGCATCTCGGATCCGCGAATACAAGGCTGGCTCAGATAATATCGCAAACATCCGGATACTCTGCATACCTTTCTTATGCTTGAAGGTATAACCTGAAGTACAACAGTCACTGATCGCACTAGACATCGAACAAGTCTGAAGTGCGGATAGTCGCACCTTGCGACTCAAAGCATCAGCGGTGAGATTAGCAGCTCCCGGATGGTACTTAATCTCGCAATCATAGTCCTTAAGCAAGTCCATCCAACGTCTCTGCCTCATGTTCAACTCCGCCTGAGTGAACAAATATTTGAGACTCTTATGGTCGGTGAAGATCTCAAATTTCTCGCCATACAGATAATGACGCCAGATCTTCAAAGCGAACACAATGGCTGCTAACTCCAAATCATGGACTGGATAGTTGTCCTCGTGAAGCTTTAGCTGTCTAGAAGCGTATGCGATCACATGCCCATTCTGAGTCAGGACACAACCTAACCCCTGAAGAGAAGCATCCGTGTAAACTACATACCCTCCAGATCCTGACGGTAATGCTAACACCGGCGCAGAAGTCAACCGCCGTCGAAGCTCACGGAAATTCTCCTCACACTCGGAGGACCACTCGAAATCCACACCCTTGCGGGTAAGCTGCGTCAACGGTCGAGCCAACTGAGAGAAGTTCAGAATGAAGCGACGATAATACCCTGCTAGACCCAGAAAACTACGGATCTCAGCCACTGTCGTCGGACGCGACCAATTAAGTACTGCTTCAATCTTGCTTGGATCAACAGAAATCCCCTCCCTGGATATGATATGGCCAAGAAAAACCACTCTATCCATCCAGAACTCACACTTGCTCAGCTTGGCGTACAATTGCTCATCTCGAAGAGTCTGTAGTACCAACCGCAAGTGAGAAACATGCTCTTCCGTATTACGCGAATAAACCAGGATGTCGTCAATGAAGACCACGACAAACTTGTCCAAATACTCCCTGAAGACACGGTTCATCATATCCATGAATATAGCCGACGCATTAGTCAAACCAAATAGCATCACTAGGAACTCGTAATGCCCATAGCGAGTACGGAATGCAGTCTTGGCTACGTCCTGATCACGGACTCTCAACTGATGATATCCAGATCTCAAGTCAATCTTGGAGTAAATTGATGTGCCATGCAGCTGGTCAAACAAGTCATCAACACGAGGCAACGGATACTTGTTCTTCACAGTGACTCGATTCAGCTGCCGATAGTCAATGCACAGCCGCATCGACCCATCCTTCTTCTTTACGAAGAGAACAGGAGATCCCCAAGGAGATACACTAGGACGAATGTACCCCTTGTCTAAAAGATCCTGTAGCTGATTCTTCAACTCACGCATCTCTGACGGAGCCAGACGATACGGTGCTCTAGAAATAGGCGAAGTACCCGGCATCAACTCTATGCCAAACTCGACTTCCCTAGCAGGAGGAAAACCCGGAATCTCATCAGGAAACACATCTGGAAATTCATCCACAATAGGAATGCTCTCTATCCCAATACTCTCAGCGGACAAATCAACTGCATAGATAAGGTAGCCTTCCCCGCCAGACTCCAGAGCTCGACAGGCTCTCAAAGCTGATACCAAAGGCATCGGGGGTCGCGCTCCCTCACCATAGAAAAACCAACTCTCACTCCCTTCCGGATGAAAGCGTACTAATCTCTGATAGCAGTCCACTGAAGCTCGATAGGTAGTCAGCACATCTATTCCCAGAATGCAATCAACGTCGTCCATCGCTAGGACCATGAGATTCGCTAACAGAATGTTCCCTTCGAACTCTAAAGGGCAACCCATCACTAGACGCTTAGCCAAAGCAGATTGGCCCGTCGGAGTAGAAACAGACATCACTACGTCTAGTGCAATGCATGGTAACTTATGCCTCTTAACAAAACGTGCAGAAATGAAGGAATGAGATGCACCAGTGTCAATAAGTACAAGAGCAGGTATACCATAAAGCATAAATGTACCTGCGATGACTTTCTCATTCTCCTCCACAGCCTGATCATGTCTCAGGGCAAACACCTGGCCAGAAGCTCGTGGCCTCAAATGAGAACTCCCAGCAGACTGTCCCTGCGACCTCTGCTGAACGGTAGCCTGAGAACCCGATCCTGAACCAGAACCAGAACCACCTCCCCCAGACAGTGGACAATCCCTCCGGATATGACCAGTCTCTCCACAACGGAAACAAGCTCCAGAAGCTCTGCGGCATTTGTCAGATGGATGGTTCTTCCCACAGTGATCACACTTGTCCTTCTTACCGAAACGGACAACACCTCCAGAACCAGAGGAAGAAGAAGATCCAGACTTCTTGAAAGTTTGGGCACGGGGACCCAAAGAACTAGCAGGTCTCGACTGAGAGAAAGACCTGTTCCGCCGAATGTTGTCCTCCGCCTGATGACAACGGCTCACCAAACCCTCGTAGGACATGTCGTCACCAACCGCCACACGGTCATGGATCTCAGGGTTAAGGCCCTGAAGAAACAGATTATACTTCATCTCTGAGCTATCAGCAATCTCGGGGCAATAGGATAGCAGATCAAAGAACCTCTGCTGATACTCATCGATAGACATGGTTCCCTATCGCAGACTCAGTAGCTCGCCTGCCTTCGACTGTCGGAGTGCAGGAGGAAAATACCGCTTTTGGAAAGCTGTGCGGAACTCGGCCCAGGTGGCCACTCCTCTCGCCGTAACAAAAGGTGCAGAAGTAAACCTCCACCACCTACGCGCACGCCCATCCAGAAGATAGCCAAGGGTCTCCACCTTCTGCTCATCGGTGCATTGGAAAGTCTGAAAAGTCGTTTCCATGCGGTCTAACCAGTTCTCCGCATCCTCCGAAGACTCACCTCCAACTAAGGGCTTAGGACCCATAGCTAAGAATCGACGCACAGTGAAACGCTCGTCGTCATGGTGACGATGACGCCGTTCTCGACGAGGCTCCCGGTCGGCATCACCCCAACGCCCACCAACACTGCCATGAGAACTCTGGTCGTCACGATTTGACATCTACAAAAATACCTCAAGATGAGACTAAATCCCAAGAAATCCTTTGCATGCTCTGATACCATAAATGTAGTGACCCTTACCCGGATCACCTACTAAACAGAACTTAGGCATGCAATTAACTTAATAAAACAGATATCAGAATAAAACTGCGGAAACCATAAACATTATACAATCCCAAGTAAAGGAATCTGTAATTTATCCAATAATATACAACCAAATCGAATAGCTGTATAAACCCAAACAACAGTAATAAAACCTAAGCGAAGCTCCAGCTGGCCAACCACTGACTATCCCCTCCTGGATCCACCCTCCTCGTCCAATCGCAAACCTGCCCCATGGAATAGGGTGTCCAGAAAATACAGAGTACGAGACGTGAGCATAAAACGCTCAGTACGAGAGTATGAGTATACATGCATGCTAAGTGAACTCCCTATATACTCGAGGTCAAGGATCAGATAACAGAGACAGACCGGGCCCTGGTATGTAGCACGCTGTGCCGTCGCTTCAGGAGGTGGCTCCCATACCGAGATAACTGTGGATACGCCGGACCCAAATCGATGGAAGTCCATCCACTAACAGGATAGGGTACAACCCTACTACAGACATCTCAAAGGAGATACAGCAAGATGCAAATGAATGCAGCATAATATCATGGCATATAAATCATGCGGTCACATAATACATGCATACTCAGTCAGGATATCTCGAACAGTACTTTCGTACCTCAAATACCAGGTAGGCACTACCAGCTCTAAGTCCAAGCCTAAAGTCCGCCTACACAGCGAAATGATACTACTATCATTACAGTGCTCTAAAAGCCTTAACTAAGCTATTGCATACTCCTAAATATTTATAGGAAGCAAAAGCTATACCTTCGTCCGTCGTTAGCCCTTTGATGTCAATGCCTCCAGAACTTGGGCACAACTCCGCTACGACTATTGAACGTCTCTCCGACCTCCGGACCAAGCCTAAGAAGACTAGAACAGCTCCAAAAGGACTAGAAAGGAAAGGAGAACTCGAAATTGGAAAATGAAAGTGAAGTCTCGGCCTTCTATTTATAGACAACGATCGGAGCCTCCGATCCTCGATCGGAACATCCGAACCTCGATCGGAACGTCCGATCCTGCCATCGGAGCTTCCGAAGATCCTGATCTGCCACGTGTCAAAATATCATTTGTTGACTTCGGATAGGGGTGATCGGAGCCTCCGGTCCTGATCGGAGCTTCCGATCCAGTCACACGTCATGGATGACGTAATATCATCGGTGCCTCCGATCCTCATCGGAGCCTCCGATCCCGATCGGAGCTTCCGATCGTCCCTTCGGAGCTTCCGATCCGTCCAATCCCCAATTTATTTGATTAGCATTAATCCTTAATTACTCAATTAGGGTTCGGGCTACTACAGTAAGTTTGGATATCCGCCTCTAGTTTACAACGAAACTAGCAACTGATAATCACGATAGAAAACAACCAACAATTCAATTGGACTTTCAAAGGAACCTGTCTTTGACAACCCAAGTGAAAATCGATTGACAAACGCCACAAAGTTTATGAAACTTTGATAAGTTTGATTTGACAAAGCTAAAAGCTTCAATAAAATTCTAGAGAAAATTTTACACTGATAAAAACAATAATATGAACTATGTTATTCAATAATGAATAAACCAATGTATTTTATAGTTTACAACTCAAAAATAAAATAAAAGATAAAATATATATTCTAGATATGCTAAGATAATTACTAGATATTCAAAAGATATCTTCCTAATAGACCTAGAAGTTTCAAAAATAAGAAATAATCATTAAAATAATAAAATCCACCGAAACACACACAAACACGTCGCACCGTGTGTGTGAAAGGACCCTGGATAGGGGTTCGGACATAGGTCCGTGTGCCCACAGCAATCCAAACTCAAATTTTGACGATACGTACTGAAGGGCACGAACCCCGTTCTTGGGTTCGTACCAGCCTGGGTCTGGACCAGGTCCGTGGCTGGGTCCGGGCTTGAGTCCAGACGCCTTCGCGAGCTGATTCCGGCCAGTTCCAAATCTATCTTTTCTTCTTGGTCTTCATGCACTCGAATCATGTTTAAACATCTTCCAACTTGATTTCAATGAATTAAAAATCCATCTAATCTCGATGGAAATTTACGGAACAACTCTTGGAAAAATATGAATCTTCGAGCGCCTTCGTTCTTCATTTTTCCTATCTATTGGTGTCAAGAAAAGAAGTTTTGAGAAAATTTTTCAATATCTTTGTTTATATCCGTTCTTCGTGTTCTTTGTTCTTTGTTCTTTGTTATTCATTCTCCGTTCTTCATCAAAGTCTACTTCTCGTTAAATTTCTGTTTCGTTTTTGTTAATCTTGTTACCCAAGTTTCGTGTCTTGTGCTACAAGTTATTTAAAAAAAAATCGAAAAACATAAAAAGAGATTCAAAATCGGTTAAAAAAAAGAGTGAAGACCAAAATTGTAAAAAAAAAGGAAAGCAAAATAACTTGGGGTAAATTTTCTTGTGTCTTGTTCATCCTTGGGTGCCAAGTCTATTCTTTGTTCATAAGTCCTTTGCTTGTTTTTGCGCAGTCTACGTGAGATTGACAAGTATTTACAAGTTTTAAACTTGTGAGTTTGATATTTAAAATCACAAAGCATAAACTATTCCATATTGTTTGAGTGAATAAAAAGAGTGTTTGAGTGATTTTATTTGAAGTGACTAGTGAGAATTTGGGTGAGGAAAATTTTATTACTAACCTTTTTCTTGCAAGTACAATGAGTTCTAATAGCCAAAAATTTTCACAGGGGTAAACAGATGATTTGTCTAAGATGATGAGAAAGGCGGTTAAGGATGCGTTTAAGCCAATTCATAAGAAATTGAGTAAGTTGGATGATGAATATGGCGTTGGTAGAGATGAAGAATGTTGTAGTGAGAATTGGGGAAGAGAAAAGAGAGATTATATGGGTAGAATTCAGGAAAAGAAAGATTCCATCATTTTACGAAGATGAGGATCCGGAATTGTATTTGAAGTGAGAGAAAAAAAGTAGAAAGTGTATTAGATGGTCATGATTATTCCAAAGCGCAAAAGGTTAAACTTGTCACAAATGAGTTTACCGACTATGCTTGCACTTGGTGGGATAAATTTGTGGCGAATAGGAGAAGATGTGGAATGAGCCGTATAGCCACCTGGATGAGATGAAAAGAGTTATGAGGAAACGTTTTGCTCCTAATCACTATGAGAGGAGAATTTCTTGCAGCTATCTCGACCATTGACGCAATTTACTTGCAAGGGTGTAACTTTTGAATGGTGCTCATAATGTGAAGAGAATTTCTATGAACTTTGTCGATGGTTGACTTCTGCTCCTGTGTTGGCTTTACCGTCTAGATCTGGAGGGTATGTGGTTTATACGGATGCACCTTTTCAGGGTTGGGTTGTGTCCTGACTTAGAATGGGCATGTGATCGCATAAGCTTCTAGGAAGTTAAAGGTTCACAAGGATAATTACCCAGTGCATGACCTTGAGTTAGCAGCTATTGTTTTTGCATTGAAAATCTGGCGTCATTATTTGTATGGCGAGAGATTTGATATTTTCATAGACCACAAGAGTCTCAATTATTTGTTAACTTAGGCAGAATAGAACATGAGAAAGAGACGTTGGATGGATTTGCTGAAGAATTATGATTGTGAAATTAAATACAATCCAAGATTTGCTAATCTCCCCGCTGATGCCTTGAGTCACAAGGTGAGAGTATCCACACTCCAGACTTGTTTTGTGACCAGTGTAATTGAAGATTGTAGTTCTTAAGGGTATACCTTCAAGCATAAGAAAGATATGCAGAGTATCCAGATGTTTGCAATTCTATCTGAGTCAGCCTTGTATTCTCGTATTCGAAATGCTCAGATGTCTGATCTGAAGACCCAACGTTTGGCTCGTCTGGCCAACAAAGGTAGTACTTCTGGATTTCACTATCAATCAGATGGTTTTCTTTGTTTGTCTGGCCGTATTGTATTTCCGAAAGATGATACTCTGAGGGAGGAGATTTTATCACAGCCTCATCGTACTAAGTTGAGTATTCATCCCGGGAGAAACAAGATGTACAAGGATTTGCGTACTCGATTCTGGTGGAAAGGGATGAAGCACAGTGTGAATCAGTATATTTCCAGATGTTTGGTATGTCAGCAGGTCAAGGCAGAGCACCGAAAACCTGGAGGATTGCATCATAGTTTTCCTATTCCTGAGTGAAAATGGGAGTTTATCACGATGAATTTTGTGACCCATTTGCCGGTATCGTCGAGGAATTGTGATGCTATGGAGTAACTGTAGTGACCCAATCCGGATCCACTACCAAATCAGAGTTATAGTAAAAGCGCACGCAATAAAAGCTTATAGCGTAAAGAGCGGATAATTAAAATACAACAAATCCAATCGGCAGAATACAACCGACGATGTCACAAGTATAAATACTGTTACACAACCAAATCGAAGGTTCAGGGTAAATAAATCCCTACCCTTTACAACCTCGCACTCCCCAAAGCTCAATCCTGCTGAGAGCCGCCTGAACCGTCCAACCTCAAACCTGCCCCACCACAAGGTACACAATACCCAAACACAGGGGCGTGAGCTAGAACTCTCAATACGAAGAAATGATATAAATACAAATATATGCACACAGATGATTTAAAACTCAAGTGAAAACACTTGCTCATGGCGCCGAGAATATACAGTACCGGCTAGAGAGATACTCCGCGGGGTACTCGTATATTCCATATCAGGGCTGAGCCACCCTATCCTGACCCGAATCCAAAACAGGATACAAGCCTCATATGAAAACTGTCATACCTGACTCGAGTCCAGAATGAGATCATCGTTCCCTATGGAGACTGTCAATGACTCACATCTCTCCGGATGCAGTCACACGTAAAATCATGTATGTGCTAAGGCGGTAAAACATGCTAAAACATGATAAAACATATATCACATACTCATGAAACATATAAGCAAATATATCATGCCGGCTATCTCGGTCAGTACTTACGTACATCTAACACTGCTGGTCAAACTTAGCTCTGCTGGTCTAGACTCCAAGCCTACTAGTCCAGTCTACTAGCTACTACAATGCAAATATCCATGCATCAACAATTAAGCTCTAAAAGCCTTAACTAAGCTATTGCATACTCCTAAATATTTTTAGGAAGCCAAATTATACCTTCTTCCGTCGTCAGCCCACTGGTGTAGAATCACCTCAAAACATAGGCACACCTCCGCTACGACGCCGGGATCGCTAGGCAACTTTTGGATTCCCCATAGGATGCCTAGAACTCCGTAGATCTAAGTAAGAAGGTTCGAAAACCAGAGGAAAGGAGGGAAAATCGGTGCACAGAATGAGGGCTCGGACCCCTTATTTATAGACGACGATCGGAACCTCTGATCCCACCTTCGGAACGTCCGAAAACGATCGGAACCTCCGATCGCACCTTCGGAGCGTCCGATCGCTCAATATTACGTCAGACATGACGTCACCTTGCTGACGTAAGCGATGACATGTTCACCGAGTCAGATCGGAGCTTCCGATCTTGCCGACGGAGCTTCTGATCTCGATCGGAGCTTCCGATCCACTTCGGATCGTCCGAACTCCTCACCGGACCGTCCGGTCCTGCTGAACCAATTCAACTAGTTCGAGTGCTCTGAATCCATTTTTGAAGTCCGTTATCCCAACAGGAACTTACTAAATCATGTTTTACTTAATCTAAACATGATCACGTGATTAATTACTCATTCAATCACTAATCAGAAATGCGGGTTACTACATTCTCTCCCACTTAAGAAATTTCGTCCTCGAAATTTAAGTCTTAGAGGAAAACATAAATAACTAACCAATGTTCTTTATTACAACTGAACAAGTATAAACTTGATACAAAGAAGTACAAAATCTCAAAATAACTCGTGGTGCTCGGCTAACATCCGGCTCTCCAACTCCCAAGTAGCTTCCTCTGTACCTCTGCGTTGCCACTGTACCATCACCAATGGTATACGCTTGTTATGAAGTACCTTGTCCTTCCTGTCAAGAATCCGTAGGGGTTTCTCCACATACGATAGATCCCGATCCACCTTTACCTCGGTCGGATGCAAAATATGCGACTCGTCTGCCACATACTGTCTTAACAAGGATACGTGGAACACATCGTGGATCTCCGAAAGATCGGGTGGCAAGGCCAGAAGATAAGCAATATCCCCAACCTTCTCGAGAATCTCGAAAGGACCAATAAATCTTGGTGACAACTTACCCTTGCGACCAAACCTCATCACCTTCTGAAAAGGTGACACACGCAAGAAAACATATTCCCCTACATCAAAATGAAGTGGCCTGCGGTGAGTATTTGCGTAGCTATCCTGTCGATCCTGGGCTGCCTTAACCCTGCATCGGATCAATTCTACTGCAACAATCATCTGCTGAATCATCTGAGGAACCTCAACCTGACGCTCGCCAACCTCGTCCCAAAACAAAGGTGTATGACAACGGCGTCCATAAAGAGCCTCAAATGGTGCCATGACAATGCTGCGATGGAAACTATTATTGTAGGCGAACTCCACCAAGGGTAAATGGTCATGCCACGCTGGACCAAAATCCATCACCGCCGCACGAAGCATATCCTCAAGAGTGCGAATAGTACGCTCCGACTGTCCGTCCGTCTCTGGATGATAAGCCGTACTCAAGCTCAAAGTAGTACCAAGGGCTCGCTGGAAACTACCCCAAAATCTCGAGGTGAATCTCGGATCTCTATCGCTGACAATGCTCAACGGAATCCCATGCAACCGCACAATATCCGGCACATACAATTGTGTCATCCTATCAAAGGTGTAATCGCGGTTATAGGGAAGAAAATGCACTGACTTCGACAACCGATCCACGACAACACAAATAGCATCACAATTCCTGGAAGACATAGGCAAGTGGGTGACAAAGTCCATCGTCACATGCTCCCACTTCCATTCAGGAATTTCTAAGCTGTGAAGTAACCCTCCGGGTCGTCTAAACTCTGCCTTGACTTGTTGACACACAAGGCATCGGGACACAAACTGATAGACGCTGCGCTTCATCCCTTTCCACCAAAATAGAGTGCGAAGATCCTTATACATCTTCATGCTGCCTGAATGTACAAAAAATCGATTGCGGTGAGCTTGCGATAAGATCTCATCCCTCAAAGTAGAATCCTCGGGTACCACAACTCGACCAGAAAGACACAACAGACCGTTTCCTTGCAGATGAAAACCAGAAGTATTACTACCCTCAGCCAAACGGGCCAGCTTCTAAGTCTTCAAATCAGAATTCTGAGCTTCCCGGATTCGTCTTTATAGCGCTGGCTCTCCAAGCACAGAAGAGACACAAATCCCTTGTTGTTCTTTCTTATGAAGGAATGTAAATCCCAAAGAACAACACTCCTCCACTACCTTCGAAATCGAACTGGTACGAAGGGAACTCACATAAACTTTGCGACTAAGCGCATCAGCAACGGGATTTGAAGAACCTGGATGGTACTTGATCTCACAGTCGTAATCCTTCAACAGATCCATCCAACGACGCTGCCGCATGTTCAACTCAGCCTGAGTGAACAGATACTTCAAACTCTTATGATCGGTGAAGATCTCGAATCGTTCTCCGTACAAATAGTGACGCCATATCTTAAGAGCAAAGACAATGGCTGCAAGCTCTAAATCATGTACGGGATAGTTCTCCTCGTGAGTCTTCAGCTGTCTGGAGGCATAGGCAA
This sequence comes from Henckelia pumila, assembly GCF_033568475.1. Classification (NCBI taxonomy): domain Eukaryota; kingdom Viridiplantae; phylum Streptophyta; class Magnoliopsida; order Lamiales; family Gesneriaceae; genus Henckelia; species Henckelia pumila. The sequence continues at coordinate 45,782,505 of NC_133121.1, forward strand.
TCACATGGCCATTTTGAGTCAACACACACCCCAAAACCTGGAGAGAAGCATCAGTGAAGACTACAAATCCACCTGATCCAGACGGTAAGGCAAGAACTGGAGCTGTTGTCAGACGACGTCTCAAATCACAAAAACTATCTTCACAACCATCAGACCAAATGAAAGAAACGTCTTTCTTCGTCAACTGAGTCAAAGACTTAGCTATCTGAGAGAAATTCTCCACAAAACGACGATAGTATCCTGCTAAACCAATGAAACTACGAATCTCAGAAGCTGTAGTTGGACGCGACCAATTCAAAATAGCCTCTGTCTTACTAGGATCCACAGATACGCCCTCCTGAGAAATGACATGACCAAGGAACACAACTCGGTCAATCCAGAAGTCACACTTACTCAGCTTCGCGTACAGCTGTCTCTCCCTCAAGACCTGCAGTACATTATAGAGATGGTAGGCATGCTCATCCATGCTGCTAGAATACACCAAAATGTCATCGATGAAAACCACCACGAACTTATCCAGAAAGTCACAGAAAACTCGGTTCATCAGATCCATAAAAACAGCTGGAGCATTCGTCAAACCAAACGGCATCACTAGAAACTCATAGTGCCCATACCGCGTACGAAATGCTGTCTTTGGAACATCCTCCTGTCGAACTCGCAATTGATGATACCCAGACCGAAGATCAATCTTCGAATAAACAGAAGTACCCTGCAACTGATCAAAGAGATCATCTATCCGCGGAAGAGGATACTTATTCTTCACTGTCGCTTGATTCAATTGACGGTAGTCAATACACAATCCAATCGAACCATCCTTCTTCTTGACAAACAGTACTGGGGCTCCCCATGGCGAAACACTAGGTCGAATATAACCCTTATCAAGAAGATCTTGCAATTGCTTCTGCAACTCTTTCATTTCTGACGGTGCCAATCGGTAAGGAGTTCTGGAAATCGGTGTAGTTCCTGGCACTAACTCAATGCCAAACTCAATCTCCCTTACTGGTGGCAAACCTGGAATCTCCTCCGGAAACACATCTGGAAAGTCACGAACCACTGGTATCTCTTGGATATCTGGCTCTCCTAAGGATGCGTCAATGGCGTAGATAAGGTAGCCTTCCCCGCCAGACTCTAACGCACGCCGGGCCTTCAGAGCTGAAACCACTGGCATCGGGGGTCGCGCTCCCTCACCATAGGAATACCATGACTCGTCATCCTCTGGACGAAACTGGACAAACCTCTGATAGCAATCCACTATCACGCGGTAGGTAGTCAATAGATCTATTCCAATGATGCAATCGAAATCCTCCATCGCTAAAATCATTAGGTTCGCACTAAGCTGATGTCCCTCGAAATCCAAAACACAACCCACAACTAAACGCTTGGCTAAAACCTCGCTCCCCATAGGAGTAGAAACCACTAATAACACGTCTAGAGGAATATATGGCAACTTATACTTCTTAGCGAAACATGCTGAGACAAAAGAATGCGATGCACCGGTATCAATTAAAACATATGCAGAAAAACCACATAAACTACAGATACCTGCAATCATCCGATCGCTGTCATCCTTTGCCTGCTCCTGGTTAAGCGCAAAGACCTGACCCTGGGCACATGGCCTCAATGAAGAATTACCCCGAGAAGGATTCTGAGTAGGCTGTCTCTGAGACTGCTGCGGATGCTGGCGCTGCTGCGAATACTGCTGCTGGAAAGGTGGCTGCTGGTACTGAGATGGCTGAACAGATGCCTGAGAACCTCCAGAACCACTCGCTGCCCCAATCAGCATAGGACAATCTCTCTTCATGTGACCCTCCTGGCCACACTGAAAACATGCAGTGGTTGATCGACCACACTGCCCTGGCGGATGTCTGCATCGGCACTGACAGCAACGGTTCGGCCTTTGGCCACCAAAGTTATGCACTCCACCAGATCCAGAGGAAGAAGAAGAAGTACCTCCTGGCTTCTTGAAGGACTGTCCTCTCGGACCCAAAGGACTAGAGCTCGCTGGCCTCGGAGAAGAATAAAGTCCCCAGTTCCTCCGAATACTGTCCTCGGCCTGGCGACAACGGTCCACCAAATCCTCATAAGTCCCATCGCCGCCCACAGCAACCATACGATGAATGTCAGGGTTCAGACCCTGAAGGAAATGATCAAACTTCGCCATAGAACTATCAGCAATATGAGGACAAAAAGGTAGCAGGTCAAAGAACTTCTGCTGATACTCCTCGATCGTCATCGTCCCCTGTCGCAAACTCAACAATTCGCTGGCTTTCGCCTGACGAAGAGCTGGAGGAAAATAAAATCTCTGATAAGCAGTACGGAAATCAACCCAAGTAGCTACACCTCTAGCTGCTATGAACGGTGCGGAAGTAGATCTCCACCACTTCCTCGCTCTGCCCTCAAGCATAAAGGCAAGAATCTCCATCCTATCCTCAGCCGTGCAACGAAATTCCTGGAATCACTGCTCCATCCTCTCCATCCAATCCTCCGCCTCTTCAGCTGTCTCCCCACCCGTCAAAGGCTTCGGGCTAACTTCCTTAAACCTACGCATGCTGACTCGCCTGCGCTCCTCGGGCTGTCCCCGACGTCTACGATCATCTGGATCGCCCCAACGACCGTCGTCTACGCTACCGTGACTTTCGTCGTAATCTGCCATCTGTTACATAAGAACAGATAATTACTTAATCCTCTTTAAGATATTCCCAGTGCAATGCATCGCTCTGATACTAAAAATGTAGTGACCCAATCCGGATCCACTACCAAATTAGAGTTATAGTAAAAGCGCACGCAATAAAAGCTTAAAGCGTAAAGAGCGGATAATTAAAATACAACAAATCCAATCGGCAGAATACAACCGATGCTGTCACAAGTATAAAAACTATTATACAACCAAATCGAAGGTTCAGGGTAAATAAATCCCTACCCTCTACAACCTCGCACTCCCCAAAGCTCAATCCTGCTGAGAGCCGCCTGAACCGTCCAGCCTCAAACCTGCCCCGCCACAAGGTACACAATACCCAAACATAGGGGCGTGAGCTAGAACGCTCAATACGAAGCAATGATATAAATACAAATATATGCACACAGATGATTTAAAACTCAAGTGAAAACACTTGCTCATGGCGCCGAGAATATACAGTACCAGCTAGAGAGCTACTCCGCGGGATACTTGTATATTCCATATCAGGGCTGAGCCACCCTATCCTGACCCGAATCCAAAACAGGATACAAGCCTCATATGGAAACTGTCATACCTAACTCGAGTCTAGAATGAGATCATCGTTCCCTATGGAGACTGTCAATGACTCACATCTCTCCGGATGCAGTCACACGTAAAATCATGTATGTGCTAAGGCGGTAAAACATGCTGAAACATGATAAAACATATAGCACATACTCATGCAACATATAAGCAAATATATCATGCTGGCTATCTCGGTCAGTACTTACGTACCTCTTACACTGCTGGTCAAACTTAGCTCTGCTGGTCTAGACTCCAAGCCTACTAGTCCAGTCTACTAGCTACTACAATGCAAACATCCATGCATCAACAATTAAGCTCTAAAAGCCTTAACTAAGCTATTGCATACTCCTAAATATTTTTAGAAAGCCAAATTATACCTTCGTCCGGCGTCAGCCCGCTGGTGTAGAATCGCCTCAAAACTTAGGCACACCTCCGCTACGACGCCGGGATCGCTAAGCAACTTCCGGATTCCCCATAGGATGCCTAGAACTCCGTAGATCTAAGTAAGAAGGTTCGAAAACCAGAGGAAAGGAGGGAAAATCGGTGCACAGAATGAGGGCTCGGACCCCTTATTTATAGACGATGATCGGAACCTCCGATCCCACCTTCGGAACGTCCGATCACGATCGGAACCTCCGATCGCACCTTAGGAGCGTCCGATCTCTTAATATTATGTCAGCCATGATGTCACCTTGCTGACGTAAGAAATGACGTGTTCATCGAGTCAGATCGGAGCTTCCGATCTTGCCGACGGAGCTTCCGATCTCGATTGGAGCTTCCGATCCTGGAACGGAGCTTTCGATCCACTTCGGATCGTCCGAACTCCTCACCAGACCGTCTGGTCCTGCTGAACTAATTCAACTAGTTCGAGTGCTCTGAATCCATTTCTGAAGTCCGTTATCCCAACAGGAACTTATTAAATCATGTTTTACTTAATCTAAATATGATCACGTGATTAATTACTCATTTAATCACTAATCAGAAATGCGGGTTACTACAGTAACCCATATTTGTAATTAGCAATTAATGATTATATTAATCGTATGATCATGTTTTGATTAATTAAAACATGATTAAGGAAATTTTTGTTGGATTAACGGACTTCAGAAATGGATTCAGAATGGTCGAAAATGGCCCAATGGTGACCAGGAACGGAAGCAACGTTCATGATCGGAAGCAACGTTCTGGCCTACTGATGTCATCCATGACATCAGAAAGATGACGTCATTGCTTACGCACGTGAGGGGACATCAAATGCAATGATGGGGAGAATGGACGCGATGATCGGGAACGGACGCAACGATGGAGAACAGACGTTCCGTTTTGTTTCTATAAATAGAGGGTCCGAGGGTTCATTTCAACTCGCACCTCTCCTATCTTCTCTCTCGTTTCTTAGCCTTTCTAGTCAGATCTAGGGAGATCTAGGCATCCTATGGGGAATCCGGAAGTGGCATAATGATCTAGGCGTCGTAGCGGAGCTGTGACCTAGTTTTGAGGCAATTGCCATCAGCGGACTAACGATGGACGCAGGTATAGCTATGGTCTCCTTAAATTATTTAGAAGTATGCAATAGCTTAGTTAAGGATTTTAGAGCTTAATTAATGATGCATGGGTGTTTGCATTGTAGAGTTGATGATAGGCTTGGAACCTAGAGTGGGACTGCTTGGAGTCTACCTGTAATAAGGTACGTAAGTACTGACTGAGATAGCCAGAGGGTTTTGCATGCTTATATGTTGCATTTGTGTGTCATATTATTATGCAGCATGTGCATATCATATTGTGTCTGTCCATATTTTGAGATGAGCCATGTAGGGCCGCTCAGCCCTGTTCGGATGATTGTTGTCGAGCGCCCCGCGACCGATAGGTTAGCCGGCACTGGCATCTGGAAGACAAGGTCTACATCCATTAGGAATGAGCAGTGTACGCAGGGTTTGCTCCCCGGGTTGTACCACTCATGTCCTAGGCGCAATTACTGAGCAGTTGTATACAGTTATCCCAGATATGGATACCCTGTCATTTGCATGCATCATGTTTGTATGTTTTACCCATGCTTTCGTATTGATCTTAGACCTCACGTTCAGTATTTTCTGTGTATCTGGACACCCTATTTGACGAGGAAGGTGTAGGTGCAGGATCGAGCACCAGAAGCTTGGAGTAGCCAGTGACCAGTGAAGACAACAGGATTAGCTGTAGGTTTTGCCCTTTAGGTTTATTTATTCGATTGGGTTGTATAATCGAATTTGTTTAACCGGTTGTATTCCGCCAGTCTTCTTTTATTTAAGTCTTTCGTAGCGATTTATTTAATGCATTCTTAATTATGCTCTTAACTCTGATTAGGTAGTGGATCCGGGTTGGGTCGCTACATTTATTGGTATCAGAGCATTCATGCAAGAGACTTGTGATATAGTACTAAGACTTTGGGTTATCCTTATAGGATTTATGAGACCTTGGAAGAGGTGATGATGCGACGATTAGGTTTCCCGAAGACTATCATCATCGGTAGGATTTCTAAAGATTTGGCTTATGGAATTCCAACAAGTGCGGACAGAAGCGATGGATCTTGTCCGAGATTTCGAGATTTCTACTCATATGGGTCCTAGTTTTGGATCGAGTACCGGATGCCAGAGGCAGTGGCAGAGGATTGGTGGGGACTTACTTGATGCTTGCATCTGTACAGTCATTACCATGATGACACTACTCTGAAGATTCTCCTGTCGTAGTTGGAGAGATTGTCAGATAGACCTTTACCAGGGAATGCCTCGAGTGCCTAAATCTTGACAGGTTTCAAGTGTAAGGTTATTAAACTCATGGGGAACATGGTTTTGCCGGTACGCCTGTATCGATGCTTTTGGTAGGCATACTGGAAACTTAATGTTCAAAAGCATGATTTGGTTACAAGAAGAAAGCTGACGGTAGATCGTGAGCAGAAGAGGTCGACTGACAGGAACTGATGCAGAGCATAGCTGGTTAGCGAGCTCGAGTTAATTTCTTCGGAAGTCTTGGCAGGACGAGATACCAAGAGATTTGAGCAGGATTATGCTTGTATCGATGCGTGTGTCTATTAGAAGCTTCATGCTCAAGAAATGAAGACTAGTACGATGATTTAATTTTTGTATTGTTGTAATTGTAAACAGTATTTCAGTTGTAATAAATCATCAGGCTCAGATTGTATTATTCAAGTTATTGGTTGTACATTTTGTTGTATTTCGGAATACTATAATTGTATTACATGAGATTGTAATCAAGAAATTGTACATAACTTGAAACAATGATACATGTTTTATTTATCCAGTATTTCTTGGATGATTTCATGATTCTGCTAAGTTTTGGCATGACGTTAGTTGATTAGTGTTCAACTATGGTAACTCATGGGGTTTGAGTGGGCCGATTGTAACCGTGTGACTTGTGGTTAGTCTAGGCATTTTCCTAGGATTGACTTAATGAGCCAGTGGACTAAGATAGTTCCCGCGATGAGTGGACTCATCTAGAGGCATAGGAATATTGTTCGGTTTAGAACATTGGGCTTTGTTCTAGGTTGTTTCCTTAGAACAGTAGGCTATCTGAACTTCGTTAGGTTGAGACTTGTGATGATGGGTTTTCATCGGGATACCAGGCCCAGTATATACCAAGAGTTGTGGACTATGACCATGACTAGACGTGATGAGGCGCGACCCCATGCCAGCGTTACCTGGGAGCCTTTGTGCTTCAGGAGATGGCGGTGGTAAGGCTACTCAGTCTAGGGATTTGGCGACAGTCACAACAGGGTATGGCCTTGGATTAGATATCAGGTTCGATACCGATGGTTCAATATCTTCTGGTGTGCCAGAGATATAGGTTGAGTATTCTGCTGTGAGAACTAGTCTTGGAGGGATTTCCTTGACGAGTGTGTACTCTGAGCAGATAGGTTTTAACCTTTAGGTTACTACTAGATGTGTGGATCTAGTAGGTGGACGGATTTCTACCAGCGATGACTAAGGGTTGTCATCAGACATTGGTTAGAGTTTCTCTGTGATAGGAGTTATCCAAAAACTTGGATGGGATGTTGTTTTAAGACTTTGAATCGAATACAAGGACTACTCTATGATGAATGACTTCATCTGTGATGGATTATATCAGATGTTAAGGATTGTACAAGACTATTTGAGATGGAGGGAAGCGTGGCCTATACCCATGAAACCTTGGTGATTGTCCAGGTGGGTTATCGTGGTAAGCTACCTGTGTCTTGAAATGTTGCACAATCTTAGCAAGGGATATAATCAGGAGCCTGTCCGAAGATTGTGAAAATCTTTGGGATTCGTTAGTTATGCTTCTTGGACTTGAAGAATCGTGATGTTCATCCCGTATGAGCGAGGCAAGGATAGTGAGTCCAGTGTTTGCGCTAAGTACTGTCTGATAATTTCAGAGGTTGAGCGTAGGATTTTCCATGGGATGGAAATGGGCTTAGTTCATCTTGATGTTTGAATTGGGTGAACAAGACAACGATTGGTAGTGCTAAGGTGACACGGGATCTGTGCTAATGACTACTAGTGGCTATTGGATAACTCTGTCAGAGTTAGGTTGATTAAGTTCAGTATACGAGGCAGCTGTCAGTAGTAAGGCACGAGATTGTGTCGATAGGCTACTAATAGCTATTTTCTGGTTATCAAGTATGGGTGTGTTGAAACCAGAGCGATTTGGGTATTCCAAGTGTTTGGAAATCGTTCTTTGTGGCAGCTGAGTCATGGTTATTGATTGAGCCACGTAGGTTTAGATGATCAGTGGTTGTCTGATCGGACGAGTGCGAGCATCAGTAGTTCGACGAGATCAATAGGGTAAATCAAATCAGTGATGATTTTGATGTAACAATCGAGAAATACTTGGGATAGTATTTTGTCGCTTAGTTCTTAGGGGATGAGTACTTGGTACAGTCTCGGAACAGGTGATGCTTTGGAGTCTCTAGGTTTGCCAGAGACGAATCTACCGAAAGACTACAATTGACTTGTATGGTCAAGTAGATGTTAACTTGACAGGAGAAACAAGCGAAGGAATTGGTAGCTCCCCAGATAGTGTTTATGGGATGATGTCTTAGTATACCGTTGGGTTTGAGATCCAACGAGGATTGTGTACTCGTATGGACATCAGTTTTCTGATCGTGAGGTGGGACATTAGCTGGGATCTAGTTCTCGAGATCCAGCTGAGTGTGTCACTAATTTTTCAGCGTGTGGTGCGCGATGTCATTAAGATGACTGAGATAGTCGGTGGTCGACTTAGTAGTTAATGAGAGTTGCTGTTGGACTGGAAGAATTTGTAAGATTTCAATTTTTCATGGATGACGTGTTTGCCCGAAATCTTCGTTTTTTTAGTGCTAAGACTGATGCGTTCAGCAAAGGAGTGATTTGACTCTGGAGAATCCGTTGGGATTCAGTTTTCAGGATCTTTATGTTCTACCTTTAGAGGTTGGGACGAGTAATGATGGTATCATCAGAGACTCCGTGATGAGCGATACTAAAGTGCAAATTACTGTTGAATTTCGAGACGCAATAGGAAGCGTTTCCATATGTCTGTGCATTGTGGAATGTCCCAATCGAGCATATTGGTGGAAGCTTGCCTTAGTCTTGATGCGTGTACAGTGATTTCTAGTATGTATAACTATCAGGAGGATGTCCATCGATTGGAATTCAAGGGTGAATAACCTATGGTCGAGATGATGTAGATCATCAGAGGAGTGATGAATTCCATTGGAGTACGCATGGCTTCGCAGGCCAATGACTAGGAGATGACTTAGTGTAATTAATTTTGAGCGATGATAGTTTTCATCAGGGCACAATGCTGAGTTATACTAATAAACGTGAACTGTGATTCGCACTAGGCATGGTGGCTGAATTCCCAGTAATTTCTTGGGAAGCTCGTTTGCTTCGGTGGAGCATGGGAAGGATGACCAGTCTGAAATCATGTTAAGCAGTTACGTTGGAGTATAGCTTTGTGTCAACTAGATTCTCTTGAGGAGAAATTCGGAAATTATTGTGTCAGCATAGTGTGGGGAATGGTGTTTTCTCACTAGAGGTGTTAAACATTGAAAGCTTTTTGGAACCTGTTGCGTGTTTTTCGCTCGCAAGCGCATGATGTCAAATTATAATATAGAAATTAAGTCCAAGTCGATCCCACGGAGAATAAATAAATGATATTATATCAAATATTTGCGACTAATCAAATCATAATCCTAAGTAGAGCTACGAAAATGGTTTGATTTATATCAAACTAAAATTTGCAATAAATAAAATTAATTAACTACGAGTTCGCAAGACAAAAATTCAATGAGAGACAAATTCTAGAGGTTCGACATCACATAACTATCCACCAGTTTAATTCATAAAGAAATCTATATCATATATTCTTCTAGTTTATTAGCCAAGAATCCCTATTATTTTCTACTACCTCTCTCGAGTGTCAAGCAGAAATTTGTATTCAATAGCAAACTCAGTATCTCTATCTAAGTTCAACTATTAAATCCGGTAAATAGCACAATAATTCTTACAAAGGCTTCAATGGAGTTATAGGCCTATCGAACTCTATAAACACCAATGATGTATTTTCCTATTGTCCTATTCAAAATCGCCTCTCTCGAGTGCTAGATTTCAAATAAATATAACAATTCAACTAATGATCAGTTAATTGAACGCAATCAATTCAGAAAAACACAAATAAACCGAATGAAGAATTCTAATATATCAATCAAAGTATCAAAAACATGGTTTCAAGTCAAGCTACGTCGTCCCTCTAGACAAAGGAATTAGTTCATAATGAAAATAAAAATCAAACAAAGTATGTTCTTGAACATCATTAAAAAATTAGGAGAAAGAATGAAATAAAAATGAAGGTAGATGATGCTTCTTCGTCTCCGGTAGTCGCTTCGTCCGTCTTCGTGCCAAGAATGCTTCCTCTCCCTTTTCCTTGGTCTCTAGCCTTCTCTAGCCTTCAAAAACTCTGAATACTATCTAAACCCTCGTCTCCTTTCAAAATAAGCCATAAAATCCTTTTTAAACTCGATTAGATACTTTTCATATTTTTGGAGACTACGCAGCGCTGGAGCGCTAATTATTCGGCGCTGGGGCGCTCAAGTTTCATATTTTATTTTTCAATGATGGACGTCTAGCGCTGGAGCGCTCAAAAGAAGGTGCTGGGGCACTTAAGACATGGAATTACGGGCGCTGGGGCTCTACTTGTTCTTCCATTTCACAATCTGCGCAGCATTTTTGTAAAAATCATAACTCAAGTTCTAGCCGTCGGATCGAACTGAAATTTTGACAGCAACTTTAAAACATCCTAATCTTTAATTAAACTATGGAGATCGGGTTTGGAGGTCTGTAATATTCCTAGTAATTTTCTGAAGTTTGCTGTCCCGTAATTCGGCTTTCCGCTTCTTCTTGCTACTTTTTTTCAAATCCTTGCAACTCACAAAAACAACAACAAATACGCATAATATCCACTCGATACATCACAAAATCCAAGTCAAATCATATATAAATTAAGTGCATAAAATGCACTTATCAAATCCCCCCAAACTTAGACTTTTGCTAGTCCCGAGCAAATTATAAAATCCCCCCAAACTTAGACTTTCAATATACATGTCGGCTAATTTTTTCAAGAGTTCTCGTGTGTGTGTGATTTGCCAATCTCATCTACCCACCTAAATTTCGGTAAAAGCATGCAATCCGTAAGCTTCATAAAATCATTAACTCCGCCCTCAAGTTTCAAAATAATCTCAACCAAGTTCAACTTTTACTCACACAGATCAACAGGACTTTTTCGGTTAACATTAGGCTCAAGTATAATCAGAAGGAGATAAGCATCCATATGTATATCAATGTAAACAAGGACTCATGATTCAAAGCAAAGGGTACTGAATATTTTCAATTTGTGCAGGATGATGAGTAGCTAAAATTTTTTTATTTGTATTGCCAGACATTAGTCTTGGCTTTCTTCTACTTCATACATCTCCATCTTTATGCCTTGTATTTGGACTAGAATTTCAATCCTTTTTTTTTCAAGGCCTCCCCTTACCTTACTTTCTCCGCCATTACTTTTCTTTGAACTTTTTAGCTACTCAATTTTTTTTGGATTTTTCATGAATAAAAATCTATCTCAGTTTCAAGCAAAAATCACAAGAGTTAAGAATCAATTCCTCTAATCCACATCACAAATCCACATACTTTTTCTCTAATTTCTATGAGTATCGAAAATCATGACATTCGTGCATAAATGTGAGAACTCAAGATTAAATATAGCTAACATGAACTTTTTCAGCGAAAATAAAATTTATTTTCATCATAGGTCAACACAATTACAACATCATGCCTTCAACTCCAACTAACTCATAAAAAATTCAAATTTTCACAATTTTTAAACACCCCCCAAACTTAAATTGTGAATTCTCCTCAATGTACAGTATTCATTAAAAACACGGGACACATACCTTAGGCAACAAGCGTCAGTACTCGGCACCATCTTAATCACTCAAAACTCTTCATCAGGGGTGGCTCCTAAACTCTTTCAGCTCCATAATTTTTAACCTACACAATTCAAAATCATTATTAATGTCTAGTTTCCTCATGATAAAAATAAAAACAAAAAAAACTAAAAGAAAATAAAAAACGCATAAAAACTAGCCTGTGTTACCTCCCAATAAGCGCTTAGTTTATAGTCCATAGCCCGACTGTATTCCAATTCTAGCCCGGTTCCGCTTTGTTGAGAGTCTTCCCTTTTGCTTTCACCCTCCAAATATATTCAACAACCTTTTTAAACTTTGATTTCTTCTTCGTTTTCTTCTTCTTCTTTAGCACCTTCGGATCATTCTTCTTTGATTCTATCTCATTAACAAGTTTGGGATGGCCCTCCAGCTTCACAACTCGCTCAATCATGCATAATTCCTCGATGGGTGGATTACTTGATTTCTTGAATATGTTAAAAATAACTCTTTCGCCGTCCACACCCATCGACAACTCACCATTCTTCACCTCAATCTTGGCATCAGCAGTGGCCAAGAAAGGTCTCCCCAATATT